>NC_079300.1:18219610-18532777 GCF_023638135.1 Falco biarmicus | reverse complement strand
ATTGCAGTCAGAAATAGCATATGCGATGCCCTCCCAGACCTCAGTAAAAGCAACAAATCCTACTTTGGCAAAATACTATTCACTTTATATCCTTGTATGTTGTGATCCCTAGCTTTTAAACTTCCTTTTTTGTACAGTATCATTTTCTGCCTTTGGTTTGTGGGTGTACAATAAAAATAGGCAAATAATGATTTTTCATTGTGGATACTTTTAGATGCCCTGCGTTTCTGTGCAAAACTATTTGCAGATTTTTTTAGACTGCCTTGTAAGAAGCTGAAGGCACTCCTGTCTGTTTTGTCAGCCAAGTTAGGAAAAAAGTGATGCATGACAAAACCTTTAGAGAGAGATCTCAGTGCAGCAGATATATTTAAGATGTATTTACACTGGATGCTTGTTCTACTGGCATACTCCCTAGGGCAAAATTCAGTGTCTGTTTCCCTTTGTATCCTAAAAGGACTGCCTCCCAGGAGTTTACAGCCCGACTTGTTTTGTTAATAAACTTTTACTATCCCTTGAATTTCTTGGAGTGCTTGTGACAGAAGCCAGTGGAGTTGAGGACGTGGTGTTAGCTGCCAAAAACTGCTCTCTTGTAGTGTCAGCTGGCAGAGCGCAAGGCTGCATGCTTATTCCTCTCCTCACTTTCCTGTCTTTCTGCCTTGTGGTAGGTGGGCTTTATACATACATAGCATCTTTTCTCTTAGTGCTACTCAGGGT
Organism: Falco biarmicus; assembly: GCF_023638135.1. NCBI lineage: Eukaryota > Metazoa > Chordata > Aves > Falconiformes > Falconidae > Falco > Falco biarmicus. Next base: position 18,532,063 of record NC_079300.1, on the reverse strand, counting down.
GTGCTCATGCTGTATGTTGGCTGGCATGATAGGTAGCGTTATGAAGCCTGCTTGGTGACATGCCAGGAGAGAGACAAGCCCTTTCAGCATCCTGTCTTCATGCCCTCAGAACCGGTGCAGAAGGGCTTGGGACTCAGATGGGCTAGACTAGAGCATGGCTTGAGGGTGTGAGGAGTATTTGAGGGTGCAAAGCTCGCTGGGATGCTGATGAACTACTGGGTAGAGCAAAGGATGTTCAATCTGACGGAGCATCTTTTGCATGTCTATATACTGTCTATGCAGAACAGTCCTTGGGGAAAAAAAACTATCCCCAGGTGAACTACAGCACTGAAAAGAAAACTGGTTCATCTAACCCAAAAATAGGGTCTAAGCACAAACTAATATACATAAAATGTACATGATCACAGAGGATCAGGACATGGAATGAACTGAAGAAAGTAGTTATGACAAGGTAGTTGTACCTTTTATCTTCAAGGACGTAGAGTGCCTGTGTCTCCGTCAGCTGATGAGATGAATCTTCTTTTCCTTCATCTCAGTGGCTTAAATTTTGTGTCTAATTGCTGATTTTGCTTTGTTTGGCTTCCAAACGCTGCTTTTTGCTATGATGCTGCCTGCTAGAGTAGTCCTCTTCTGCACCTAATATTTTCTTCCTGAGTGAGCTCTGTTTGTTGATGTGGTGACTTGATTACCTCTTTTTTTCTGATTACCATTTTTAGTTTACCACTTGTAAAACATTTGCTATAATCCTTGGATTATCTCTGTGACAGTTTTGTTGGTTTTTTTTGTTTGTTTGGTTGGGTTTTGGTTGGTTGTGGGTTTTGGGGGTTTGGGGTTTGTTTGTTTGGTGTGGGTTTTTTTGTTTGGGGTTTTTTTTTTCCTTCTTGTCCAATTCATTAACAACCTTCAAAAGGGACGGATTGTATGTAGTTTTCCTGTGTCTATTTCCCTGGCTCTATTATGTACAGTACATACTAGTGGCAGACTGCCTGGAAAGAGGTTTGGCAGAAAAGTTCTTGGGGGTTCTTCATGAGCACCAAGCTGGCTGTGAGCCAGCAGTGTGCCTTTGAGGCAATGGTGACTAACAGCCTCCTGGGCTACATTAGGAAGACCATTGCCAGCAGGTCAAAAGAGGTGAGTGATATCCCTCTAATCAGCGGTGCTGAGACACATCTGGTGTGCTGGGTCCAGTTCTGGGTTCCCCAGTCCAAGAGAGATACAGACATACTGAAGCAAGTCCAGCGAAGGTCCATAAGGATGATTAAGGGCTTGGTTCATCTCTTATACAAGAACTGAGAGAACTGGGGTTGTTTAGCCTGCAGAATAGAAGCTTTGTAATTGTTTTATCAGTGTTTATAAATGTCTGGTGGGAGGCTGTAAAAAGGATGGACCCAAACTCTTCTCAGGAGTATCCAGAGACAGAAGAAGAAGGGATGGGCCCAAATCAAAATACAAGAAATTCCATTTAAGCATAGGGAAAACCTTCCGGGGCTTCTCTGCACAAAGAAAACCACTTTAAGGGATGGGGACTGTCTATGTGGATGCACAGTGTCCCTGGTAATCTCCATACAAAGTACCAGCCAAGGATTTCAGCTCCCACCTGGACTTTTACTCACCCCAGAGATACAATTTCAAGATTTTCTAGTATGAACTTGTCCAGGAAATTGTATCTGCACCCTGTTGTAACTTTTGCATGAATTTCCATAAAAGTTGCAAAAGATTAAAGAAAGATCCTGACAACTTGTTTGTTTTCTTGCCTCCCTCTTGTGACAAACAGAGCTGGAGTAATGAGAATGATAGGGCAGGACTGGGTCAATGATATGCTCTTTTTCATAAGGAAAAAGCAAGGTGAAATGCACAGAAAGCTGGAACTATTCAGTGAGGTAAACATGCAGCAGAGCGATGTAGATGACTAAGTGTGAGAAGGTTAAGCTTTCTAAGCACTCCAGAAGACCAATTTGCAGGACACCTGCTGTTTGCTTTCTATTTTATGGAAGTAGGTCGGGAAGAAACTAACGGATAGCTCCATGCTTGACATTTATTATTTTTCATCATTTTTTGTTCCTTTTATTGATGGCTTTTACACACTGATTGTGTTGAAAGCTGCCCTGGAGATATTTGCATTTGAATCAGTCTGGCTATTTAGGGAGAAAGCCAGGTCACATAAAAGTCAAGATGTCCCCTCACAATGAGACAGTTGCTCTGTGAAATAAGCCAATAACCCGTTCACTTGACACGTTAAAATGACAGATAAAATGCCTGGGGCATAGTCTTACTATGTGAGTTCAACAGACTGCAGATATAAATGGCTTTCCTTTATACCTACATTTGCCCTCTGGATGCTTTGCTTTTCTTGAGCCATGAAGGTTGAAGAGATGATATTTATGTATTGTTAGTTCTAAGGTAGAGGTGAGAACTCAAGGATAGGTCCACAGGCACGCTATGTTAGAGTGTCAGTGATACTGGCTAATTGGTACTTTTAGGTGCCATACAGGTTGGTTGAACACATGTGGTACGTGAGCAAACACAGAGGGGGAAAAAACAGATCTGCATGAATATAACACATTAGCTGCCACACAGGGCAAAAGAGAATTGGTGTGAAACTGGAAAATCAGCTATTTATCGAGAATCACACAACCTTATTGCTTATGCCAGGAGTCTACATAGTCGTGCTCCTCTGCAGTAGATGTGAAATTGGTAGAAACCCTAGGTGGTGGTGTGCCAACAACTGTAGCAAATCTTTCTTTTCACGAGAATTCTTGAATTCCATTCAAAACACTGGCAAAAGCTTAAGTTTTTCAACTTACGTAACTAGACAATTAGACCTTTTATATTTAGCTCATTCTCAAAGTACCTCTGGGATATAGCAGTGTCAGTTCTTATCTGCATTAGCATATGATAATGCCATTTACTATGGATGAAACTAATTTGTACAATTTACCCATCATTCAGCAAACTAAAGATTGAGGAAAGGCATTTGAACATTTCCCCTGAAAAAGCTTAAAGAGCGAAATTCGGTGGTTCTAAACCCAGCCTTTTTTTCTAATACATCCATACTTTGTTAATGACAGAAGTGCTGTGGAACACTTAAAGAATGTCTTAAAGACTAAACAAATAGTAACCTGAGGTGTTTAGGTAGATACCTGAATCTGTTAGTTGTAATGACATCCACATCATGGATGAATGGAATTGCTCTGTGTGCTTTGCTTTATCCACATCTGGAATTAAAGGGCATCATGTCCAGGCCGGTTTCTAAACAGAATTTTTAAAATGCCACTCTGGAGCAACTTGAGCTGTGGCCAGAGGAATGCAGGCTTTCCCACTGATCTGTCTCCTGGAGGATCCCTTCCAGTTTTAGCAGCATAGTGTCCTTCATGGAGAGACTACACTAGGGTTCTTTCTGGTTTTATCTTAAAGTCACAGGGGAAAAAAGTCAATGCAACAGGAGCTCTTTGAAGTAATTTTTGTAGTTTGACAGAATGACAATAATTTTCTGTGTCAAGCATATTAACATTTCTAATTGCGCTCCTTGTCACTGGGGACAAACAACCACTTTTACCAAAGAGTTTCTGCTTGCTCTTGCAGAAGAGGCTTGTACATTGCTCCCTGCCATGGGGATTCTTTTTTCCATGTAGTTTCTGCCAATCTAAGCTTGAAACTTGATTTTGGTGCAGACTACCAAATTTCCAGACACCATTCTGGGTTCAGATTTATCCCATTATTAACCCTTCTATGTCTCCGAACAGCCATTAAGCAGATCATATTTTTTAATAAAACAAACTTAGATTTTAAATGGGAAAAAATGTAGGTTTCTGATACTTAATAGATAATTATTGTAATAATTAACTGAATTAAGATATGACCCATAAGTTTTTTGAGTAATCTTAGTTAGCAGTACTCATTCTACACAGTCCTGAGTCATGAAAGCATAATTCACTAAAAATCAGTCTTGGCTACAAAAACACATGGCAACATATTTTTATTTTTAATTCTTTCAACCTATATCATGGCAATTGCACAATGCTAGCAAAAGGCATAACCAGAATTACAGATACCTTTAGGCAATAACAAGAGTGCTGCCATAGCCTTTGTATAAATTGCCCTTTAAGGGAACATGTGACCTTAGTCACTTGTGGAAAACATGGTATTTTTTCCTTTTTAGTCAGTACAATGGCACTAAGACAGGGAGTTGAGCAGGTTTGTAGAAAATAAAGTGCAAAGAGGAGAAGAGCAGCTTTGTTGAAAAGACACTTTCCAAAGTTAAAAAGAGTGATGGTTGAGAGGAATAAGGGTGATTTGAAAATATCTGAATTCTCCTGGAGTACCTTGGCTTATACATGTTTACTCCCAGCTTGAAGGTGGCATCTTCTTCAAGCAGTGACAGAAGCCACGTTTATTGCCATCCTGTGGCCAGATGGCTGTGTCCTGGGTTGGCTTTGAACTTGTCAAAATGTGTAAGAGTAATTTCATGTGAGAAAAATAGATCAGGTGAGCTACCCGCCATGCTGTTTTCTTCTGCCCTATCTCATTATTAAGGCTTTATAGCAAGGCAGCATTGTGGCTGTAACATAGCAATTACTGACGTATTTGAGATTTTATGTAGCACGTACTTACCCGCTGCTTTAACAGTGGTACTACTTTGTAAATTTACAAAGGGCACTAGTATAAAGAGGCGGAAACAAGATACAAGTTACATGTTGTGTCTCGACAGTGTATCAAAGCGTGGTGCATAAACCCTTGGTAAAAATAGGCACTGGAGCTCTTATGCAAGTGTTACAGAAGAGCGAGCAACCTGCGGAGATAAACTGAAGAGGCAGGATGCTGTTTATGGTTTCTTGCTTCGCACTTGAGCAGGTCCAGAGCAGCTCCTGGGAATTACTTCAGCAGCCTGAAGTTCCCTGGCTGTTTCTGGAAAGAGACATCTGATGAACTCTTCAGGGAGAGAACGAAGTAAAAATCATTCTGATTCTTCCATGGGCTACTCATGGAAGGTCCTGCTCCTTTCTCTAGGTAACAAACCTTGTGTGTAGAATATAATCCAGTTTTCCATTATTATCAGAGGCCCTGCGGCCAGGTACACCCAGACAGACTGACTGGGTTGTTACATATCTGTAGAGTCTGCAGCTGTAAATACTGCTTTTCAAAAGTAGCTTGAACTGACTCACCATACTATAGCTATACATACCCCAGCACTTGCTGATGTGCTGCCTTTTATCACATAGGTGCTGTGCTGCTGGTGGTACTGGACTGGTGCTCATCAGTTTGTGGCTCGATTGGCAGGATGGCTTCCTGGGCATTTGTAGGCACTTCACTCTAAGGAACAGCACAATGTAGACAATATCACAACGTGCTCGGTGTGGGAGGGGAAGGCACAGATTCATAAATAACTAGAGTGTGCTCAGTTGCTTCATTTGACAGGGAAGCACTTTGCTGGGGAAGAATTGTCCAGACATGTTTAGGAGTACTGCCTTTCTGGGCTGAAAGAAAGACTTTGTCTTCAAATGAGAAATAATTGGTAGTTCAGTCTTTCAGAAGGTAGTTAAATGAATAATACCTCTCATCTGCCCAAGAGATAGTAAGGCATCATCGTCAGCTTGGATCTTTCTCTGAGTTGTTGCAAGCACTTACTTTCTGTTAAGGAGAAAAGTCCTGAACAAGCAGCAATAAAAAGTCACTGAAAACTGGCAAGCTATATGTGTGTTATGAGTCTTGAGGAGATAGATTTATCCAGCAGTTTTTAATGAAATACACATACTGTTCTACAATGTGTGATATTACCTCCTCCTGTTATGGAAGGAAGGCTGCTGCAGGAATGCATTCTGAATAATGGTCTTAATATTAGGAAGGAAACAGTCACTAGTTTCTTACCCTCATTTTGAATATGTGCTTAAATAATGCTAAAATTTCTTTTCTTCAGTTAAATCATATTTTATTCTTATTAAGAGACTGATTCTGTGGCACCCCGTGTTCCTGCAGATTCTTCAGCACTGACAACAGTGATGCCCTCAGCACATTTGAAGCATCTCTCAACACCTAGCAGGAACAAGTCCTTAACATTTTTACTTTTATTTTGCCTTGAAGAGAATCTTAGAAGTTTAGAAGGCTTTGGCTGACTCTGTGTAGGACTGGGGGATATGTGTCTATAGGAAATAAGAAGGAAAACAAGAGAGATGAATCCCTGGAAACTGGAGATGTGTTCTTTTAAAATCCAGTTATCTGCTGGGAAATAGAAACAAAAGAAGAATAATTGAATGGGACAGTACAGAAAATCTATCTTTGTAGTACATTGAGCAGGGCGTATTTCAGCTGGCTGTCTGTTACATGAGCATCATTATTTATCTGTTGGTAGCTTGCTTCTGACATTATCACTAAATAAGTACTACAGTCTGTTGTCCATCATCCACGTTAATTTGAAGATGCAGCATCTCCTACTTGGCCTCTTTTACTTCAAGAGCAAAGCAAACCAAACAACCGTCAGTTGTCTTGTAAAATAACTCGGCTCCAGAAATTAACCACATATTTGCAAACTCTGTTTAATCATTTAGATCTTTTGTCTCGGAACAGAATACTTCTCAAACGGAATAGCTTTGCAATTCAAACTTTGAGACCTTTTCACCTGGGTGAAAAGGAAAGAGCAGCTCAGTGCTAGCCTGCCTCTGTGAACAGTGTTTTGAGGAAGGAGTTCAGAGAGTCTGAGAGACACAGTGCAAGGGCCACCATAAGAAGGCAGCAGGGAAGTGGTGAAGTTACTCAGTTGGTCAGTGCCCAGAGGGTCCATACTAAGTCGCAGTCAAGCTTTGGTCTTGCTGTTACCTCTCTATAAACTGAAGTAGGGTTTGTGCTGAAGGCAGTGTTCTGTTACTGCTTTGCTGGGTCTCTTCTTGCTGTCTTCCTGTGCAGGAGGTTGTAAAGATCTAACATAAACCTGATACTGACACTTGCATTGAAGCATGTATTTAAATGTCACTGTGAAAACTATTAATAGCTTTGGGGTTTTTTTGTCTCATGATGTTTGTTAAACAGTTACCAGGCACATTCACTACGTTTCACACAATCAGCAGTGGTTTAGTGTGTGTTGAATGGGGGCAGTGTGGAACGATGCAGTAAAACTGTCTTTTTGCAAGCTGAAAGAACAGCAGAATTTACAAGGCCATTCTTTAATAAGATGGATAACAGATTTTTCATGCCTGAGATACAGCATACTGAATACATCAGTGCAGCTGCCAGAGCTCTAGAAGCAGCACAGCCATGTTGTTATGTGCAGAGTACGGCTAACCAGCCCTGCTGATGGATTCATGTATGCTGAGATACCTTCACCGTGCTGATGGGGCTAAGTACAAACATTCTCATGCTCCAGATGGGCCTATTAGCTTGTATTTAGCCAAGGCTTGGTTGGAGCCCTGACACCTAGTAAGGCACAAAAAGACAAGGGTCAGGAAGGTTTATAAACTGATGTGCAGAGTGGTACCAACCTGTGAAGAGCACTAATAGTGCTGCTGAGCCTGAGCTAATTAGCCTGCTCAGCATCTGAAGCACTGGGAGGCAGTGTGTGGTTAGGCTGTGGTGTGGTGTGCTGACACCAGCTGCCCCAGCGCAGTCTTGGTGCAAGAAATCCTCTGTACCTGGGCACAGGGACGTGGCTCCTTCCAGCTGTGAGCTGGCTCCAGCACTGGGCAGGTGCAGGAGGCCACTTGGGAGGGGTGTACCAGCTCTGGCGCTCCATCCATAAGGACGTCAGAAGGCATTACAAGGTCAGGCCAGATTTCCCCTTACCCTAGCGTCCTGCCTTCTATAGCAGCTACTCCCAGCTGGCCCAAGAGGCTTGGGAGGAACAGAACAGGGTCTATATTTGGTGGCTTCTCCCTGGGAGACTCTGACTGAACCTGCAGAGAAGACAGAGCGGACTATACCTATAGTAGTCCTAACATGTATAGCTTATTCCCAGAGAGAAGCAGAATCTGAGGCCAGACCAGCTGTCACCTCTGCCCCAAGTCTCCTTAGGGAGCACCTATAAGCTTTACTTGTCCTCCCCATTGCCCCAGCTCCTGCGATATTACAGGTGCATGGCTATTACTGAAACTAGCTTTCTTATGTTTTGCAAAGTTTACATGAAAATAAACTCCCCAGAACTTTATTTTGTTATGGTAGATTCATAATAGCTGCTTGTTTATATAGATACTAAAACATGACATTTAAATGTGAAACAAAATATCGCTGCATAATATGGTTGGCAATGCTGACTTTTTAATGGGATAATACATAAATCTGGTGCTATCATCTCATTGCTGATGACTGGGAAATGGAGGGATGGGCGTTGTCAACTTTTTCAGCAAAGTTATTATTTTTACTAAATTGTTGTGCATGTTCTGACTTGTGCTCCTGACACATGTACCTGTATAATCCACATGTAAAGGAAGATTAGGAAAAATGACACTGGAAGTTGTGTGGGGAGGGACTACAGTCAGGTGGATATATCTGTTACCTATTACTTGGCATTTCAGTAAAAAAGAAAATGTACAGATGAAAAATAAACTGGCAGGTGGTTAGCTGAGCAAAATACTGGTATCAAATCTTCAGTCTGAGAATAGATTTAGCATAAATAATACATAAATCTTTGCATTACTAGTAACATCACATTTTTGAAAATATATTGTTTCAAAGGAAACACAGTGAGCCTTGAATAGATTCAATGACACACGTTTCCTATCCCCTTATCTGTCTAACTAAATGGATTTTACTGTAAAAAATAGTTTTGCTTTGAAGAGAGCTTTAAAACAAAATCTAGTAAGTAGAATTTAGTTCATATGAAGTATACAGTTCTGAATATAAATCATCCATCTCTTCAACAAGAATTTACTTTTTTGGTATATATCTTTGGTATACTTATTAATGTGGATTCTGGTGTGATCAAGTTTGAAACCACTGTATTAAGTATGCATTAGAAAGGATGTAAAGAAATGGCCTAAGAGTAGGGTTAGAAAACCCCAAACTGCATGTGTTTACCTAAATGTTGATGTTGGTAGTTTGACTCTATATTTTGATCTGATGGACTGGAAAGCAAAGAATAACTTTAGCAGCCGATGACACTGGGCATGGCCCAGCCCAACACTTGGGAGACGTGGCTGGGAGGTGGAGAACGAGGAGTCCCATTGGCTCCAAAACTCCAGAAAGCTCTCATTTGTAGCATGACCAGTCAGTATCACAGCAGCATCTAGGATTTCAGTTGTTTCTTTTCCTTTCTTCTTTTTAAATAAGCAAAGATGAAGTATAACAGAGGCAGAGCCACAGCATCCTATGTAGGTCTTTTGTTCTAAAAATTTAAATTATCATTTGCTTACATAAATGCAAATAATAAATATGCATTACCTTTCAGTGTTTAATAAAAAAATATCTTGGTTTGGTGAACCCCTAGTGGCATGTCACCCTTGAGCAATGGAAACATGCATCTAAAAAAACATTCCTTGGGTGAGCCAAGAGTCTGGAAAATATGGCATTCAATCTTTGCACATAATCTCATCAAAGATAAAATGATTTCACTAAGGACAGAAAGCCTGTTGGGGTTTCCTGCTGTATTTACATTTCCATTTGGAATATAAATTGTGCTCAAGAGTGTGTTTGCTCAGTTCTTTATGAAGCTGCCAATGCTGAACTCCTATCAGGCCAAGCAGCAGTTGACTCATCTGACCCTGGGGGAAAAATTGCTCAAAGCTTAGTGTACTTTAAGTGCTCAGTCAGGGATTACATCTGTGCCAGCAACAGCCTAGAGTCTTGGCTAGCTTATCAAAAGCAGAGATGCTGGAACATTTCTTTTGGTAGATTTTCCTGTTAAAGGTGTTATAAAGATCCTTGGATCACGTTGGGATGCATAAATGGCTCATGAGATGCATGAACACATAATTTGATATTTGTACTTGAAGGAACCGTATACGTGATTCAGGTGGAGAGCAAGAAAACTAGCTGGAACAAGATCAGAAATAATAAGGTTTAATAACTTGTAAAATATTATTTTGTAAAACCATAGTAGAAACTAAAGTACAACTGTTTATATAGATACCTCATTGCAAACACAGAAACTATCAAGGTGACTTTAATAGACAGCATAATATTAATTTTTCTGCTTGAAATTCAGATAAGACAGTCTAGTGTGTAAAATAGGGGGAAAGGACTCTCAGGATGATTAGAAGATTGGGCCATATAGTGAAAATTATTGTTGTAATGTGACAACATGAATATAAATCTTCAATTCCACATAGAGACAAATGGACATTATGAAAAGCAAATAAAAGAAATGTTGGTTGTTTGGGTTTTTTTAAAATGTTTCTTAGTAAAGCCTGGGCAGAGGAATTGATACAGCCAGGAAAATGCTCTAATTACAGTATCTACAAGCATTTAAGCTCAGGCTGAGGAGACTGCTGGGAATGGCACACATTTTAATGCTCACAGTGGAGAAAGCTCCATGTGTTGAAAGTAGTAGCCTTAACTTGCAGATTTTAGAGTATATTTGGAAAGATAAGTAAGGACAGTGTGGTCTTGGAGCTTTTCCATGCATGCATTTTTGCATATGTTAAAAGGAAGGTGGTAGGTTCCCTAATATATCAAAAATGCTCTGATAATCCACCTTGATGTTCCACGCTGGAATCACAGCATAGTGGCTAAGGCAGCCAGTTAAATTATTCAGTTTGAATAAATGTTCATTCTTGTCTCTATTTCCAGATCTCTTATAAGAGAAAACCTATTTTTCTATGGATGTCTTTTCTGCTATTAAGATGTATTTACAAAATCACTTTTGAACACGTTTGTCAATTCATGTTTGGGTAATAGAGATTGTTACTTATATGGCTTGATAGACTCTTGCTGGGAGAATTTGTGGAACTTCAAGCATTAATCTGCTGCTTGGAACAAAGGTGGAATGTTGATAGTGAGCGGTTCATTTCTAGTCTGAATATGGTGGCATTCCTGCTAAAATGTGGGCTTACACATACACACACACACACACACACCCTCCTTAATATTCCTCTTCAGGAAATCCTACCTTAATGCAACAGCTGCACAAAATGAGGACTTCATCCAGGATAAAAAAAAATGTGGTTCTCTTTCCATCCCACGAAGCTAACTCTTCATGTCTCTAGTCATGGGATACTTCTGAACCACTTGGCAACAAATTCACTTTTCAGAGAATCTTCTACTGCTGGTGTTTCTGAGCAGCTGTGTGTTGGCTGCAAAGTGTGAGTGTGTATACTCCTCTTTACAACCAGCACACAGTTTTGCTTAAGCAATGAGGCACTTGTCTGCTTTGTATTTTAATACTGCTGGCAGCCTACAAAATGTTTATTCTGCATGTTCCTATGCATATGTTTGGAAGGATATGTAATATCTCATAAGTGCTGATGTTGCCTCATACTAACACATTTTAGTCTGAGAGTTCTTGCAGTGGTAGGAAATGCAAAGTTCTTAGCTTCACATTTCATCTTTTTTTCTTTTTATCATTTTTCGTCTTTAAATCTCACAGCAGAATAGATCTGGAATCCATGTGGTTGAATTTTACATTGCAGCTGATTACACTAATATTTTTGCCACTCTTGCATAATCTCAGCTGACATCCGTGACATTTCAGCCTGTTTTGTCTGGTTACTTTTCCATGGCAAATACTTAAAATCTTTTAAAGACTAAAGGTTTGGTTTGTTTGTCTGTCAGAACTCAGTGATGACTGTTTTTCTTTGATTTATTTTTGTATTTTGATTTGGACATACGGACAAGAGATCGCTTTACTATACCTGGGTAAAATGTGCAGTATTTTATCAGTGGTGGTAGCTTACAGTTTTTATGCTACCTGCATAACTTTAGCATGCATGAGGACTCCTCCTACCCAATGGGAGAACTAAAATTCAGCTGCTTTGGAGTATTTGAAAGCTGGTTTTGTATTTATGGTTTCTCCTAACTGTGTGTGAACCAATAAAAATGAAGTTGAGTTTGCCAGTATCAATTCCAGGACAAAGGTGTTCCATGCATGATGAATCTGTGCAGTTACTGTCACCTAATGAATTCAAATGTACAGCGTTCACAGGGAATTTCAAGCAGCACCAGCTCTAATTGCCTTGTTAATCTTACAAAATTATGTCCTTTTTGAAATTTTGTTTAGAGTCAGTCAGCACAAAAATATTCTTCCTGCTGAAATAACTTCATAGGCAAAGTTCAAGTGAGCAATTAGTGATTGCATCTGGTTTTGAGTTATTTTCCCAGCTTGTCGTAGTTCAGTTAATAACCTTTTAAAATTCTGAAGTATGTCCCCAGGCAGCTGTAGGTCTGTTTCCCAAATCTACTTCAATGTTCGCGGTGCTTGCCTTTCTGGGACCATCTGCTTCTCTTCTCCAAAGACTGTAAAATCCTTGGCAACCCCTTGAATAAACCTCATGCTTCCTAACATGGAAGAGTGTAGCACGAATGCACAAACAGAAAAATTATGAGAAGAATCTACCTCTGATATTAAAGCTGGTTTGCATTCTATCACTGTTTCAAGAACAAATTTTATGCCTCAAAGCACCTATCTTTTGTAACTCAAATGCTATTGGTCATGCAATCATATACTTCTGTTACCATTGCAGGCATAGACCTATGCAAATTTATATATATATATGTATATAAGCATGTAATTATATGAACAGAATGGTGCAGTTTTTGACAAAGTATCCTTATGGCTGGTTTGCTCATGCAGCGTCATCTAAGAACATATTCTTACAAGTCCATAATGATCACTTTTATAACCAGAAGTCAGTTATGTGGTGGGGTGTCCTGGCTCAGGTCCCTACCTCCATATGTTTAGGCACTGCTTCTCAGGAAAGCTCTGCTTTCCAGCCAGGACTGCAGCCAGACCCTTTGTATTGGAGTATCTATCTCAGACTTCAAATACCCTGTGGTGAGCCTTGCACGAGCGTGCTTTTGATTGAATATGCGTTCCCGCTGATGATATAATTTGGCTTTGAGTTTGTGCAAACAGCCATTTGTACTTCCCGTGCCTCCACATTTCATTTCCATGCTCGCTCAGGTGTGAGATTGCCGCATACCTCTCAGAGAGGCTGCTTTTTTTCTTTCAGTGACAGCCTACCTTGCCGTATCATCATCACTCTGTATCTGGGGCAACTTACTAGTTGTTCTTCCATTGGAAAACAGGCTTTTGTAGACTTTACTACATCTTACTGATAAAACAGTGACAGCAACGAATGAGGTGCTTCAAGCACAGACTCTGTCAAGCCTGCCTCCCCGTAGCTCAGAAGAATCCTTTCATTGTCAGCTAGTGTGACCCGCACCTTTCAGTCACTACAGTCTTTCAGTTTTGGAAAAAAAATGACCTTATTAAAATATTAAAACAATAATGTGTTGCAGGAGACGTACTGGATGAAAAAGGACTCCTGGGCACATACCGATATCCTCCTCATTTCATGCTTGCTCCCATCTTGGAAGCTTCTCTGAGTCTGTGGTTTGTGTCCCTGGTGTTGAACGTGGGACATGCCCCCTGCCTCTCACTTCTTTTCCTGCAATCCTTCCTTCCTGATCACTTATCTAACAGGAACCTAATTTGGGGAACAGAAATCAGTTTTACCAGACTGATGATGGTCACTTTCACCTCACCTTACTCATTTGCTCTATGGAGTTGTTAGAAAATGCAAATGCACCCAAGGGGATGCTTCCGCCTTCTTGGAGGTTTCTCTGACTTGTCACAAGTTTTTATAAATCCTATATCTGAAGAAGTGCTCGCTGTTCCTTCATCTTATCAGCCATGCATGTTTCACAGACCGGAGATGACAGTGCTACTTGCCATGCTTTTTCCAGTCATCTCCTTTCTATTTGTTATTACTGTGACAGCCCAGGGAGGATTACATGAGAGCATCCATCTCCCTTTGGGAGCAAAGAAACTGGTTAAAATAGCAACCCTAGCAGGTTGAGCTCCCTGTGTTCTGAATCACATTTGTTGTTTAATAATAAAGAACCTGGATTTACTGTAAAGGAACCTGTGCCCTTTTTTGCCCACTCCACTTAGGAGAAGAACTAAGAGCTATACACATATATATATGTACATCTTCATCCCTTGGACATTTCCTGTGAATTGATATCCTATTCCAAGAGATAGGGGAGTTTTCCACTTTGCATTCATGAAAATGAATGCCTGTATACAGATGCCGGTCCTCTGAAATCCGTCCACTCAGATGAGGGACATATATTTCCATTACAGAATACGCAGCGTGAGAGCCTTGGGAAGGAAATGTGACTTGGAACAAAGGATTATTTTTTTTTCAAGTCTCACTTCAGATGTAACATAACTTCGCCGCTTGTCAAAAACAGGCTTAGTCATTTCTTTGATTTATCTGTATTATTCAGTCTCTAGACTTTGTTTGCGGTTCCTTATGCAAAATTCAACACAGTTGCTAAATTTGTGGCCCTTATATTTGCGTTTCATTTTAAATCAAATACTTTTTTTGCATCACTGTTGTAAAATATTCTCAAAGGACATCATTAATATTTCATTAGTATATTCAACTACAGCTAACGGTACTACTCAGGAAAGTCTTTTTTGAAATGAACTGTGTAATTGTGATCAGTGTGGTCTTTATCCAAAATGTGATGAGCAGAAAATACCCAATGACTTTCCACAGTCTTTGACTCAGACTGTTATGTGAACATTTCTGTGTGTATCTGGCAATCAAGCCTCCCTTAGCCGGTGATGTCTCTCTCTCATGGAAGATTATATATGCTTTTAGAGAGAAAGAGCTTAACTTAAAGAAGAAAATAAGACTGACCCCTTGCTGATGATACACGATATTTACAATTAAACAAACAAACAAGGCACAAGTTATCTTCTTCCACATACTGTTAGATTTAAAATAGTATCACCCAGATCGTTTTCTAAATTCAACAGAGAAAGAGCAATTGCTGATTGCTGCCAAAATGCATTTATTTGAAAACGAGGATTTTTTTCCATAAAGCTTCTATAACATTCATATTCATTTATGACTAGTATGAAAATTAACTAAGATGTATGTTAAAATTTGCATTGACCAGCTGTGTTTTAGCTTACATCTCTCTACAGAAAATTCAAATTCTCCTTGAAAATTAGTGTGACTAGCTAGGCTAGCTGTTTGGGCAGTGCTAAGGACAAACTGATTGGGTTTTTTGCCTCCAAAATCTAACACAGATAATGAGGAGTATAGCGATGATGGCTGAATGGACAGAAGGTGTGAGAAGGCGGATAAGGTAGAAAGGTATCTGCTGATAAGCAAAACCAAACAGACCCTTGCTTAGGTAAAAGCGATCTAAACTTTCAGGGGCAGAGAGAAACAGAAGACAGTTCATGTGAGAAAAACAGCTGGACTTTAGAAATGTATTGAATAGTGTAACAAAGGATGAAGGAAGTTAAGCAAAAAGCGACTTGACCTCAAAAGGTGCAGTTACCTCTGTATTTATTAATATTTTTCAGGATTGTGGTATGGCTTTTTCTAATTATTAATAAAAATAATGTTCTATTTGTCTGTTGAATATTGAAAATCTTGCAGCTGTGGACACACTCAAGGCTCAGCAGAGATGGCTCTGGCGAGCTGATGGTTGGGAAAATCTTATGATGATGGAGTATTTTCAGTTCAGTAGATTTCTGATGTCTTGATAGGGCACATTTTTGACACTTAAATATTCACCGTCATTAAAGCTGTTATTGATTTGCAGTGATAACGTGGAGGGCTGCTTCAGAATATGCCTTTTCACTGTGGTCCTTACAAAAAGAAAGCCTCTGCCTCTTACTTCAAAAATTAGCACTGGCTAGACAAGCATATCCTGCAAATAAATACTGATTCCTGCCTTGAGTCCTGTTAACTTCAGAACATCAGCCTGAGAAGTACGGTTAGATTCTTGAAGAATGAACTTGTTTCGTCTTTTAAGTTCAAACAGTCTCATTTTTTCAACCAAAAATCTCTTCAGTTTAAGCTGTGCTGGCAGAGCTTTTGGTGCAAAGAATCTGATTAAATATGGATAATCAAAAGGAAAAGCCAAACAAAACGGAACATAAAAATACAGTCATAATTGTTTATCCACATTTTAAAATCTTATACGTTTAGCTGTTTTTAAAAATCCCAACCAAAGGCAACACTTCAGACTTTTTGAAAAACTTTCCTGACCCGGAGTTTCCAAGTTTGCCTTTACCTGGCTAACAGGTGCCAGTGGTGCCCAAAAATCACTTAAAAAAGAAAGAAAAAGAAGCCTTTATCACAAAAGCCAAACTCCCACTTAGAAGCAGATTGATAATTTTAAGGAAAATACCAAAACAGGTATCTTTATCTCTGAACTAGAATCCCAACACAAACAAGAAAGAGATAGTTCCTCTCTTGCGGATTTCCCTATTAAAGACACTGGCAGTTTGTCTCCCAGTGAATGCATTAGCCCTTGTGTTCCTGTACCTTCTCACTTAGAAAATTCTTATTTTGTGTGTGTGCAATGAAGCTTGTGTCAGTACGGTTTATAATACATCCCAACCTACATGCCCCCTGTGCGTGTATGGGAACAGAGTCAAACACAGTTTCCCTGGGTCAGCAAACAATCCAGGCTAATCTTTGTGACTCATTCGACAAGAAGATATTACCAGCTAGTCTCAGTGATGGAAAGTTTTAATTATACTAAAATTGATTAAACCAAGCTCTGGAGAAGCTCCTCTGATCCTAGAATAGCAGCTGAACTGCATGAAGGGCTTTGGTTGAATAGATGTTTTCTCTCTCTTTAAAGCCACAGTGACCTGGATGTGGACACCTCTTGCCTGATGGCAAACGCTGTCCTTCCAGGGCTATGGTTTCAGGTATTCACCATAGGCTGTCTTAGCTCCACCAGCTTTGGGGTATTTGAAGCCTCTGGCTCATGTACTCAAGAAAAAGCTTCCGACATTGTCCCTTAAGAATATTTTTAAGGTTTTCTGTACCTTCTTTGGCCCAGTTCATACATGCTGCTACTAAAAGAAGTCTGTTAGATTTTTCTGGGTCTGGCCAGGATGGAAGGAGGTAATGCTGTCTGTACTATGGTGGTGTCTCTCTAAGGGAGGGAGCTGTTTGTCTTCTATTTGTGCTCAAAACATAAGTTATAATGTGCTGTAGATACTCAGGTGTATTTCTGAGGGTGTTCTCCCTGCTAGCTATGGTGGGTGTTCTTCATGTTAGAGAAGATGTCCACAGAACTGAGACTCTGGAGCGCTCTAAGCATGAATTAATGAGCAACTATTCATTTTCTATAGAGACTTTTCCTCTGGCATTATCCTTTCATTTGGTGGACTGTCCATATAACTGATTATGGCCCCACTCCCCTTCATTATGGGCAATCCTTCTAAAAAATGTTAGATAAGAGGCATTAGCATTAGAAAACACTTGAAGATTTAGTACAGTCAAAAGTGTCAAAACAGCTAATTGAATGCTTTCAACTCCATGACTAATGAAAGATTAAGTTACTGCAGAAATATGTCACAGGATTCTACAAACTGTAACTAAAAATAACAACCTTGTTAAATTTAAAGATAGTTAAATGTTAGCGCAGGAAGCGTCTCTGCAGAGAGCTTTGCACCTGCTTGACAGCACCACTGCTGTACATTTTGGTGTCTTAAAACATATAGACTGCTTCTAAGTACGTTCCTCAGAGTGGGACCAGACCCTCTTTGTCTGCAGGTATCCAAGTGGGTTTCCAGTAGGAACAAAGAATCTGTTAGGCATTAGGAGGTTTTATCCAAAGAAAACAATCCAGTGCATGTCAGCTGGTAGTGAGTGTTGTTTAAGAGGCGGCATGCTGCTCTGCTGCTCTGTGTTTATTTGTCCCAAATATTTCTTTCTCAGGTCCTGTAGGGTTCAATATAACCCAAATCAGAAAATGGATGTTGCAGGCATTCTTCAGAGGAATCATACACTAGTTGCAAATCCATGGCTGCAGTGGCAGCTGTGTAAGCATAGGAAAAAAAAAATTAAATCAGGCTTTCTTACGAATCAGCTCAATTCATTCATCCAATCTGGAAATCTGTCACCTTACTTTTACTGACAAATGTCGTCACCTTATCCCAATCCATTGCTCAGCTCTCTTCTCTTCACATGTTCCTCTGTTCTCTTAATTTTGCCAAGTCTCACTTTCCCTCTTTCCTGTCTGCAATGCCCAAAACTTGCAAACCGTATTTGCTTCTTTACTAAAAAAAAAAATAAATAAATAAAAAAAAAAAAATCTTTATCATCTTTTTTCCCTACAGAAATGTCTCCTGATAAAATACTGGAAAATCTCAAATTTTGTATCAGACCAAGCTCACATTCCTTTCTTACCAAGTGAAAGAACCATGAAAGTTGTATCATTCTTGGTTTTGTAGGAAAAATTGAAGTAGATTGTAATCTCTTTGGCTAAATCCAGGTTTCATAGAATGAGTGGTCCTCTTTGGAGGAAGAAGATATTTTAGGGTTCCAGAGGGAGGATGAAACTGGGAAACTATGTGTACCCTCTCCATGTCAACAGAAAACACATAATTCATGCAAATGCTGTATAAATGCAGTGGAAATGTTAAGCTTTTCTAAGAAATGTGCCCATACATGTAAAACAAATAGAAAACCTATGGCATAAGCCTATTTCCTATGCTTAGCTACTGCCTTAGTCTGTGATCCTAAGCCCACTCTGAATAGAACCAATATCCATGGCAAGATGAAATTTGGTAATCTGTTTTTTCACTGTTGGCATCGTTTTAGCTGCCCCTTGGAAAGTCACATTCTGATAATCAAGACATAGGCACAGATTTTAAGTGGAATTCTATTGTTTTCAGTGGATTTTTAATGAAGGCCATTGAGAGATGAAAGCTTTGGTGACATGGAAGATATAAAAGAAGGGTCAGAGGTGGAGATAAGAAGGGAAACCTTTTCCATTCCTGATCTACACAACTTTTCATGTCTTAAAAAAGGTGGAGATTCCTGGTAGGTTTCCTTTGTATTTCCTTTGTGCTGTTCTTCCTTAGGGAGATAAAGAGTGAAAAGTTTGAAAACAATTTTCCAAAAGTAGCTTTTTTAGCTATTGCTTGTTTGCAATAAGTGTACAAGCTTAGTTTCTATTTCTCAGTTATTGTTTAACTTGCCTTTCACCAAGGTACTTTGTCCAGCTGTTCTGGTATGTATGGCAAACACTCGTAATAGTTTTCTCGTAACAAATACGATTTTTTTCCCAGAAATCACTGCTAATTTTAGATCTGTGTTTGATTCCTTTTTATTTGTCATTCTGTGTCTAGTTGTCTCCCAGCTCAGATGTGACATTTCTGGAATTATGTTAATATAGACTGATCTTCTCAAATACACCCATGGCCAGTTTGGTTTCCTCTGCCTGATGGACAAAAATGCCTTCAGATCTGCTGATCTGGCAGAATCGAATTCGGATCATCAAGCAGTTTGGGACCATGTTATTGGGGCTCCACCTTACGGCAGTTCAGAGCAGAATGGCAAAGGCATAACTTCACCAGGTTGCAAGTTAGGGAGAAGAAATAAGATTGATAGTTGATATGAGGGAACAATAGCTTTTTTTGACAATCATATTGCCTACTTTTGTAGGGATATGAGTGCCTTGCATTTACTCTTCTAAATATAACACTCAGAGAAGAACATGGGAACTTAAATGTTTTAAACCTATTACAGAGTGGGGTATTCACCATACCTTATTCTAAAATTCCTTCCTCTTTCTTGGAAGAGGTCTTGTTTACCAGAGTGGATTGTAAAACAGTATAAAGTATTTGTTGCTGAGTAGGAAGTAACTTTAATTTCTGTTTAAAACTACAAGTAGGCATAGTCTCTGAGAGCAGATTGTTTGGATTTATTGAGGGGATGGCTTTAATTTCTGAGTAGAAATCAGAGTCACAGCATGTGGGTGCAGGTGTGTGTGTGTGTGTGTCAATCTACATTCAAAAAAAGAAACAGGTTACTTCTTGAATTTAACTGAGCTTTGGACTTTGGTTTGATGGGTTTAAAAGACCTAATGGATCAAAATTTTTGATGATTGCTGTAAATAAATGATAACATTTAAGTCACAGATAGTAGAGGAGGGCTGTTGGGCTGTCCTAAAAGCCAGAAGATTTCCTGTTGGAATGACAGCAGATCCACTGGCACTGGTGTCAACGCATCCTGTGTGACAGCTAATGACAGGAAAGCCTGAGAATGGGAAGACGCATCCTGCATTCCCAAGCTGTTTACATCTCTTGCCTGTGGTTTTCTGTACCTTAGCTAACACGGAGTTTATAAGGTGCCTCTGAAAATTAGATTCATTTTTAATTCAAGAAAAAAAGTGCGTGTGACACTGGTGAGGTGACTTTGGCCAAATTTTGCTCAGACTTAGTTGTGTGGCAGATGAACTTGCAAGAGCCTGTAATGTTTTCAGTAGTCAGTGATAAATTTTGCCCTTCATAATCTCACTTGGACCAGCAGCCATCAGCGTGGCAAATTCTCCATATAGTTGTACCCCAAGGTAGAAACTAGATTGGTGCATTTGCTTGAAAATCCAGTAGTAAACAATTTTGCTTTTGCAGGATGCAATTTTGCTTACTGCCCTAAGGTCCACAAAAAGTAAGAGTACTTGTAATAGTGCCATTTTAACAGCATCTTACATAATAACAATTTATTTGGCCTGAATATCACTGTGCAGGCAATTACCAAAAACCATCCCTTTTAAAAATAATTTGTAATTTACAGAGGATAGGAATGAGGTCTCGAATATAGCATTAGACACGTAAATGGTGAATAATGAACAAAGAAGATTCCAAATGTGATAGTGATGATAGCTGGGTACTTTTTGCACCATTATTTCCATGCTGGGTTCTTATTGAAGCTAAATCTGAGATTTTCGAAATTTTTCAGGCAATTATCATTATTGTTAATATCTGTAACTTCTCATGGGCTCCAAAGGTCTGTTTCTCCATTCTTCACCTATGACAGCTCTAGCCAGACTCAGAGTAACCAAAACCACTGTATGAGTAGCCAAGGTCACAAGGAGCTTTGCAGTTTTCCTGAAAGCTGTGTGCCAGGGATACAGATCTAAGAATAAAGCCATCAAACAAATGGATAATGGCATAGAAAACTGTAGTTTCTTCTTGAAATATTATTTTTTTTAATTTTCTTGCACTTCATTAATGCAGTTTTGTTCTACTCCTTTAATTGAGAATCATTTCTAGAAGATACATTTCCCTGAGGTTTTTGTGAAGACTAGGAACAAAATTAAATTCCTCTCAAATGCTGAGGTCAAACATAAGCAAGTTAATGAGAATTAGTTTAAAAAGTTGATGGTTGAATTCTGTCTTTAGATTCCCAGATGAGGTTCTTGGGACCTTCTGTGAGAGCAGTACAAATGTGGCTGTGCTCAGAAATGGTTTTGTCTTTTCTGTTCATGTTCTGCAAGCATCTGCCCGAGTTTACATACTTCATATGAAGTACAGGACAATATTTGGTTCAAGTGAAAGGGGCTAATATCACAGTATCACCAGCTCCACCTGAGACCTAATAGTGTTTTGTTGGTTTTTTTTCCTTAAAGCTTTAACTTCATTTTACTAGCTATTAGTATTTTGGGGGTTTTGTCATGTTGATAAAGTAGTATTTAAGAATGATATCCACTGAAAAAACATCCTCTGTTGCCTACTATAATTATTTACTATAATGTTCTGTGTGCACACACCCCCATTTTTTAATTAACTTCTTTTAAATAAATTAAAAGAAGTTGCTCAAGAGACACTGTGTGCTGCTGCAACCTGCTTTATATCGGCCCCAATTTGAGCAGTGGGTCAACCCACGAGACTGCCGTCCTGTATTGTGCTATGGTTTTGTGATTTCCAGTTATGCGATGTTCCTAATATCCCACTTTACAATGCAACTGATTAAATTACACTTGATTTAGTTTACTATAACCTTTAGTTTACTATATTCTGGTAAAAAAACCCCACCACATGCTAATACGAGGCTCAGTCCAGCCTAGAGAAGTCTGCAAGAACAACAGCTATAGAACATTAATTTATTTTTTTATTATTATTATTATACGATTTAGAAAAGAGAGGTCAGCAGTCAGACTATTTCTGGAACCCAAAATGGGGCAGAAAAAACAATTACACAATGAAAGGTTTCTACTATTAATAATTCAAACTGGAAACAGCTGTGCCTAGTCTCTTGCTTACCCTCCAATTTGCTGTTTGCACAGATCAGACATGCCATTTATTCAGTGCTTAGAGTAAATAGAAAAGGTTTCAGTGACTCTAGTCCTGACTAATGCTTGTGCTTTGTCTATTAGAGGAGCTCTCCTGGGTGTTCTAAATTGGAATAACTTTATTGAAATGATTCTGCATGAGGTTCTCCAAGAGTGAGGAAAGACCAGTTTAGTTGTTTTAGTGCTAATCCTGATAACATAGTTTATCACGTGTGCTGTGAATGACACTTTGTGCATATGTAAGCAGTGAAACAGTACAAACCCAAGGGAAAACAAGATTTTCCATCATCTGTGGCTTGCACTTAGGCTGAACTATGTATTTTAATAGTTAAAAACTCCTAAGGAAATAGAGATGCAAAGTTCAAGACGTTTTTCTAGTATTTTATGTTGACTATAAACCCTGGGTGTGAATGCCTGTAATGTTCAGCTTGTTGGTCTATATTTCAGAAATCTGGTAAGTGAATTAACTTCTGACTCAAAAAGCTGTTGAAACACAAAACTTCCCCCCCCCGCCCCCCGCATTTGTAATATAATTGTGTAGACTGACTTTTCCTGGGTGCTTGGGTTTTGCATCACATGATGTGTTTGAAGAAAGACCTTGACTTTCAAAACACTGCACAGGTTAATGCTCTGGGGACTCTGGCTGACTCTGTGGAGTTCCTGCTAAGTACCTAATCAGATTATGAGGTGGTGCTTTTAAATGGGAATATCTCAGATGAGAAATCCAGCTCTCTATTCATGGAATTGAATAGCTGGCTTAGTTTTCACTATTGCTCTGCAACTTCATTGTATTTATAGGATAAGAGTTCTCAATTCAACAGAAACTACTATGTTTCTCAAAGTTATATGCAGGTTTGAAAAATTTCTCATGGAAAGGTATGCCTTGAGAATCTTACTTTTTCACTTTAGGCAGAAGCAAGCAAATAAGATGGTGTTTAATAAGTAGTCTTCTGGACTATGTATGATCAAGCCCACTGTGGAAATGTTAAATCAAGGAGGGCCTGCCAATGACTGGGTATTCATTAGGAAGTGTGGGTACTCATCCATCCTGTTGCTGAAGTGCTGAGGCATGTACTCCCCTGGAGCTGGCTCCTGGGACCGAGAGGGTTTGCCAAAAGACTGGAAACAGCTGACCAAATTGTATTGCAGGCAATTCAGAACATTTTACAGGTGATAGCGTTGCCATATTTGCAGGACACCAGTGCAAAACATCTGGGTTAGTCATCTTTCTTTTCAAATGAAATGATCCTGTTACAAAACACTTGCTGTAGCTGTGTCTGCATATGGACATACTATGTATGTAGGTTGGTTTGCTCACCTGGCAATCTTTTTATTCTATAAATGGAGATAGTTTCAGTTTGAAAGCCTTTTTTTTCACATTAACATACAAAACCAACATCAACTGAGGAAGTGTAATCATGGAAGTCCTGTATGTACCTTTTCAGTATGGTAGCCTTTCTTAAAATACAGAAGCAGATGTTATTTTTTTTTGAAAGGCAGGGTATATGGCAGAAATCAGAGTAGATTCATATCCAGAGGTATAGATTTAGTTTACTTAATAATTTCCTCGTCTTCTTATTCCAGCAGAACTGTAATCTTCACTAGTGTCATTACATGGTGTTTTCCTGGAGTAAACTGTTTACCATCAGTTTCTTCTTATTTGTGCTGAAATACTGTTTTCTTGCTTTGAGGTAGATTCAATGTTTTTCTTGGGATCTGAATAAAAAATACTCTTGTGGAAAGGAAAAATGAGGACATAGCACATAGGTATAAGAAAGACAAAAGTTTTAATGCATTCTGTTAACACTTGCATATGATGCAAGGAAAACAGTGCAGTCCAAGTTGGTTAACATTTTCTCTATTTTTTTTACCACCAAGGTTAGAGTCATCCTTCATACAGGGGTTGAAGTTCACTTAACTATCTCGAATTTGAAAGTACTGTAAAAGTTATTCAGTAAAATATAAGCATTACTTCATATTGCCTAAAGTAATAAAAATTAGATAAATGAGATGTAGCTGTTAAGAGACTGGAATTTGTGTCTCTTGTGACTTCTGGTTGATATTTTTGGCAGCCTCCCTTGTCTTGTTTTCCTGCTGCTTCTGAGTCAACAGGGATTTGCACCTGCTATTGAAAAGGCATATTTATATCTTTCAGTCTTAGCTAACTACAGACGCTGTGACACCTTTGTCACCTACCTCATGGAGCAACCTCCTTTCCAGTTTGCATTCAGCTCTCGGCACAGAGGTACCGTTTGATCTCTCCTCTAGAATGCATGCGGTGCCTTTTAACAGTCGTGTGTGGCAGGGATGAACACGAACGTGCTGCTCACTGAGGACACAATGAGCACCGCAGGAGGGGAGAGGCACTTTGTTTGTATTCTCTTTTTCCTGTCATTCTGGGTTTTGTGTGACTCTAATGTTAGACCAGTGGCAGCTAGGCCATTTATAAACCCTTTTTCTCCCAAGGTTAATCAGGATATCCAATGTCTGTGCAGAATATTAAAAGTGAGTTCAAGTGAGGTCTTAATCTGTTTCCATAAACCACTGATCAGAGGTTCTTCCAAGAGATTGTAACATGCTGGAGAAGCAGTGTATGGGGTAATATGATGTAGTTTCCTGGTGGTGGAAACAATGATATTTTAATTGCTAATCTGACACAAAGTCAGTAAAAAAATCTCTTAGAAACTAAGAAAATATACCTACTTGATACTGACTTGTTCTCCAGAAAAGCTGAAGCGGGAGGAGATCCTTTATTCGTTCCTATTAATTCCTCACAAAAGCAGTCTGAGTTAATGCCACAGCGGTCTGAACAACCCAAACCAGGGTGCCTTCCAGACTACACAGCCCAGCCACAAGCAGAGGTGGCCCCTCCGGTGTGCAGCAGCAGCTGCTGGCACTCCTCTGCATCGCTGCCCCAGCACAGGGTGCCCCGGGTACGTTTGTTCTTCTCTGGGCAGAGATGAACATTTAAGGGGGAAATTGGTGAACCTGGAGCAAGCTGAATGGGAGTTAGGAAGAGCTGACAGGTGAAAAAACTACGTTGTGTGTCTCACCAAGACAGCTATCTGTTGCACAGGGGGACAATCCATTCTCCATAAGTAACAGAGGCAGATACGGTTCCAGGATACTCGGGACCAATATTTTTAATGTGACAAGACTCTCTTTTGCTTATGTTGTAGTTGTCAGCAGCAGATTGGCACATAGAGGATAGGATGAGATGCTTAATACTTTTAACCTATATATAGTTTGAAGTGTTTCTCTAATTTACTAAAGGTTTTGGATACCAGTTTAATGGTATTCCACACCCTAAAGAGAGTAAAGGCCTAAGGTGCTAAACACTTTTAAAAAATTAAATAGGATTTAAATGCTTGGTTCTTCTAGAATTAGAATAGATTATTTAGAAAAGCCTGCCTGTGTCTTAATTTTTCGTAAGCTGCTTTTGCTATGAAATATTTGATAACTGTATCCATTCTTTAATGATATGTGATTTCTGACTGGGAGTCTTCTCGCTGTAAGAAGCTGGGATATTATTTTAGTTCATCCTTAAAAGCTGTTGATAGAGAGATTTGCCCTCTTTATTGTCCTTTTGACTGGTTTTACCTGAGGGTCAACCAAAGCAAATAGGTGATGCATTGTAAGTCTAGCAGGAGCGGGATGTGGCTGAGAGCTGTGGAGCCTGTGGTACCTGCTTTGCAGATACAATAGAGGATTCGTTTTCCAGTTGGCCACTTCCAGCATCCTCCTTTTTTAAGCTACTACAGTTACTGTCATGCATTATATTTAATGCGGTAGATTCTTATGAGAGAAAGTACATCTGCCATTGTAGAACAAGGTAAAAAACCCAAGAAATTATATTTGCACGTCACACTATTTGCTGTATTTGCAAGACCTAAACTTTTTATCTAGCACGTCTTCCTGTGATGTACTACTACTCCCTTTCCTGTTTTCCAGAAAACCTCATAGAAAGAGCTCTTGAAAGGAATTAGAGGAACTAGTCACAAACATGCTCTTGATGTTTCTGCTTTGTAGTTCCTGGATGTTTGTTTGGCTTTTAAATTCCTCATAAAAAGAATAATGGATGTCTTCTATATGCAACATTTTTGCTATTAATCATTCATTGGAATTCAGGGATGTTCACACAGAATTTTAAATGCGATGTCTAGTCAGAGTTATAAAGGCATATAGCCAGGGGATGTAAAGCAAGCATACAATAAGAGTGAAAGATCAGACTGGCCTGATTTATTCTGGGTTTTAGGTTTTTTCTGTTAAGACCTGCTATGCATGCTCTGTTGGCCTACCATATAGGTTTTCGCTAGACATATGTAATACCATGTAAAATACATACATATAGGGTCAGCTGAAAAAAACTGCTAAAAATGAATAAGGGGAAAAATTGTTTTAAAGATCTTTATGGAGTTATCTTTGGCATTTGCAACTCACAGCTGCTTTTTATGTGCAGTTTTATATTGTTGTGATTCTGAAATTCAGTGGTTTCTAGTGAATGAGCCTTGAAAATACAGATTTATTCTTTAAGAATAAATTAGCTTAAGAAGGTGTGTAAATTACCATGTTTAGCAACATCTTCTTCAGAGTGCAGAAGTTCTGCATCTCCAAAGTAATCCCAGCCCTTTCTTCCAAGAAAGCTGTCACCTTTCTCAGAAATAGTGTTGCCATAGTGTAGTCATAGAAGGTATAAGCAAAATAGGGTTTTGTGGAGAGGCAGTATCCTGTATTATATATAGTTAGGGGAAAAAAAAAAAGACCAAAAAAAAAAAAAAAAAAGACAAGCTTTTTGGCACATTGTCTTTCCCTAGTACCAAAAACATCAGTGAAATGTCTTCCATGCAATAAAATCCCTGTTTCCAAAAGTCATCGATTCTAATGTGTTTGCCACTTTTCTGACGGAAAGCTTCTTCAGTAAGTAACC
Source organism: Falco biarmicus (assembly GCF_023638135.1). NCBI lineage: Eukaryota > Metazoa > Chordata > Aves > Falconiformes > Falconidae > Falco > Falco biarmicus. Next base: position 18,504,930 of record NC_079300.1, on the reverse strand, counting down.
CAATTAAAACTTTTCTCCAGAGAATTTTGAACAATAATGATATATTTGGGGAAGGAGTTCCAAAAATGTAAAGTACAATCCTGGGCAAGCTGTAGGTTGGCTGGTGACACAACAGGTCAAAATCAAGCACTCGGCAGCCAGGGGATGGCAGGAAAGGTCCGTGTCTGGCAGGGACCAGATGAACGGTGCCAGGTGGGGAACATGAACAGAGTGAGCAGGTGGCCAAAGAAGCAGGAAAGCCACATCTGCTGTCAACAGCTGTGTGGGACAGCTGCTGTACCTGTTTGATACGACATTTCCCTGGATACAACATTTTGTGGTACTACAAGTAGTGCTTAAGGCTCAGCATACAGAATGGGGCCAAGGTTTCCAGTTTGAACAGAGGTGCAACCAGCACAAGCAATAATGAAGGCAGGGTCTTTGTGTTGCTGTTGGTGACATTTCATGAGCTCCTTATCAAGCTTTACCCTTTTCTGCTGTAGCATCTCAGAAAAATAAATGTTACCTGTCATTAAGAAGGTAAGACCTCTGCTCTACTTTCGGTTTCTCACTGTAGAACATTGTTAAAGGCAGAAGAGATGGTTTGGAAAAGTAACTGCTACTTTCTTGATGCTTTTAGAAGCCGCCACCTAAAAGTATCCCTCAACCTGTTCACTCAGGTGTTTCTCCCTATTGCTTTCTTTTAATGCCTGCCAGCACTTTGGCTGTCAGTGAATCGCCAGTGCCCACTCTACTGGGTACCTTTTCATAATTCCTCAATGAGGGCTTCTTCCGACAGCCCCAGAGAGTGAACCCATAGCTGTACTTTGAAAGCACTTCCACTTCTATGGTGAATAAATGCAGTAGGCTTTGTTAAAAAATGTTAGATATCTCCCTCCCAGCCCCAAACACAAGAGGAGGCTCTACTGAACGAGAGGCAAACTGGAGAAAATGGAAGGAGGGTCACTAGCCAAAGAGCCCTGCATGAGGTGGCAGTCTTGCTTGTGGAAAACCTGCAGGATGGAGTAGAACTACTAGTTTCTTAGTCATTATGGGTTCACTACATGTACCCTGTTTGTTTGGTTTTTTTGATGAAAGGATTATATTCACAATATTTAACTATAGTTTTCTAGTCTATTATTCAGTATATAGAAATGAAGGAATCTAACAGTGCCTTTATCCTGGTATTTGTATTCGGTTAACTGAAAACGGGCAGCAGAATGACTAATAGTATTATATTTAATTCTATTGTAATAAAAATAAATGGGACTTAGACGTCTGGTAATGTACCTCATTTTTCCTTTTTTCACCAAGTCAGCCAGATAAATATTCAGATATTCCATTCACATAGCTTCAATTTATTGTTCCAACCTTATATCAACACATTTTAACGCTGGAGTACTGGCAGGCTCCTTCTTGGTAATGTTTATCAGCCTTCATTTGCCTGTGCAAAACTTAAAATATTTTGCATTCCGAATCAGTTAGTTTTAGTTTTGGCTATATTTGGTATGCTAGAACAAAGGAACACAGATGATCAGTAATATTCTAAGAACTGTTTATCTGTCAACCAGTGATAGTCTCTGATTTCCTACAGTTGGAAGGGATCGATTAGTATGACAAAATGCTGCACTTCCAATAGGTTTTATCGTATGTGTGTTTCAAAGAGAATCTTTGGGATGAGTCACGCACACATTGTGCACTATTTATCCTTTATTAACTCATCTGGAATACCATAGTGAGTAATTGGGATTTTCAGTGGTTTATGATATTGATATTCAGTGTAATGTGCAAAAGCTTAATTGGTTTTAATTGAGCAGTAGTACAATAACCATTTCCTTTCAATTCAAAAGATCATTTTGGGCTAAAGGCAATCAGAAATCCGAAATGCTTTTTATGATTCATTTTCCTCTGTTTATTTCAGTTTTGAAATTGCAGCCTTTCTCTGTTGACAGGCTCTAAAAGAAAGAATTTTGTTGTTCTACTGTGGATTGTATTTCTTAACTCAGAGGAGGCATATCCTTATGTCATGATATCTATAGAACTAAGTAGCTGTGGTAATACTTTTTAATATATCATTTCAACCACACGCTGTTAAACCTTTACTTTGCACAGTCAAATGAGCTAGCAGAAGAATCAATGCAAATGGTAGAAAAACTGTTTTGCCTGTATAACACTATTAGGTAACAGCTAAATAGTTTATAGATCTTGTGGGATCACCAGCATAAAATATTGAGGAGCAGAATATCAGAAGTTTTATTTCTAGCAAGGTAGCTGGTGCATCAAGGACAGGTAAATATTAATCCTGCAGTTGCTGTAAAGCACAACTGTGTGCAAGGAAACAAAGGGAAAAGAACATTGCACTGAGACGTGCTAAAGGTGGGAGAGAGCATTAGCCTTCAAAGTGAAATATTTTGCAGGTTAGCCAGCCAAGAACAATATTAAATACCAGCACCAGGGCCTTAGGAGAGTGTACAGATGGGGCAGTCATACATGGAAATGGAGGCAAAACAGCAGCGGACTGGTTCTCAGTCAGTGTGCAGAAAGCTCAACAGAATGTTTATGTGCTGTAAGGTGTGCCTAGACAGGCACATATAACTACTCAGTTCAATTAGCTGATAAGCTTTGCCTTTGCTATGCTGCTCATGGCTACCGGAGCCAGTTTAAGCTGATGATGTTGAACTTGCACTAGAGACAGAAAACCAGCAGTTTCCAGGGCACAAAGTCTGAGTTTTGTCTGTTCATATGCTCTCCCTTGTCCTGGGAGGTGGTTTCCCAGGCTAGGTCTTGGTCCATCCCTATGCTGCATGGTCTTGAAGACACAGGCCTGTTCAGGTATTGGCCCATGGGACCCCATCAGGATGCTGCTGTATTGCGTATAAGCCATTTGCTTACGTCTTAAGGCAGGCTGAATAGGCATATTTTGGTCTTGATTGCTATTCCTTTAATTTCTGCTTAAGAAGCCTCACCTTTATAATTGAGAAGTATCCATGGTTCTTAAAAGTATCCACTGTTCTTAAAAACTTTCTGTTTAGAGAAGCGCAATTGCTATCTGGTTTCAATCTAGCCCTTGAGAGGGAAAAATGCATTACTAAATTGTAGTGAAAGCTGTTTGAAAAAGAAATACTGAATCAGGACCATCTGCATACAACATTCAGGAAAACTCATTCCTTCAGTCACATCTGAACAGTTGACTTATTATTTTAACACAATTATTCTTTTTTGAAGTTTGCTCAGTTAATGAGGACTGCTTCTAATTTTATTGGGATGTAAGTGTTCCAGCATTTAAATTTGGACTTTTAGAGTCAGGTCTGGTTTTAATGACTTCTTTTTTATGCTATTCAAGAGATGTGCAGATCTGAACAATAACTCATTTTGCTTTCAACACATGACAATCATTTAAGTTGAGCCCTTTCCCATGGACAAAGAAGGGGTTATTTTGTATTTGAAACTCATTTTTTAAGAAAATGCTAATGGATCTGATGGCAGTGAAAAATATAAACTTCAAACAAACCAAATTTATTCCTTACAGAAGGGGAAGGATGGAGCTTGTTACCATGCCCACAGGTAGAGCACCAGAGACAAGGTGGTTCTGTGCAGAAATACCTACAAAAATATTCATTCCTGTTCTTGGGCTCAGTATCAGGATGTCAGGCAACAGAAGCAGGAGAAAAACACCAGGAAGCAGAAGTGCAGAAGAGGCATGAGGCTGTGGACAGAAATTTGCTCAGCGAGAGGCTGGCTGGCTGAGGATGTTGGTCTCCCCTCCGTTACCTGCTGCTGGAGGCACAGGCTCCCATGGCAGCATGCTATCTAGTAATCCATTTTAAACAAAACTACAGGTCTAATTCAAGAGGGCTGATTAAATTGTTTATATTGTTATACTAATTTATACTGTTACACTAATTGCTGCTGGCTGCTTTGCCTGAAAAGCACTGGGGAGAGAGCACACAGCTGCTCATCTGAGGAAAGCTGGTGACCTCTCACTGGGGAGCAGGGCAGGATGGAGGCAGGCGGCAATGTCTCATCTCATGCCAGGCTACAGCTTTAGACAATGGGGGAAATGATGAATCACTAATTGATACAAAATTATTAATCATGATTATTATTGTAATATCTAAGGGCCTATCAGAATGAGCTCCCTGCTCCACTGCCCACTGACCTAACCAGAGAAGGAGCCAACCTCTCCTGCAACCTGGAAGCCTCACAGAGAGCTGCAGTAGAGGCATGGGCACACACAAGTACAATAAACTGCAAATAAGATATTTATCTGTGGTCTTTTTTCAGAGGTGTAGGTGTCTGAAGAGAGTAATCTGAGTAATACACTTGAATAAGTGAGATAATGGGCTAGTCTGCTTTATGAGGGTAGTTTTCCTTGTGTTGATTATTGCACCTACCTCTACTTTAATGAGGAGAACCGTGGCTTTACAGGAGTAAGAGTTTATTTTAAAAGGAAAGTTACTATTTAGTGTGAAATATTTGTAATGGGGCCAGACTGAAGATTTTTGACTCCAGGCAACTTCCTCAGCTAAGGCATTTTGTACTAGGATATCCAATAAATCCATATAATGCAAAATATCCATATATGTATCCTGTGAGTGGAAGGATATACTGACACAGTTCAATGGGAGTCCCTAATTTGGAGGGCGAGGCAAGTCACTAAAATATCGCAGCTTTTACTTGTATTACCATTTTGTGTTATATCTAATAAGAGAAAAGACCCTATAAAGAAAAGAGTGTAAATGCAGTTTGCCATGGTTGCAAAGTAGGAAGTTTTATTATTTTGGGTGAAGAATATATAATTTGACAATAAAATCAATTAATATTAGAGGAGCAGAGAACTGATAAAGGACACTATTTCATGTGAACTTGTCATGGGCAATGATAACTTGTCTAATTCATGGGCAGGAGAGGATGATGGAGCATCAGATGTTTTTGAACACTTTGTCAGCTGGGATCTTCTTTCACAGCTACACCACAGCTTTGGGTTGCTTCAGTTTCTCAACCAAAGGAGGACTGAGATGTGAGGTTTCAGTTATGGTTTTGTCAGGCTTTCTGGTAGGTTTGAGAGATCATATCAGGTCGGTATTTTTCTGACATCTTTGTAATGTGCTGTTGTAGTTACTCTAGAGAAGTGGCTTATGCTGTCAATTCTGCTAGGTCAGATAATATGGCCTGAATTAATTTATCTTTTTTTTCAAATAGCCAAGTAAGTAAACTGCAACTGAAAAGTTTATTGCTGTGCTTGAATGCTAAAGAGGATGGTGATTTTGGAAAACCCGGTTTATGCAGTATATTGACACAGATTTCAGAGGCAGAATAGCTGGCTTTTGTGCTTCCCAAATATTACAACTGCAAGTTTCTGTGCTCTCAGTGTTAAGAAGGCTGCAGCCTTAGGCTTTTGTGGGTTTCTGTGCAAAGAAACATGAGGAACGTGGAGTGAATTTAATATGGTCAGATGATAAGACAAACTCTGCAGAACAGACTCGTGACCCTCCAAACAGTCCTGAAGGGCACAAAACTGGGCAGGATACTTAGGATTTCAGGTGAGAAACTCATGCTACAGTGTCTCACAAAATCCCTGCTGCTGCAGGTTCCCTCTGAGTGTCACAACAGTTGCACACAGAGCCCTCTCGGAGTTGAAGGGAGCCTGTCAAGTCCTTTGTCTGCCCATACAGGACACAGAAAACAGAGCAGTGTTTCCTTCCCAGGCTGTTTTAGTTCATATTCTGTTTGTTGTGACGGCCATATCACGATATTTCTCCTGGTAGAGTGATGTTACTGTGTACCAAGTGCCACGTGCAATCAATGTTCTGTATTTTCTCATTAGACTAACAACAGGATGCTGTCGGGGGGGCACAGTGGGAACAGGGGGGTGATAGAGGGAAATTTTGTTTCATACTGCTTGTTTCTTTCTCTGAAAACTACATTTCAGCCAGAAAATGGAAATTATATTTGACATTCTGAGAATCATCAGGAAGGAAATGGAAAGGAGAGAACAGTTTGTTTTGTAAGAAAATGAACAAAAACTATTCTGAGCCCTGTTTGTTATAGCCAGAAGTTGATGTAATATCCAATATCATCAACAACAACGCTGTACATGCTCATAAACTTCTGCTGATGATCAGTACTAAGCAATGAGAAATAAAACTTGGCAAGGAAGGTAGCACAAGGAAAATAACTTCTATTTTAACCATGCAAACCCAGTTTTGAAATTACATATATTTTGTGGGAAGAAGCTAAATAATTTCCAAACCAGAGACTGGACTTCTTTCTTCCAAGAACTGAGGGAATAAAGCTACCTTTTTTTTATTTTCCCTCCCTTGAAATAATTAGCTTACCTAAGTTTCTGAATATTTTGTTCAAATGCCTTAAAACTAGATGTACATTTTATTCACAGGAAAAGACCAAGAGCAGGATCTCAGGTCATTTCCTAGCTGATTTGGTTAAAGGAAGCTTCAAAGCTATAATGAGCATACTCAGGACAGAAATCTCAAAAGCTTAGGGGAACCTTACACTGGCTAGGGTGAAAGATTTTTGAAAACTCAGATGCCTTATTTATTCCTCATTATTTATTCCTTTTGCTGGTAGTACCTAGATAACCGTACCAGGTTCTGTGTGTTGTTATTACATGTAGGCTCTGTGCAATAGTGTGGATGAGCAGTGAGTGAAGGCCCGTGTGGCTTGACATCTACACTGGAGAACAGTACGGAAGGCACTACCTGGGCCACATCGCATGCTTCCATACAGATCTCCATGGGAGAAAGTAAACCCTTAGAAAGAAAGTCCTAGAAAAGTCAGTTCCTGTTGTTTCTGTCTCATTGTAGGAAAAGAGAGGGTTATGGGGCTGCGGGGAAGTTGTGGTGAAGTTTCTCTACCCAAGGTCTCCAGGGTTTCCAGAAACAGACATATCCACTCTCCTTTGACCCTCTTCCTTGAGAAGGTCCCACGTTCACTGCAGCATAGTTCCTATTACATCAGTATGTCCAGGAGTTTCCCTTTTCTCCTACAGAGAGTAAGGAACATGCAGCATCAGCCCCGTGTAAGTTCCATCACATTATTAAAGTGATAAACTCAAGTTCTCAGAAGTCAGGCCATCTGCATGGAACTGAACTGGTGCTCCTGCATGTATAATATATTATACTATTCATTACTATAATCAAGCATAATTAGACTATGCTTTCATAGGTCTCCTGCTTCATTAAGTCACAAAATCAACAAAGCTATTAGTACTTTAACTCCTCATTTTTCAATTTGTGGCCCATTTACTAGTGATGATTCCAACCCTGGTGTGAAGGAAAAATTGCTAGTAATTAATGGCCTTTCTGGGGTACTACTCCCTGTCCTGGATACAGATTAGTTTTCTGAATGCTGGATGAAGAATTATGGCATAATCCACCATTTCCAAGTGCAGAACCAATATAAAGAGCGAGTAAAGGCAATGTACGCCTATATGTTCACCATCTAACTGAGATTTATAGGGTCTGGTTTTCACTTGCGCTTTTCAATATACGAACCGCAGGTTCCAGTGATACTAATGACACAAGGGTGTTCAGACATACAACCCAAAAAACAAGAAAAAACCCCACTCTTTCAAGTCAGACTTTCTGTGCCATAAGAGATGCACACAGTTAATGACTAACAGAAAATAAAGGGGTTTAAATGACTTACCAGGTGGATTAATCATGTGATGAAAACTGGCCACCTGGCAAGTCAACCTGGTAAGGAGGACCCAGAGTTTCATCCACAGCGACGAACCTTATGAACAAGATACATAAAAGGGTCAGGGCAGCAGAGGAGGAGCTGAGATCCCGGGGAAGCTCTGAACCACTTCCATGTATGATTTTTATAAGCAAGAGTCAAGTCAGTGGATCTCGTTGTCACAATATATCAGAGAAATAATTCAGAATAAGGGCAAAGACAGTGGAGATGGGCCTGGGGCAGAAGTTCCCTGGAAGAAATTTAAGGCATGCTGGAAAAACAACAGCCAGATAAGAACTGTAGTACACATAACCGATAGTTTACCCTTATATTTAAATGGGGACTGTTTAAAAACTCTTGTGCTTCTAGATTTTTGAGATTGTCATGTCAGGCTTGCTTTTCTATTTATACTGAACTAAAAAACCTTTTCTGCCTTTCTTTGTCGCGCTGCTTTGTGTGACTGAAATACTGTAGCTTTGTAGGCAACATCCTCACAACTATACAGATGTGTAAAAAACCCTGCATGTATCTTTTTTTGTCTTTAAGAAATTTAATTAATTAAATCTATACTCTAAATTTTGCTGCGGAGTGAATTATTAGATTACTTTCAAATATTGAAGCTGAAACAAGCATAAAACTCTTGAGAGTTTTTCAGGGAGTGTCTAGACTTTCAGGCAGTTTTTCAGTCAGACTGACAGCAACAACTCGGGGCTTACTATTGTGAACGCAGGATTCATCATGTGGCTTGTTTGGGATTATCTCTGAACTGTACCTGCTTAACACTGTATTTCAGGTCATTGAACAAAAAATAATTCAAGTAATTTTTTGAAAAGTGATAGTTCTCCCATCACTGGTTTTCTAGTGATGGAGTGTCATTGATTCTTTATTATTCTTTATATGAACTCAGTTAGAAGAAAACTTTTTTATGGCTCCAAATTTGATTCCCTTTTATTTTTAGTATTAAGATGAGAGATGTGTCCATCTGAAATCATAACATATGAAAAGGAAGCATATGGGGAATTTAAAAATGTGAGATTGTTCTGTGCCATGAATCTGAATGACCAAAATACAAAAAACAAATTGTGGGGTTTTTTTCAAAAGAAATTATAGTTTCCTTATGATTCTCCCTCCCATGCACCCACACTTTTCTGTTCCATATAGCCAGTCTTAATTAACTATGGATTATTGTATTTACATGTAAATTTTTTGTATTAAGTCCATAGCAGTTTGCCATTAAATCTAACACAAAATGATAAATGGACAAACAATTCCATTAATTTTTTCCAATGAAGATGTTAGATTATGAAATGGAAACTATTGCTTTGGTCAATGACATTAAATATGGTGGTGCAGATGAACACAGTAGACATTTCCACATTTTCCAAATATATCACAAATTAAATGTAAAAAACCAGAGCATTCATGTCTGTGAGGAAAGACAGATGTGATATAGCATAAGGCAGTAGCAAGAAACTAAGGAGCTGAAAAAGTATATCAGAAAAAATGAGAAGACAGCAGTATGTGCAAGACTTGCATTTCCTACATGCAACAGGACAGAAGAGCCCCTTCTAGGTGGTACCTTCCCATGTGGAGGGGTCTGTCTTCTGCAGTGAAAACACAACTTTACTCAGTAGTCGGGTCCAGCCTCATGTAATTTGTAACTGTGCCAAAGCCCTGGCCTTTCTTCCCTCTGCTCGTGGGTCTGGCCCTGAGACTGGAGCTTCCCCTGGGCGCACACCCACGTGCCACTCTGTGAGCGCTCCCTTTTGCACGGCACCGACCCTAAGTGGACGTGGAGACAGTAGTGAGCTAGCAGCAGCCTTAGCTTTGCGTATTGTCTGGTAGTCTGTACATTTTGAATTCATGTGCTGTCATATGTTGGGATAACAAACTCTCTTAGGAAAACTATATTTTAACGAGATTGTTAAAGTTCAGTCGTTGTTCCCCAGTTTTTAAAGACACAAATACTAGTAAAGCTACTACCTATTTACTTTGGCACCATCTTCCCTGATGATTAATGTATTGCATGCAATGTTTCTGCCATAGGCACAGCACAGCTTTCCAAGCAGCAGCAGGGGGTTGTGGCAAGATGCTAAAGAACATTTGTGCATGCAGCATTTAGTAACTATTTAGAAAAAAACCTGATTTTTTTATTGCTGAAAGTCCACTAAGGAGGAGGCCAGGAAATAAATGAAAGTAGGGACTGATCAATCATTTGTTGAGGGGAGGACTGTTATTCATTACTCTGACAGGATCTCTCCTGTGCATTCGCAGGACTACATTTTAGTATGGTAGGCAATTAAACATGCATTAAACTTGAAAAAAAAATACCTACTCCTTTTTGTAAAGCATTCAGTGCAGGAAGACATTAACTGCAATATTTTTTTGAACAAAAGAGAGGGTGCATGGTGAGTGGGAGAGGGCTGGGAAGCAAGATGTGGCATACAGCTGGGGTAAGCTAGGCAGTGAGTCAGGGCAGCAGCTTGGGGAGAAGCAGCAAAACCCTGCTACAGCCTCAGGACAGGAGCTGGGGACCAGCCTAATTAGCTCCTAATCTCCCCTGGACTCCCTGTATTTGCCATCCTTGCACTGAGCAAGCAGGGAGCTGGGGACAAGAGACTGCAGAAAGCAGAAACTGCAGGCAGCTGCTTGTGGAAGATTTTCATTGATAGTAGTATTCATGGAGTACAACATCTGAATTTAGAACGACGCACTGAAAATACACACAGCATAAAAAAGAAATATGTTTCTAGATCTGCTACTAAAGAACCCTCCACCAAAAAGAAAAAGAAAAAAAAAAAAAAGGAAAACAAAGAAGAAAAGGAGCCTTCATACAGAAGTGCATGTGCTCCAGAACTGTAAGCCTCTCTGGTAGGTGCCTAGCTATAGAATATAAATGCATGCAGGGATAAAATTTACTCAAGCCTTAAATGTGACATTGCAAAGGAGTAAGGGTTTCATGGTGCATGCAGGCCAGAGGAAATTCAGGGCTAGAAGAATGCCAACCCATAGCACTACCATTTTATTACCTCACGTCAACCCAAAAATGCAGGCCAAAAACCAACCAAACAAAACATTGGAGCTAGTTTGTCCGGTGTGAATCGGCTAGCTCCCCAATGTTGCACAAAATAAATACCTTTGCTGCTTAAAGACAAAATTCATCTCTGAGCAGTTACTTTGTGCTGTTTTGGCATCAAAATGAAAATATTTGGAGGAAATACAAACAAAAGGAATCTAGAATAAGAATAAACTTCCAAGCACATCAGGCACAGGAAGCCCACCAGAAAGTCTGTAAGGCCAACAGATGACTGTAGCAGAAAGGCAGTACTTGGAGAAGATAAAGTCACTGCAGAGAAGCTAAATGAATCCTCTCTTTTCACTGTGTAACAAACCAGAAGTTGCCTGTGGTGGAATCCTCGGGTAGGAGATCTTCAGACTGTGATAGTTTAATAAAAACATCCTATTGCTTGGCAATGTTCAAAATTAAACCAAATATTGAGGATCCCGAGACAGGAATAGAGAACATCTTTTCCTCCACTGTATGAAACCAAGGTTTGTCTGTGTCCTGAGCACTGTCTGCTCGTCTTAAAAAGACAGATAAGAACTGGAAAAGTCCAGAGAAAATGGGACACGATTAATCAAATTTATAAAATGGCTTCTGTATGAAGAACAGCTAAATAAGGCAGGACTGGCCTGAAGACATTGCAAAACGATAAACTGTCATCTTTCTATTCTAATAGAAAAACTAGGGAGCATGACACAAAGCTGGCAGCAACCAGCCTCAGACCAACTCGAAAGGGGCTGACTCTGTGCAAAAAGGGGTAGGTAGTAAGTTGTGAACTCCTACTTCCAAAATTACTTAACAGAAGAGGTAACCACTGAGGGTTGCTAAATACATAGTGTCTGTAGCAAGTGCAGAGTACCCTCAGCTAAAATACCTAAAGCCGGAAAAAGTATTAAGAGAAATGTGAATTACACACAGTTCCTGTGCTCTGGGTTAAGCATGTGCTGGTGACTACCACTGGACAAAAAATTCTGTTGTAGACAGTACCATGCTCTAGCCTAGTTCAGCTAATCATAAAAGCTTTGTTAATGCAAACATGCTAAGAATTTACACATCAGCTTTTTCCCTGTGTGCACGAGCTGGGTGCAAATGTAATCAAATGCTATTTAGTGGCTACCCAAACTAACTTGGTCTTGTGGGTTTAGTGTTAGATACGCAAAGTTTGTTGTTACTATTGCTTTTCACCTGTAGCCCCTCTCCTTTTGAGTTTTCTTTCTGTGACCCCTGTCGGCAGGCTGACCTGGGATAGAAACCTCCCCTGACCTACAAGGTGTCCCGTGGGCACGTGGGTGGCACACGAGGGGCTACAGGCAGAGCTGGGGAAGCCCAGTAACGCTGCGTGCTCGGAAGCTTCTCCGTGCAGGTTCCTTGCTTCCTTTCTAAAGCAAGAGTTACAGCTGGGGTCAGATAATGCAGAACGTGGTGGCAGAGGTTTAGATTTTCTTTCTGAGGAGGTGAGTGTGGGGTTGCTTATAACTGGAATCCTTGTTGCATGTTTGGATAGCTGTCTCTCCTCCTGGAGGTACAGGTAGGGCTTGGACTAGGGAAAAAAAGTGAAACTGCTTCAAGTGTGAGGAAAAAATATTTGTCAGTAATTCTTTGTTGCTATTTTCTCTCTAGATGGCTTCTGCTTCGGGTCAAATAGACCCAAAGAGTTGAGTTAGGGTTCTGTCACCCAGGAAGAGAAGGCAGTTGGAGGGGGGAGGGGCACTTTTTTTTTGTGCTGATCAGAAGCTGGGGGGTGAACATGACTTCTGCCTAGCTTTAAAGCATGCCTTTATCAAGTGAAGAGCTCCTAAGCTACAAGCTTCCAGCATATGCATGATACAAATGAGTGGTAGGAAATTACATGATAAGGAGCTGTGAGGATATTGCACTCTTGGTTTTAATTCTGTTTGTTCGTGTGTCTTTTAAAAGTGCCCATGCTGGAAAACCTTTGCCAGGAGGGCAGAAGGGAGCAGTGAGGCGTTGCACTGGTGGCAGCACGGCAGCGTAGCGGCTTTGCCTGGCAGCTTTGCCCTTACCACTGCGACTTGCTCTGCAGTTGCAAAGACGACTGCAAAGCACAAGGTGCCTGTTTCTGGAGGAGCAACTGATGTTGCTGAAGGGCTTTGGCTTCTGTGTACAGCGTATACTAAGGAATGACAGCAGTCTCAAACACGCTGGATAGAAGTGGCCAGAGGGAATTTCCAGAGGTTATTTATGTCTTAACAAGAAAAAAAAAACCAAAGTAATTGAAAGTTCAGTGCAACTAATGCACATTTGTAGGAAGATTTTATTAAATAATGCTTCTGAACAGTATGAAATCAAATGTATTATAATGAAATAACATATTTCACTCTTCAAATTATAGTGCTTGACCTTGATAAGCATTTCATAAAAAAGCACATTAAAAATAAGTATTTGCATGTAAATTACTCCTTCAGAATTAGTGAATTGAAAAATGAGTTAATAGCAGATTTTAGTCCTAAAAGGTTCAGGTTTATAAAAAGACTTGCTGAATAAGAAATCTGTGAATCCCCTTTCTGTTACCGTACACAGTTTGAGAGTATTGGGTTAAAGTTAGTAAATCCATTTCAAATTGTAGATAAGCATTACCGTACCCTTTCATGCCTGCTTAATTGATTAAGCTTGTTCAATGTTATTAAAGGATCTCTCGCTCATATGAACGTTTCTTGTATGTTAACTCTTCTTTAGCTTACTGATATACATACTCAAGGTATTTTAGCAGCAAAGAATGAACCATGGCTGTGTAGATGCAAAGAAATTGGGAATTGTTAATAGCAAGAAAAAATAAAATCCTGTAAATTCAGCAGTAGTCAATCTCCTTTTGCGTGGGTCCTTGTGCAAACACCATCCTCAGCACACATCTCATATTAGAAACTTTTTTTCTAAGACAGATTTGGGGTTCCTGTGATGGAAAAGTATTCCATCAATGAAAAATCTGATACTAGAGACAGACTCTACTTTGCAGAACAAACACAATGTTTTGTATAAACTTTTTATGGCTTTATTTTAAATACAAAATTTTAAGTATCAGCTACGAAAGAGCTTTCCTGGTTTTCCAGTCAGACTGTTTCAAGAGGATGAAACAGAGGAATTGAGCAGCAATTCTACAGCTGTAAATATATTCATATGATGGAGGAGAATTCAGCTTGCTGTCTTGTCTGGATATATTGTGACTGATTCAGATCATGCCTTCAGTGTTTCTCCTTTAAAAAAAAAAAGTATTTTCAAACTAGCTCAAAATGTAACTCTTTAGGAAAAAGTCTGTTTCAAAGGTACATGCTGAGACTTTCTGATATTTTTTTTTTTCATGTTAGAGATATTTTAGAAGTTTCAGAAGTTTCATGAAGGTACTGCACAAATGGAAGTCACAGTTGTAGGGCCTCCAGGACAGACACCTTGGCTTTATTCTTACACACTTGGTAATTCCAACATTTGGCTTTACTCAGACTCTCAAAATAAACTAAGCAGCTGAATTTTATTGTGTTTTATTTTCAACCTAAATTACGCAATGCCAGTAGTAAAGGGATTTCTACCTATGTGAAAAACAGAAATAAATTACTTGAAATGTGGCCTGGTTCTCTGGGTGTATTTAAGAACTTTAGCAAAATGAGTCAGGGATGAATCAGCCACAATTCACTGATTTAATTGGAAAAATGCTCTACAGTACCAGCTGTGACAAGAAAGAGAAAAGTTCCGCATTAAAACGAAACTGTTTAAAATGAAAATAATAAAGATTTAAAAATCAGAATGAAAAGTACTTTCCACAGAAAATACTACTACTTATTTCCAGAAGCAGGTCCCAAATGCAGCCACTGAATTCGAGACAATTTTATATCTTAAAAAAAATTACATTCATACAGGGTTTTGGTGGCTACACAAAAGACAAAGACATAGGACAAACCTAGTCTTTGTCTAGTCTGGGATGGCAGCAGAGCTTTCTGTATCTGTGCCATTTCAGTTGTGTAAGTGCAAGGTCTAAATGCTTTGCATCCAAAGCAAGCTGATGTGAACTAACTCTTATCATTGGCATACACACAGTTGTTATAGCACAACAGTCATGTGGAAACATATTATTGCTAGAGGCTGTTTATTATTTTTTAATAAAATTGAAATGCCAGTACATTCCAGAGGCTTTCTTGCAGAGTCATCCTGGTTTATCATCAGTCTTGTCAAACTTTCTTGTCTGTGGTTGAAAATAATCTAAGCTTGGTCATTGATTCTCTTTCTGTGATGTTGGTTGACATCAGCAGTTTGGTAGTCAAAACAATGCCATAAATAAACTTGAATTATTTTTAGATATGAAAATAACAGTAGTTAGAGATCAGAGCTGATGCTGCAAATGAACTCAAGTTATTTTAATGCACACTGGAAATAGATACAGAAGATGGAAATAGAGCAAGGGAGGATGCTTTGACAAGAGCCCTGCTTGGTAAAAGCTCTCCTTAGTATCTGAGCTGTAAAGTACAAAGGGAAAATAAATACATCTTATTTGCATAATCACTGAGCCATTTGGTGTGAGCCTGCCTCTCATCTTAACCTGTTATTTCTCTTTCTTGTTTGTGCATTTGGGGGTTCTGATGTTCGCTCAGAAGAGTGCAACACAGCTAATAAGTTTGGTCCAGAGAGCTGTGAGCAGAATCACAACTGCTTTTCCCAAACTGGGAGCTTCCACACTGACAGGGGATGGCAGCCCACTGCTCCAGCTTGCCTGCTCCTCTTGCAGTAAAATTAAAAAAGTATGTGATTTTTTCGAAGTTAAAAAAAAAACAAACCCCACACCAAAGTCTCAAGTGTATCTAGTTTAATAGTTTCTACTAGATTTTGACCTGCTGGAGCAGGATGGGCAGCACTCACTTGGAGCTCAAGGGCAGAGGCTTTTTTTGCTCAATCTAGCCAACTAATCAGCTGTTCAGCATGACAGTAAGTGCCTCTTCACTATGTGTCTGCAGAGTCCATCTCATTTATTTCAATAGGTACGGATGTCAGTGACCTTTAATGTTGTAGTTACGATTTCACTGCTTGGCCGTATCGTAAATTACACCTTCAGCTAAGTGGCTTCTCATGTCGTGGAACTGCAAAGGTGGATAACTGGGGACCACTTGATTCAACATCAGTGGAAATAGGCTGAGAGTGTCCTTGGCTGCTGTGCAGTCGATGCTGACAGCTCTCCGGCTGCACAGCCTGGCACCAGGGGCTGCTTTGCTCTGCTGGCTGCAGAGCTGAGAGAAGCTCAGGTCTCACTGCAGTCCTGAGCATAGCTGACTGTTGAGTCCTAGGTTACAAATACCTTTTCATAGAGATACTTACCTAATTCTGCTGGAAAAGTCTGGATTTTCCAATAATGTTCTTAGTACCTTCAATATTATCTTCTGATTTATTTCATTAAACATAGTCCATATGATATTAGAGTCTTCAAAATGTAACAAACCAATTAATTTAGGATATGCTGACAAAGAGTTCTAATTATGCCAATGTCACTTGTGACAAAGTTTCTGGGCATGAAATGTCTATAAATATGTGCATCAGTGTATGGCTCTTGTCTCAGCATGATGAAATTTTCCCCAGTAGACTGCTGGTTCCAAGAGACTTAATAAAAGATAGATGCTCATGTCCTCATAGGGAAAGTATGATGATGCTTTACTTGGTACTTTGAAAAGACCAATAATATGAAGGAAGCAGGATACAATTTATTTTAGTAATAGCTAAAGGAAGAATATTCCTGCACAATTTTTTTCCCCCAGAGTATTGTATCTCTTTCCCGTGATTAGGTGAACTGCTAAAATTAAACCTTTGCTTTTAGTGGTTTCTATTTTAAATGGTTTGGAACCTTTTCTGTTTCCATAGGAAATGACAGTCTTTTCTCAATTACTTTAATTTTCAAGCCATCAAGAAAGTTACTAAAATGTCTTTTGCTTTGTACATTTGTTAATGTGCTCATGTTGACATGTTAGAATATTTACAGCATAAAGGTTAGAGAGTATTCTATCATCAGGATTTTTGTTCTTTGTTTTATAGGTTGGGGTTTTTTTATGTTAGGTGAGCAGAAATAGATAAGTAGAAGGGAGGAGGAAGAATTAATTTCTTACCTACTGAGAAACAATGTTGCAACATCAAGAACCACTGCAAATTGTAATTTCAAAATACTGCCATTCCTCACAGTAGTTGTGGGAAATTGCACATTTAATTACCTTGGTCTAATCTTGCTGACTGAGGCAATGGAACTTCAGACCTGGGAAATTTCTCTTGTGTTTAAATGTCAGATTGGTTTGTTTCTTTCTTACATATAGTTATTGAAGGAAAAGATGAAACTAAATCAGCAATAAAACTGAAAGTTTTCAGAAGCTGCCCATGCCTATCCACTTAATTCTGTGTGGTTTATATTTAGTTACACTTTTTCCCCATTTCATGTGGAACTTAAAAGAATTTGTTCAGTTATGATGGTCATTATTTGCAAGGACAGTAAAAGATTATAAAAAGTAGGGAATAACAAAGAAATGCTAATTGGCGTTGGTCCATATTATTAGGGAACATATTCAATTATCCATTGAACATATATTTTGTAGTCCAGAGATTTTGCTGCCAGCTTTCTCTGAAGGTAAAATGGTAAAGTTAAGCGAGATATGACCACCAGCAGTGAGAAAAAAAAATAAAATTCAGAGCTTGTGTCTCTGCTGCTTTTCATATAAGGACTTTCCTTACAATTTTAAACATCTTTTACTATGTCTGTATCTATCTGTCTACCCATCTGATACCTGTAAATTGTAAATCAGTTCTGAAAAGTTTGTAGCACAGCATAGTTCTTCCCTTGTTTTTGCAAGTGGAGAACATTTTCTTTATACTTAGGAGTTCATTCAGTGTAGGAGATTTTTGGAATATGATGTGTTCTCTGAAGATGTATGAGTTAGTACTGACTTGCTTAAGATCCTCATGATATAAACTCTTCCTGCATAAAAACAGTGTGTTTGAAAAACGAAACGGAGCAATCACTGGCTGTTTTTAGGTGGGATGGATGGGTATCTGAACTGAAACTCAAGGGTTTTTGTAAGACCCACTCAGAGTATCACAACAGGTTCCCCTGGAGGATGCTGTTCAGGGAAGTGAATTGGTGTTCATGTATCTGTTTAATACGCTTTATGTTTGCAAGAGGTATTCAGCTGATGCTATTTTAAAAATGCCTATATATGAGGAAGACAAGTGGCATGGCAGGCATGTCATACAAATCTTTAAATTTCACACTAGAGAAAGGAATATTGCTCATTGTATTTGAACTCAATTCCACCTACCTGAGAGTTGAAAATAAATAGTCTGTTTTCTTTTTTGTGTATCTTTTCCATGGTAAGGTTAAGCACAGGGCTAAAGTGAAAAATGTGAATTGTCATGGGGAAAGCTGATTATGTGGTAAATCTGGCACAACTAAAAGAAAACCTGGAGGATGAGGATTTTTTTTTTAGTTTTTGCTGTCCTTTCAGAACATAGTTTGTCTCTTATTCTCACCCCAGAACAGCCCCACAGGTAAAACCTCCTGCCACCTCCTGAAGCACAGAGTGAGCAATGTGTTGGGTGTTTGCTGTGTCCAGGGAGCAACCTGAAGCCATGGTTATCCTGGCAGGGATGCACCTTTGGCTCAGCCTCTTCCCTTCCCACCTGCAAAGGTGTCTTCCCACCACCTGCCCCTGCTGCAGGCCAGACTGAGTGGGCAGGGAGGCTGTGTCCGAAGGGTTGTACTAAAATGTCTACTTTAAAAAAAAACGAAAAAAAGAAAAGAAACCCCTATCATTTCTCTGAGTTTCTGAATGATAGTTGTAAAACAGACTGTTTAGCTGAAATGCCCTAAATAGGTTTCTCCCCAGTGGGTATGATATAGAGCTTCCAGATGAGAAACTGCATAAATAAATGGGTGGGAATTTTATCTACCAGTCTCTGTAGAAGTTTTAATGTGTAATAGTTGCTGGCTGTACTGTTTGCTGTATATTACTAACTGTAATATCTGTAGGTTTATATCTGGAACTGGAAGTCTGTTTTATTTTATGATTTTATTTTTGGATTAGAGTTTCAGTCATCCAAAATCTGATTTTTTCAGATTAGCTATTGAGTTCAGTGAGTAACAAGTCAAGGAAGGGAACAGTTCATTACGAGCTCATTGCCTGAAACTCCTTCAAATAAATTGCATGGTGAATATTTATGAATTAGCTATTCATTTGATTTACTCAACAAAATATAGGTTCTGATCTTGAGTGAGATTTTTGTAGATTCTGCTGAAATATGGTTAACGTAAGCTATCACTGAAATCACCATTTCCAAGAAAGGTCAAAATCCCTAACGCTTTATTTGAAAGACTTAATGAACAAGGTTCATATTTAAGAATCTAAAGGAGAAATAAAATCTGTGCAGGTACAGAGAATGATTTATTATTTAGTTCCATTCTTTTTTTTTGACAAGGCACAGGCCTTCAATTCTTTACTCATATGAACATTAAAGAGTAAGATCACCTTCTTCAAAGAGCTTAAAGTGAATGCATGCAGATTTCAGAAATGTATAATGATCTCCATAACATTTAAATTCATTATTAATGAAGTGCTTCATGCTTCTGTAATAGCAGTAAGGATTTTGAATATGAATTTTTTTTAAAGTTTTCACCTTGTCTTAGACCATAATATGCTTAATAATTTTGGCTAAGTCTTTCGGTTTCCTTGAAATTAGCTTCTTATATGAGGATATTTTCCCAATCCATAACTTTTAGTTTACTGTAATAAATAACAGTGAAAATCTTTAATCACTTTGACACATGATAACTCCATTGACAGAGTGTTTTAGACCGTTAAGAAATTTATTAAAGGGATTAAATTATTGCCTCTAGTAATTGCTGAGGATAACAATACTTTTTTGACCCAGCAGTTCCAAAAGCACATAATTCAGTTTCCTTGGGCACTGTGGGTATGTTCAGTGCTGTCTTTTAAATGTATTTTTTGAATAATTATACTACTGGGTGATCATTCTGTGCAATTTTACTTGTCTACTAATAATCTTTCAAACTTCCAAAGCTTTCCTTTCACTTCTAGAAATCCTTTCTCATCATATTATTACAGAAAGGAGGATAATGTAGAAAATTCAGCAAAACAGTACTTTGCTTTTTTAGTGTTGGAATCATTTAGTGATTGAAGACCAAGTTGCAGAATAATTTGAGAGTCCTGAATTTTGACTTGCATAAAACATGACAGTGTTAATGCTAGTTCAAACATCTGTGGTTTACAGATGAATCAATCATTCAATTTACTGCTGAGGCTGTGACTGCAGAACATCTGAGCTCTGACCAGCAGTTACAGGGTAGAAGCTTATATTTGCATGCAACTGGCTGCTCTTCTTCCATTTCCCTTTCTTTAATGTGAACCTTCCTAATATTTTTTTTGAAACTTATGAAATTGACATATCTTTCTTTGTCTTTCTTTGCCTGCCCTTCGTTCTGTCTTTCCATCTCTGTCTCTCATAAATCTCTCCCATCTGCCAGTTCATAAGGAACATCATAGGAACACACACCTATAATCAAGAGAAGCAGAAATCCTTTACTCCTACTTGGTCACTCCCAAAAAAAAGAAATTTGTAGTGACTTTCAGAAGAAAATGTGTTTCCTGCAGATAAAAGAGATGTTTTTTTCTCCATTGTGTCATCTGTCTTTAATCATTAGAGACTGCCTTAAGGCTGAAGCATGTAACTTAATATCCCTATCAAAATTGCTATTCATTACTTTTTTTTCTGTGTCATCAAGATTGAGACATAAGAAAGGCACAGCATGCAAAGGGATCTTACCCTGCAAGCAGAAATCTAAAGGCAACAGAAGAATGTTGTTACTACATATATAAATCGGGCTAGAAGAGTTGAAAATGTTCTTGTCCTTTTGAATCAAGCTTAGTATTTGTTATAACCAATCTTTCTTTAATTCACTACTGCACTCTCTAGAAAATGAGATGTGTATTTCTTTCAACATCTTCGTTCTGTTTAGTTTGCTAAGGTGAATAGCAGAAATTCATATGATATTCTGATAATGTTGAAATCGAATGAAAATATGACATACGATAGCACCAACACAAAACCCTAATTGCACATTACATTCTATTTTTCCAGTTAAAAAATTACGCTTTCTTCATATCAAGGCATTTACAGGTTGCTTTGTCATTTCCAAATGCTATTGACCACATTGCTGAATTCCTTGGTGTTGCATGACTACACCTGTGCTTCTTCTTGTCTAGACTGGAGCCACCTATGATGGATTTTCAAACAGATTTCATCTGTGCTCCATCAAAGGACATAAATATTTACCTGTAATGTCAAGCCTAAATTAAGGATACATTTCTCCTTTCACCATGAGTTGAGCAGAGTTTAAAAAAAAAAAAAAGAAAAAAAAGAAAGAAAAAAAAAAAAGATAGGCTGATATTCCTAGAATTTGTATATTTGTAAAGACAGTGCCTTTCCTCAAGGGACCAGTGCCCCTTCTCTACCCAGTCTTGCCTATCTGTGTGCCAGGCTGCTGTTGTGATAAGCAGTATGTGGATTTTAAAGAAAAACCGCCACCGTGCATGCCCCCAAATACCTGACAAGCTAACTGCAAATCTGAGAGAGACCTGCTGAATCCCTCAAAATGCCAAACAAATTAGTGAAGAGTAAACCAGCTGCTTTTAAAAAGGTGCTGATGACTTTCAGTGTGCTTCTAACTCATGGACACTGTAATTCAGAGGATGCGAGGTGGAGTCCAGGGGAGCCTTTCCAGATCTGGTGAGACTCTTCAGCCTTCATGTCTCTCCTGTTAATGTCTCCTGCCCATGGAGCAGTAAGAAATAGGTCAAAAACTTTAAGGAGTATATTGGAAGAGAAGTAGCAGTAAATGGCCCATGAGGATCCCTCCTGTTAGGGAGGAGTGGTTGAAGCAAGGAGAGAGAGAAGGTTCCCTGTTACGCTCATTGCCAGCTCCCATCTTTTCTGCTCATGTTTCTTTTCTAGAGAGTGGGCGCTGTGCCATTGCATGCAGCAATTTTGCAGGGCTGTTGTAAACATTAATCCACTATATTCTTCTGCTTGTGAATGGGAAAAATTGTAAGTGAGAAGAAATTTTATTTTTTTTTTAAGTAATATAACATTGATAAAGGCTGGGGCAATGATCAAATGCTTACAACCCAGTCAAACATCCTTAGGAAAAGCTACTCATTCAGATATCTTTAAGGGAGAAAGCATGTCTCTGGTCTCCTGTTGAGTATTTCTTAAAGGTTGGCATGTCTCAGAGGAGACTTGCCTTGCTCTTGCACTTGTTGCTTTTAATAACAGTTTCCTTTGACTCCAGTGATATAAAACCAGTCTTTCAAATTTCCTCCACTAAACCCATTCCAGATCAATAAACTACAAATGATAATGTATTAGATGTGGCAATGTAGCAATTCCTCAACAAGTAAACACTAACAAAAAGTTTAGGGTTTCACAGTACTGGGGATGAGTGAGTGAAGAATAGATAATAAAAAAGGCTAAATTTTACAGTCTTTAGCATGTAATATTCCCATTGAGATAAATACAAATTCTTCAAAACAGTAAAATTTGGCTTAGTGAGGCAAATTGATTTCTGATTCTTCTCGGAGAGCAGTGAAATGAGAAATCCCATTTATATCTACTATATGGCTTTTCTATCGATGTTGAGAGCACAAACCATTTTTAAAAGTGGTCTGCAATTGCCCTTGGCTAGATGAAATAGTCTTTAAAAGCAAAAAAGGTCTGTGTCCCGCTTGTATATTGTTAGTGTCTTGTACTGGCAGAAACAGGTTCATGAAAGCATCTGATGAATTATGTTTAATGACTGAAATGAAGAAGTTCTTGTGCTTATTTACCTGCAGTCTATCTAAATAGAAATATGGCTTTATAAGTTACAGAGAGTTGCAAGGAACAACATCATGTTGAGAAAATTGCAGAAACCTCAAGCTCTGTAGTTAGAGAAACTTAATCATAGAGTGTTAATCTTGCGTATGTTTATCTTCTGGGTTTGGTTTTATTTTGAGATTTTTTTCTCTTTCTTTAAATAACTACTTTTTACTTGGCACTTTTTAAAAATAGGGGTATATAAATATTATATACATTATATATATTTATATATAATATATAAAGTATATGTATTATATATATAAATATATGAATTTTAAAATCAGAAATATCCTGTTATATGGAATGTTAAAATAAGCCTTGTGCTATTTCTATCAGTCATTTTTGTATTTATGGCCATACTGATCTAAGGAACAAGAATGTTATTTTCAAGACTCCTTGAAGCTATTGCGGAAATTTCAGTGTGTTTGAGAGGCAGCATATTGAAGAAATAAATGTTTTGACAAAGCATTTCCAACTGAAGGGTCAGCACAGACCACGGAGCCCTGCTGAAGTTTATTGTTCCCACTGCTAAAAATTGGAGAGAATGACCGATACAAATGAGTGCAGATAGGGGCCTTTCAGTGGAGCAGAAAGATGCTAGTTTATAAAGGCTACTGATTTATATCTGGAACAGACTATTAGTAAGCCTGTGTTGATTGAGAGGCTTCGGGTTGTTACTGCCACGAGGAAGGCACCGGTGATGCGGATTTGTTTGTGCTGACCGCTGATGTGGTTTGCCATATTCAGAGAAGCACCTGTGGACTAAATGGGTTCTTAAGCCTAGTATTACTCAAATGAAAAATTTCCAGCATTCCACCTGCTTTCAGCCTCCCACGACTCTTAGCTTTTACTTTATTTCAGGCCTGCCACCCCCTTTTGGCCATGACTGAGAGAGGGTGGGAGGCTGAAAGGTCATGGGAGACCAGGAATAAGTAGGTCTGAAGGGGGTAGAGGCCTAGAAATAGAGTCTAAAGCAGATGGTAGGTCAAAATGGGGCTGGAGCCTTGAAATAGAGGCCAGAAAGTTATGGTAGTCTGAAAGGAGAGTGGGAGGTGGGAGGTCTCTAATAAAGTGGAGGCTGCAAGGAGGCCCAAAATTAAGTAGAGGCTGAGAGGAGCAGGGAGTCCAGGAAAAAAGTAGTGGTCAAAAGGGATGTGAGGCTGGACGTAAAGTAGAGATGAAAGGGGGTGGTAGGCCAAAAGATCCTTAAAGTCGCAGAGTAGTAGAGGCTGAAAGGGGCTGGAGGACAAGAGTGGTTCAGAGGCAGAAGAAAAGTAGAGAACAAAAGTGGATTAGGGTCCCCAAAGGGATGGGAGGCTGGAAATAAAATTAGAGGCCAAAAGGGGTTGGAGGCTGTAAACAGAGGCTGGAGGGGGTGGGAGGCCGACAGTGGATGGGAGGCTCAGTGTTGGCAGAAACCTGTTTCTGCAAAAACTTCCCCCTGGGTAGTCTCCCGGCATGGGATGGCAGCTTGTCTCTACTTCATTCCTTTTTCTGAATAACTGCGGGAAACTAATCTATATTAATTCATTGGTTGCAACTATTGCTCACTTCATCCTTCACGCTCCTAATTTGGAAAGCATGCTGGGGGTGGCTTTGCTTGCAAACTACTAGTATTTTCATGTAGCTAGAGAAAAATAATTCCACTTACTCTTTAGCTTTGAAACAGAGCTATAGCAGTATTCTTGATTTATTGAAAAGGTTTTTAATGTATATATTTTGCTGTTGTAGAAGTAGTGAACCTGACCTTCCTCTAAGCACAGAAATTGTGGATCTGAGCAGCCAGTGTAAAAGCCATGCAGCCTGAGTGTGCTGGGACTGGCTGGGATCGAGTTAGCTTTTGCGGTAACTGCCCACGTGGTGCTGTGTTTTGGATTTGTGGCTAAAATTGCTGATAAAGCACCAGTGTTTTGTGTATGGCTGCACAGTGCTTGCATGGTATTGAGGCTTTTTCAGCACCAGCTGGGGTATCATGGTAGAGACTTGCATGCCATACATAACAACAAGATTATAGATAAAGCTCATGATGACACTGGCCCTTACCTCAAGTTTATAGTTTCAGTGCCCTGGACAGAGCCTGCAGCAGTGGTACCCACCACTCAGAGCAGTACTTGTGAGTTATTTCATATCCAAGTTTTAGACTATAGTGGATAACCACTCTTCTGCACAGCAGAAGGGGAAAGGATGAGAATACAGCTTGGGGCAGTTTGCAGATGACTGAAAGCACTGTATCTTGAAGCAGATGTACAGAAGTGGACATACCCAGCATTTAGTAGTGAAGGATCTTGCACTGTTAATTCCATCCAAAGAATAAATACGATTGCTAATCCACTGCTGCTGCCACTTCATATAAAGCCCAATGATCCCCATTTATTAAATGACTAATATGTTCTTGAGAGTCCAGAGAAAATGGAATGAGAAACAAACAAGAGGGCATCTCAGGTAAGCAGTCTCCCTTGTGCCTATGAAAAAGATGAGAGAGCAGAGTGTTTCAGGAGAGCATGCGAGGTTGTCATGATACCTTCCTCTCTGAATTGTTAAAACTTAGAGCATCTGTACCAAAGGAAGGATGCAGATTTTCCGAATTTAGAAGCCCATATAGAGCACATTTTCCTCTTGATGCTTTCCTGTGGCAATCAATTTTATTTCAGCTGACAGCAGGAAGAAATGATGTGTGCTAAATAAACCGTATTAAATGAGAAGTTTTCTCTTAATCTGCAATATCTGCATTTGGGGGAAGAAAAAACAACAAACGAACCAAATTTAAAATACACTATAAAATTGTAATTTTTTGCAAGAAGTAATGCCATGCAAAAACATTCAGAACCTTCCACATTATATATAAAGGTGTAGAAAGTTAGTTTTATTTTAGAGAATTAAAGACAGACTAATCAGCTTCTGCTTTTAATAGGTCGCTTTTTTAAAAAAACTCTTATTTTCTGCTGTGGAGAGGACACACAAAATGTTTTGTTTAACATTTTTAAGGGATGCACACTAAGTCCCTCAGCTCTACCAGAACTGCCACTTCCATTCAAACAAATGACAGATGTGAGAAAGAAACAAAGGATAACAGTGACAGATTTAACGCATTTCCAAGCCATCTTGCTTGTCAAATCAACAGTGGATCAGTGTTTCCATGTTTAAAATGTGTTAAAAATATGCAAGGCTACAAGTAAAAATAGTCCTTATCATATGCCCAAAGCGTATTTGTATCCTATTAGTCTCTCCCTCCTTAGGCTCAGGAAACCAAGGGACAGAAACGTAACTAGTTGTCCGCTATAAACACGTGAGCTGTGCACTCAGCATCCTTGGGCAAGAATAGCTGTACATCCACATTAGCCCATAAAAATAACACCACAGGCCAACGAGCCAGAGAGCTGAAGAGTGGCTAGATAAACACTGTTAAGAACCTGAAAACTCTTTAACTGTGGTGATTGTGAACAGCGAACCCATTTATGGAGGTTTTCAAGAGATTTGTAAAGAGAAGGAAGGACGAAGTTAACAATACATGTTATTGCTAAGATATTTTGACTGGGCCAGTCCTTGAAGTAATAGCCAGACCCATGCAAAGCAAAATGCTGTGAAGTATGCAGGGCAACCTTGAAATGCAAAAGTGAGTAGGGGGCTGAAGCATATTCCTTGACTTTCTAGAAGCAAGTATTTCATGTTTTCTTGTATTGAAAGGTTTCTCTCTGTGCCAGTTATTTCACTTGACTGTTCAAGAGGCTCTGGTCCTGAGAAGCACAGAGGCACACTGAAAACTGGCTATGTTTTAGATAGGAACTTGAGAAGCATAAACAACTTTACAAATAATGTCCATTGTTATTAAGCTTACAGGCAAAGGCTGTGCTGATTATTGTCATAATAAATATACAGAAGCTAATCTTAGCAGTGAAGAGCTCAGATCAAGGATGATCTTCTTGTTACTCTGTATTTTAACTGGAATAGGAGACTGATGAAGGGGAAAAAAGGACTTGGCTGGCATCATCAATTTTCTCTTTAATATATATTGGCTTGGCATGTGGATGGTACACACTATTCTATAAAAACCTTGCACAGGGCTGACTGGCTCTAAACCAGCTTGGATTCACAGTACATCCTATAGATGCTTATCTGTTCTTCCAGTGAAATCTTATTGTGTATAGAGAAAAGAGTGCAATGCTTTTTTTATTTCAAAAGTATTCTTTGTTACAGACATGGCTGCCAAACTGTGAGTGGAATTTATTGGCCCAAAGGTAAAGATTTAGCTCCATTTTATCTCACTTAGATTTTATTCATTAAGATTCAGTATTTATCTTAGAAAAAGTCAACAACTGCTTATGTTCGGTAGCTTACAGAATAGTAGGGAATGGAGATGGATGGGACTAATTTGTTGGTTTGCTGTTTTCCACCACTTTGAAGATATCAAGATTCCATGTGCTGTTGTAGGTCCAGCGTCCCTGTGTTCTTAGAAAAAACACCTACCTCAACCAGAACATTTTTCTTGAGAATTCAATAAAACCCATGCAATAGAGGCATCATGAACAAAACCAATTAAGAGTACTGCAAGTATTGGAGGTATCTTTGGATATATGAAATGACAGTAATTTTGTTTCATACTATAGATTTCTCTTTATTGCTAGGTTACCTTGAGTAATGTCACAGAGCTTCCTAACTTGATGTCTTTCTACACTCAAAAGCCATTAACCTGAATACTATGTCCATGGCTAGCCAAAGGCAGACACTAGTTGAATGTCTTTAATCCTCCACTGCTTCCTACAGTTCCTCTTCTACCATTCTCATAAAGCACCAGGCAGTTCTCTAACAAATAAAAGGGGAAAGGGTATACAATAGCAATTTTTTCTAGAGTCTAAAGAAAGATGTAGCCCTTGAATTGTCACAAGAGGTATAAGTAATTAGCATACTAACACTGACCTTTATGTCACCTTACTGTAAGGCCTTTTACTGAAGTTAAGCTTACTGAAGAGAAATAGCCTAAGTATCTGGCCTCATTGAACTATGTAGTGAAAAGAAATATTATGAAATTGCCCCATTCCAAGGCTAGGCACTGCAAGAAAATCTATCCCCTAGACGTTCTGAAGTATTCAATTAGCAAAAATGGTATCCTCAGACCTTAAACAGATATCCAGCCTTCAGAAAACTGTGTTATAAAACATGTCTAATGGCAAAGCTTGCAAAAAAAGGAAAGATGTGTTAGGTTAGACCTTTTATGATGCAATACCATATTTTGTTAGCTATTCTTTCCTTTAATTCAGTCAAAAGATATTGATCACATTAAATAGCTGTAATTACATCCTTAATACTCCATACCATATACGTATTTTTATGCAGCTCAAAGATCTGTAATAGTTTTCAGGCCTGAAGTGTAGCTCTGTAGGAAGTGTCCTTCTGAGTTTTCTTTCAATTGTGAAAATAAATTCCAGTAAAAGACAGCATACCAGAAAGTAACTAGCTTTGCCCATTTTGGTCTGTGTTGGGTCTGGCTGAGCCCTATAGCATCCCTCACCGTGCTGTGCTTGTATCGGTAGCTGGGACGGTGGTGATGACACACCAGGGGTTTGGCTGCTGCTGAGCAGCACTCGCACAGCATCAGGGCTGCTCACCAGTAGGCTGGGGGTGGGCAAGGTCTTGGGAGGGGACACAGCCAGGGCAGCTGGCCCAAACTGACCAAAGGGATATTCCATATCGGATGACATCTGCTCAGATATAACAGCTAAGAGAAAGGAGGAGGAAGGGCGGGTGTTCGTTATTTATGATGTTTGTCTTGCGGAGCAACCGCTAAACATACTGAAGCTACTGAAGCGCCGCTTCCCAGGAAGTGGCTAAACATCACCTGCTGATGGGAAAGAGAGGAAATAATATCTTTTGTTTTCCTTCACTTCTCTGCACACAACTTTTGCTGTTGCTTTGTTAAACTGCCTTTATCTTGACCTACAAGTTTATTTTCATCTTATTTTCTCCCCGCTCTGTTCTGCTGAGGAGGGGGGTGATAGAGCAGCTTGGTGGGTAGCTGGCATCCAGCCAAGGTCAAACCACCACGTGGTCTTATGTGGATTTTATTTCATAGCAATTTTCTAATGCTACAGTTTAAACATTCATTTGCTTTTTCCTACAATTCTGACTCTCTCTCAAATAAAAAGTGGAATACAAATGAGCCTAAAACAACCACACAGTAGGTTAAAGCCAACCATAATGGAAACTGAAGCCAAAGCATATTTCCAACTATCACTCCTCATGGATTTACAGCTCATCACCCAGCTCTGTTGCACAGTCAGTTATTATGCAATCACTTACATAGGTCTGTATGGTTTTGGTTTTTTAAAAGTCACTGGTCCTTTTCTGCATTAATTCACTCAAAAACATTGATCTTCCACCTGCAAAGTTACTACTGTGCCATATAGCTCCTGAAGCTTCAAGAAAATATTAAAGGCTTGGTCATAGGCTTCTGAATATGGATTCTGAATAGTTGCCCGTATAAGAAGCACATTGTCTACTGCAAAACAGCAGTGGGAAAATACAGAGCAAGAAACACATGGATCTATATAAAAGGAATATCTGGTGTTGGTGTAATCTGCAGGCATTCAATATAAATAATTTCTTTTGAAGTTGTATATCTGTCTCCCTATTGTACAGACTTTTTTAGTTTCAAATTCAATGAAAGTCAGAGGAGGAGGACAATGAGGATGATGATTTCCCAGCAGGCAAAGGGCAGGATCTGTCTTATTTGAATGAATTATCATTTTGCTACTACTAGTTTGTTTTTTTCTAGCAGGGGACACAGCTAAAACTCTCCACTGGAAACACTGGGGTAGAACTGGGTCTGTATAAAACACCATGCTGAACTCACCTCGTTTTAATTCCTGCAGCACCAAATAGTCCAAAGATCGATACCGTGTTCTTTATGTTACAGTCTGCTCCTGAGCCATATTATCCAAGTCACTACCTGAGCAGTGTCAGATTAACTTGAGGGTGAAAAGATTCCATTGCAATATCTGGTAAAAACAGCAACTGGGCAGCCCTGTATCCAAATAGAGAGTGTGTTCAGGGCCTATGCTGGGTTAATACATTAATGCCCTTTTGCCTGCAGTGTAAAAATATATTTAATTACTCTACTGAACATCTAGATGCTGTGACAAGGGCTCTTACAGACATATATAGAGACAACATATATCTCTAGATTGTGAAGGAAATATTCCAGTGAAAGGAAATATGTCTGTACCCAAATCACAGACTATAAAGACAAACCAACATATGAAAAACAAAGAAAAAATTATCAGATGTAAAAACTGTTCACTTTCCACTTACTGTTCCAAGAAATATAAATAAAATCGTTCATGCTAAGTTCAGCTTAAGGTAGGAAATGTGTATAAGTGATAATCAGCCTTTCTGTTCCCTGTTGTTTCTTGTTGCTTAGGATCGAGCTCTTTCATCTTGGCTTCCACTGTTTAGGAACTTTTTCTGGTTTAGCAGCCTAGAGGTGCCTCCAGTAATGTGTTTGCAGAGTTAGAAACAAAACAGGAACAATAGATAGGTATAAGGATTTGACAATGATTTTGACTAGTTTCACTTAGAAAAGCAATATAGATTGTATTGAGACAAAGGAGGGGACATACAATTGGAAAGATGCTGCTTGCCTGGGAGCTTGACAGACTTCAGCAACTGTGGTCATGGTGGTCTGATCTTAGAATAGAACTAAAGAAATACCTGATTTGTTGTATGATTGAATTTCCAGCACCTTCTTCTCATTCACAGTAATTGAGCTTCTCAATTATGCAGATGTATTTTTCCCTGGGTTTGCAGTATCTCATTAGTTGACTTTTGTTTGCTTTAATTATTAAGAAGTGTCTTCTTCGTGAGTGACCTTACATGGATATGAACTAGAAACTACTGCTATCTGAGCTGTGATTTACCAGCAGAACTTTGCCTGCTGGGTTCTGTAATTCAGGAAGCAGAAACTTTCCAAATACAAAATTTGAGTTCTTGAGCAACAGCTTGTAGAATTTCCCAGCTATATCCTTTCCAACACATAAATGTATATTTCTATGTTAAAAGAAAAAAAAAAAAGAAAAAACCCCACAAAAAACAAACAAAACCCAGAAAGAAAACCCTAGAAAATGAGATGGAGCAGAAATTAAGCATTTCAGTAATTGGTTTTTTTATATTATCAGATTTTACTTGCTTATGGCTGTTCAATAGTGATTAAAAAGTATACCCAAATAACAACAGGCTGGAAATAGTACCAAAGCCTTAATGCTTTGTTAATGTCTCTATAGTTGTATATTTGTGTAGAGCTCAACAGTAGAGGTCTTTGTTCAAACCAGCAGTACTAAACTTCATGGGTCTGTAAGCAGAAAAAAAAACCCACTTCTTTATATATAAAAATAAATTTTGCTCCTAACGCATACATTATCATTAACTTATTCTAGGTTCCAAAAGTCAGTGATGATAAAAAGATTGTGACAGTTTCAAACAGAACTTCAGTGAATCTATATAATTCATAGCAGGAAGAGTTTTGACAAGCTAAGAGTAAATTCCTTTGATTTAGAATAACTTTTTGTTCCCCCCCCAGCTTTTAAGGAGTAAAGGAAATTGAGTCTCTTCTATCATCTTCTGTGTAGAAATTGTTACTCAGATTCCGAGTTTCTTATCAAGGGGCTGAAGTAAGTGGGACTCTGTAAAGTTAAGCAAAGACAGGGCTTATGCCATCACGTTTTCTTGGGTCAGGGCTCTGCTGTAAAATGGAACTCTTCTAAAACAAAACTTTTCTCACTGAGATCAGGTAACAATTATTCTAAGACTTGCATGAAAGAAAAACTTCCTGCACCATGCTACAGACAGATTAAATGTACGGCCTTTCAGATTAACAGTGTAGCCGAACCCCAGAATTCATGGCAAAAGTTCAGATAACCCACAGAATCTACCCTAATTAAAAAAAAATAAAAATAAAAGAGAGAGAGAGAAGAAAATAACCGCATCTTGTCTGTTTCTGTGGGAGGCCTTTTGAAAACATTTTAACCAAGTATAATTTAAATATTCTTAGTGACAGTTTTAATTTTGTTGTGACATTCATTAAAACTAATTTTATCTGGTGACATAAAATACTGTGAAACTATTAATGCAGATATCAGTAGCAAATTTATAGGAAAATCAGATAAAATATACATCACACTTATATTGATAAATACTCTTTCAGAACTCTTATTCCAGGATATTATTACATCTGCATCTTAAATTAATTTCTGTTGCTACAGAAACACATTTTTGTGCTGCACTGCATGAATCATACAGTGCTCTGTCTTACACATATATTGAGCTGTGGGTCTCACTGACACTGACTTAGCTATTACCTCAGGAGATAATACTACAAATCCTGAGAGTTTCCTTTTACTTAATGCAATTTTTTAAATATACATAGATTAAGGGTTTGATTCATCCAGGGATTTAAACACAAGAGTAGTCTCACTTGAAGCCAGCAGGACTATCTAAATTTTTAAAATAAAGCAAAGTAATTAACATCTGAAATTGAAACCTAAAATTGGAATGTGCAAGTAGATTTGTAACTGCAGTCCTTGAAACCTGTCTGCTATAGCATTTAAATTAACCTTATTTAGAAAATAACATTGTTATTTGAAGCTGAGAATTTCTAGTTGCCTTTTTTTTTTTTTTTGGTAGTTGGTGCAGGTTTTGCTGTGCATATTTTAAAATGGAAATCAAAATCAAATTTTAGGTAGAAGAAATGCCAGCTCAACGCATCTCCCAGTGCCAACTGCACAGAGCCCAGGGGAAAGGGCAAAGCAAAGACCCACTGGCTGTGGAGAGGAATTTGAGCTGTAGAACATATGGTTTCTGTTTATACCCTTTTTCTACAAAATTGCAGATTACTTTCAGATGGTAAATGATCCAATTACTGATTTTTGTCTCTCAGAGTCTCTAGAATGGACAAGCAATCAAATAAAAAGGATAACTCTTGTTAAAAAATGGTGTGTTTGTAGAAAGAAATACCATAATACTAGATTTAGAGCATTTGATTTCTTGGTTTTAATCTAAAAAATAAAAAAAGAAATCTTCACCACCCTGTCAATCTGCCTGAAACACTGCTGAGTAGTTGGACCTTTAAGTTTTCCTTTCTCCATGGTCTGATTTGGAGTGTATCTGCTCTGGGAAATCAGTGAACCATAGTATGAATCTCCAGTATTTACACAGTGCAGTTTAAGCTCTCTTAGACGTGGATGAACCCAATTGGACACTGGGGACCCATCATGAAAGACAAATGAAACTGCTCATGAAATCCATGCAGAATAGCTGATGTACTCTTTTTATTCACTTCACAGTTTATTTACATTAATTATCCTTTATCCCAGTGCTTTTCTGTGCACATCAACAGTTCCCATGATGGTACAGTGGGAGGCATAACTCCCACTTGTTTGAATTGTTGATTTTGTTGAAAACGAAAAAAAAAATAAATTTGCTTTCCAACGCATCATGAGATAATCCGGCAGAATCTGACAGAGCATTCAACACCATGGTGCCCTCACATCCACCCCAATGTATGCAGCTTTTTTGAGAGCTTAAAAATCCTTACAAAACAGAAGTGCGCTGTTCCATTTTAGAGGATCATTTTGTGTGACTGGGAAGTCTCAGCATGCAGTAAGTACATCAAACCTGGTTTTCCCTGGGCAGGCTCCCTTGTTGTGACTTTTTCTTCCATTCCCAAAGTGATTGAGACCCCTATGTCTTCTGAGGACCTGATCTCAGTGGATAAGGCAATGGTTTTTTTAATCTTTGTTAGAGTCCCTCTAAGGTTGCAGCCATCATACTACATTTATATTCATTTTCTGAGGATTTAAAACTTTATTGCCATTGATACAGCACCAGAGAAACTGCCAAATTCATTTAGTTGCAGAGTCCTTAATGAGTAAAACCACGTAAAGGCTGTCAACATCTTCTCTACATCCTTGAGGCATCAATTTGAGAATTGTAATTTACTCCATCAAGAAAGTTGGTTGTTTCCAGGACATAAAATCACATCTAAAAGGCTATGATCCATCTTCTGATACAATGCGCATTAGTAAAATTTCACATAAACACTTTTTCTCTATTAAACATTAAGTTATTAAATAGATAGTTCAAATAAAAAGATCATGGATGAACTGAACAAACATCAGAAGTATCCCAGGCATTCAGGAACCACCAAGTGGATATTCTGCTTCTGTGAAACCTGAATTCCTTTTAGATATTTTTATTTGTAAGCACACTGAGATTCAGTAATCTCAGATTCTATATGTTTTGTAAACATTTTATTCTTCAGAATTACTGGTGGTTTTGGAAAAAAAAGTAATCCAGAAACTACAAATAGCAGTGAGGCAAATCAGCCAAGCCACTGATTAAATCTGTGTTTCTATACAGCCAGATAACCCTTTAATTCTGTAATAATTTATTAAGGATATTCACAAGCAATATTACAGCGTATGGCAGAACATACGGCCATCAGACTTCACCATATGGCTGAGCCCTGACTTTACCCTATTAGCCATCTATCCAGAGGCTAAATCTGGGCTGGAGTAACTTGTCATGCTCAGTGTTGGAAAGTTCGCAATCCAGACCAGGTGTCTTTATGTTGTTCTGCAATTGTTCAGCTGAAGTTTACCTCCTGCCCCAGCCATGCTGCAATTATCGGCTGTTCTAGTAGGGATAACTGCTGGTTAGGGAAGCAGCTGAGCCCTACCTAGCCTGTGAAAGAAACTGCATTTTGTTTTCTAGCAATTACTTAGGGAATACCTTTGATAATTTTCTGAGAGGAAGAAATGCAAATGGAGGAGTTGAACCATCTCAGGTTTAATAAATTTGGAACTCGTGAAAGCACAAACAGAGCTGATGGTTCTGGTTGATTTGCGCAACTATTCTTGCAAAAGTTAAATGTGCAGAGACTTCTCCCCCCCCACCCCCCCCCCACCCCCCCCCCAAACAAATAGGCTGGAGCTGGGAGTTCTAAAAAACTCCATTTAACCTCAGCCTAGCTTCTATCCCTGTCTGTGACAATGAGAAATAGTTATTGGGCTATCTCTGAAAAGCAGTATCTTCCCTCATCCCAAACTAATCAGATCAGTCCTAGACACTGAAGGCATTTGTAAGGGAGAATTGGTCACAGCTGAGGAGTGCAGACTGTTTTTGCAGTCTTAATATTGCTATGTGTGCTCAGGGTACCAATTTCTCCTGCTGCTTAAAGCACAAAATGCAGCCTGTTCAGCTATTAGTGCTATTGTAACAAACCATTCTTAGATTGAGTGAAGGTCCTCATTCTGGATTCCCTGAAAACCTTTTCTGTTCAAATACAGACAGAACTGGATAGAAAAATAAGTGAGAACATTTGTTTTGTGAAGATATAACAAAACTAAAATAGGAAGTATAAGGGCAGCAAATGAGAAGAAAGCATTCCTTGAGTTAAAGCTGTCAAAGCACCTTTTGTGGACTTGTGAATGAAAGCTTATTCAGCTGTTTCTTCTCCAATTAAATATATGAAGTCACCATAGCAACAGGCATTTTGTAAGATGCATATATTTCATGATGTTCCAGATATTGAGCAGCTAACTAAAGAGGAAAGGGAAATGCCATAACCATAAGAGGATTTTTTAGAATACTTTCTAGGGAAAGGAGCAGTACTTACTGCCACAGACTAACAATTTACCCGACAGTAATGCTAATTTAAAAAGTGGGGTTTTTTTCTAAACAAACTATGCATTTGCTTATCAGTGTTTTATTATGCTGTGTTGTGTGATGCTATGTAAATTTAATTTTATGATTTGCAAGTCATGATGTTGCAAAGCTCTAGATTTGCAGCAGGTCAAAGTCCCTTTTAAATCACTGAAGTCACTGCAGAGATGCTATAGGTTGTAAGAGCTGAGGGTCTGCAGTCAGTCTGTTATCAACACCCTGGTAACAGCAATTGAAAAATACAGTTTCTGTAGCACAGCTCTTTGTCACAGTCACACTGTCAAGATTTGTCTAGACAAGGTGCTGGGCCATCTTGTCTAAACTGTACTTTTGCCAAGAAAGGTTGGACCGGAGGATGCTTGAGGTCCCTTCCAACCTGGTATTCTATGATTCCAGTGCTGCTCTTCAAGGCCACCCAAGTATTTTGAAATACTGGTGCCCCCCACACATTCCTGACCACCCAAATTAGAGAGCAATGGATACAAGCTGAAACAGGTGCAAAATGTTTCTGAGATGGCCAGGAAAGGGAGAGCTGATTTGGCAGGAAGATCAGGATAAGCTTCATTTGTGTAGCCTGCCAAAACAGAGGCTAAGGGAGGACAGGCTTGCTTGCTATAAATGTTGGAGATACGTGGCAGGCTGGGGGAACGGCTGCTTAAGCAGGAGGGCGATGCTGAGTACAGAAGCAGATTGGATTTAGGTTCAAGTTTACCATAAAACTGAAGCTCTGGAGTTGCTGTACAGCAGGAATATCAGATAAAAGTAAAAATCTGATCAGCTTTAAGGTGCAGCTGGCTAAGCTGATGACAGGTACCAGAAAATAAAACAGTGACAAAAATTTATTTATAAAGAGATTATGTAAACCCAGTGGTCTGATACCTTTTAGTGTCTACAAAAGCAGCCCTCTCCCCTTACTCCTGGTGCCAGGTGATTGGGGTGCATTTGGAAGGTCGCCCTTACAGCCAGGGTGAAGCTGATGCTAAGGTGTGTTACTAGCAGGTGTTTGTGTGTGTGTGTGAAGTTGCCTTAGAAGTTGGCAGAATCAGTGCCTGCACCCTTGGGGTATGAAGCAGTACTCAGCCACTGCTGTACGCATTCCTCAACGTGTTTACAAAGGAGCACTTTCAGATGAATTCCCCACTGCTTTTTTTATTCTCACAGCAAAAAACATGAGGTCCTGCACACTTTTTTTTTTTCCACCCTCATACTATTATTTTTTTTTCATAGAGAGCCAAGGTAGCAGCCTTTATTGCTCAACTGGAGTAGCAGGTAGCTCTGTGTATTTCTCCATGGTACATTGTGTTCTCCATAACACCACTGGGCCCTTTTTCTTCTCTTGCACCAACAGCAAGACATCTTCTGCCCTATTTTGACTACAATGTCAACAACAAAGTTGAACCAGGGAGAGACCTGTTCAGCATCAGTAAGACAACTGAAGCACAACTTTCTTTGAAATGAAACAATTTTAATTGTGTCTTCCCTAGGGGAGCTCTCTCATTTTATTTTTCCTTAAGCTAATTTGAGGTTTGTTTTTCTTTGTCTCAGCATGACAGTTTGCATGCTCGTCCTATCACATAGGTCCCGTAAACTCCAAGAAGAACATAGCATCCCTGAAAACACCAAGTGCTGTCAGTGATATTTCTGTTGGAATTTGTGCTTAGCCCAACAAACCAGCTAACTACAGGGGGGTTAAACAGAGGATTAAAATGTCCTATCTGCCAGGAATTGTCACAGGCACTTGTATTAACTGGATTATTAATCTCTGTAAAGTACTTAATAGCTAAATGGAGTTTTCTATATTTTCAGATATAGTATTCTCAAAGATGCCTGTGTTTAATTCTCCAAAGGGAACATAAAATGTCACCAAAGCATTTCTGTTAAGGGGAAGCTGAGAACCCCAGGGTGTTAACCCAGCTCTTTGAGGGGCTGAAATCCTCAGGACACAAGCAGACCATGAACGACTTCCAAACTTCTGGAAATTCATTTTCTTTTCTCTCTGTTGCTGAATGTTGAGGCTGGGTGTGAAGGGCAGGCAATAGTCCGGTCTCAGACAGCACAGGGTGAAGTCGTGGATCTCACACCTTCTCCTGGCTAGAAAAAGACCTTTTTATTAACAGCTCTTTACTCCTGAGAAAGCAAGCAAGCCTGAGCTGGATGACAGGCAGTACTCAGCTTACATCTAGTGCTGAAAGTTTTTGGCTTACTGAAATTCTAATGTGTGGTAGTATTTTATTCTTTATAATATGGGGTCCTTTGATAATTTCACTAACATTTTACACATCCTTCTTTATTTCATAGGCCCTGTACTTCCAGATATTCTTGAGGAAATCTTCCTCAAACAACTTTTCTGCTTTGGCTAACACCTTTAATCTTAAATTGTAACCACTCTTCTTTTTCTTACCCTGTTCCTTCACTGCTTGGAAAAATAAAATACCACTATATGTCTCCCCACAGTTTAGGATATTTGGACATGACACATAGTTTCTGACTAATTTCTGCTTTGTGGTACTTCAGACTGTGACTACATCTTTCTTTCTAAGAAGGAGTCTGTTCATTACTTAGGCAAATGTGTCAATGCAGAAGAGTGGAGGTTTCTTGAACTTCACTTGAGAGAACCAGCATCATCTTAATTATTATACAGCAAGACTACTTTAGTAAAAGATCATTTAATAACACAGCAGGATGTAGAGCAAACCATGGTCAGAAGTGTCAGGCTAATTTAGACAACTAGAAACAACACTCATTTTCTCTAGAGAAAATTACATCAGACTACCCTCTTCCTGAATCAGTTCTGATGCTAAAATTCTTTAACATATAACTGTAACCATGGCAATTTTTATGGACTTACAAGGTACTACTCTTGGGAGAATTCTATTGCTGTGTTCTATAATGGAATGAAATATGACATGTTTGGATCACATTAATTTCACTGTTATATAGAATAGAGACACCCCTTTGATGTGTAGTTATGTTACTGTGTTTTGTAACATGACCAACTGCTCCAAGCCTGTCCCTGTGTACCATCAGTCTATACAGTATGGGAATAATAGTTACTAGTTTCATAAAGAATGACAGAACTGCATATTTCTTGTTTCCGAGAATGGGCACATTCCCCTTTTCTAAGCTCACAGCATAATACATTCCATTTCAATGAAAACACATTATTAGCAAAAAAAATCACAATTGCTTTTGCAGTCTTTCTCCCTGGTATTACTGCCCTTCAATTTGGTCATTTGTGACAACTGGCTCGTAAGTGGAGTCTTGTTAGCAAGCATTAACAGATGGGCCCTATTTTACTGTCCTAATCTCTCCTAAGTAAGCCAAGTGAAACGAAAGGCATGTTTCCTGTACAGATACACTGTGCCTTTATTGTTAACTTGATCTTTACATGAGTTGCACCACCATCTACTGTGCCAAAGCCTTTAAGGGAAACAGCTGTTCTTGCTTGATTATCACTTTGGTAGAGCTGTATTCCATAGCCTGTTCTACAATTGAGACAATAATATATAAAAGTTGTGATTTTTGACATGTCAGTACCCTGCCAGGTCTGGAATAGACCCTTCTTAAGGTACGTTTTATGGGTATCTTAAAAATAATAGTGTTCTTCAACTTAAACACCATAAGGTTGGGTCCACAACTTGTAAAGACCGTGAACAAAAGAGATGAGTGGTGAGATGGTAACCACATATTTATTTGGATTCTGTACAGACAATAATCTATACTTATGTCTGTATTGATTTTATGATTGATTTTTTTTTTCCATTTTAATGTCCCAGCTATCGACAACATGAATATTATTTTAATGGTCATCTGCAAAACAAAAAAATGACCATGAACTATATGTGGGTTATAGTCTTTACTGTTTATGAATAGGTTCTACAATCTTACCTTTAAAAGTGATTTATCTATTCAAATACTTTCAGTGATTTTGAGGCTATCTTTAGATGTTAGGCCACTATATTTGTAACTATAACATAAAAAAAAGAGTGACACTAGCTCATGAATTCACATCTAGACTAAGTTTTTAAGAAGAATTCCTACAATGCCTGTCATCATGAAGCATCCTCCAGACTAGAGCTGCTTGACCTACCTTTGCAATGTTTCCTTAGCTGGGTTTTGTTTATGGA
Organism: Falco biarmicus; assembly: GCF_023638135.1. Taxonomy (NCBI): domain Eukaryota; kingdom Metazoa; phylum Chordata; class Aves; order Falconiformes; family Falconidae; genus Falco; species Falco biarmicus. Next base: position 18,465,447 of record NC_079300.1, on the reverse strand, counting down.
ATATGATTACTCACCAGTTTGAAAGATTTGCTTGAATAAGGATTGTAAGATCTGGATGCTTAACCATGGAAGCTGCCTTATTTATAGCATTGTTGCTTCTTCAGATTGTCAAAAAGAGTTCTTACAATGACAAATATTCCCATTCTGTAACTATTAACATTTAGGTTAAATAAAGCAGCCTGCAAAACCACCTGTACAGGAGCTATTGATGCAAGCTGATGCCCAGATCAGCAATCTGGGTGCGTACAGGCTGTGCCACGTACTTAATGGGTACGTGATTTAGAAACATTTGCACAGTGTGGTCAGCATTTCAAAAGGATTTCCAGTTATCCAGCAGCATCTGTCTGATAATCTCTGAGAGCATCTCTAAAAGCAGAACGGCACTTTGTTGCTACTGAAAGCTACTCACAACAGTAGAGTCACTTGTGCAGGAGATCAAAGCTCCCAACGTTGGGATAACAGCGCTTCCATTTATAAATGAAACATAATAAACTTTCCTTATTTTTACTTTATTGGGAATTATTTTTGAGCAAATATATGATTCTCCATCCCTATGCTTTTGTTCTGCTCAGACACCGTGGGAAAGAACAAGGGAACATTATTAAGCTTTACTTCTGAAGGTCTTATCTGCCTTGTGAGGAGCAGTCCGTCACCAAATCCAGTAAGATTTGCTCAGGTGGAGAACTGATATTCTAAACGGGAAGACAACTATGGCAGCTACAGGCAAAGAAAGCACAGCAATGGGGTTCTACCATGCATACAAAGATGCTTGCTTCAAAGGGCAGGTCATGCAAAGTAATTGAGTATGAATGGACACAGAACAACTTAGTAAAATTAGATTAGTGCAAAGGCTGTCAATAAACAAGACCTGAGGACAGGAAAAGGAGGAGAAATAACAAGAGGAAACAAAGTATTCTTAAAACCAAAAAGGTATGGTATTGTGAGCAAAACGAAACAATGATCAAATCAATGCTTTTAGAAAAAGTTCTGGTGCTTTTAAAATATGCAGCATATATCCTATATGACAGCAGTACCTTCTGGACCCACAGACTCTACTATAATTTCTCATTAAAATATCATCTTAGATTATTTACTTCTTCAGTAATATTATTAGAAATAACAATAAAAGCAATAACATGTATCCTCAAGGTTGCTGCAGGTTTCAGACTTTTAAAGATATATTTGTTTGGTGCATTTTTAATTCCTATCAAAGTATTCACACTCCTTTCAAATAACCAAAGTTACAAGAATATTGCTTTTTTCCATTCTAGCTATGGTTTGGTCACCTTGTGGCAGATTTGACATCTTGTAGGCAATGTAAAGAAAGCTTGATCGCTCCATCTTCTACAATCCTGATCCCCTGGACTGAAACTCCAAGCATTGCATGCATTATGAAAGAGGTGTACCTCCGCCTACATGTTGCCTCCTTGCTGCTTTTTTTTTCTATCTTCCCTGATTCCAAGTTATCAGCTACAACTCCAACTTGTCAATAGAAATGCGCTCAGTAAGCTGGATCACAGTGAAGTCAATAAGATACTGTAGCTAAGGATAGATCTAGGCAAATCCTGTTATCAGGATTTTAATCTGGCAACTCAAGAGTATGAACCTCCATGACTCTGGCTTTATTAAGGAAAATAAAATTAAAAAGTTACATATTGTTGCACTACCTTGAATCTATGTAAGAGAAACTTCCCAAAGAGCTGCTCATGGCTGGCTGGGGATCAGCTCTCAGTCCCACCCAGGCCATCTCACCGAGGGCAGTGCAGTCAGGAGCACCAAAGCTAGGAAAACAGAAGGAAACAGTTCAGGCTGTTTTATTTCTCCTTAACATTTTGTGACTGTACTTCTATGTTTTGTCCCCTCATTTTATTATTGCATAAACATTTATTTTGTGCACCTAGGCCTCACAACACTGGGATCTTTGCAAACAACTACCAAAGATGTCATGCTTGCTTCAAACTGCTTGTAGGTGAAACCACAGCTGGATAAGAAGTACAATAAAGAGGTAAACAGCATGATAAATAATAAGGAGATTATCTTTCATGTAGTAAGCAACAGTCACAGCCATGTGAGTCCTTTGTTAAAGGAAGAGAGCAGTGCTTTACAATAAACATATCTTTGTATTACAAACTCTAGCCACACCTCTGTGTCAACAAATCTGATTTCTTTCTCTCAGGGTGCCTGGGGACAGAAGCTGAATGACACCTCAGCTAGCAGGTACATGGGGTAAGCCATGATCACCTTTTTTATTTTGCTCTGACTCTCATTTTCATCAGTTTCTTGCCTGGGTCAATATACCTCTTCAGTTTTATTGCTGGGCCTCAATGCTTTCTCTTCTACAGTACGGAACAGTTTGACCTGTTCGCTTCTCCTTTCAATAGATGTTTACGTGGAAACCTCAAAACATTAGCTGTACAGCACTCTGAGATAAAATATCCCCTCCATGAAAAAGGGGTATAATAATTATGCCTGATAAGGTATAATCAGTTCCAGTATAAGGAACATCAGCTTTGGTATGCATCCTATTCTCTGTGAAGCCATATCTTTATCTAGATTTTGTTATCTGGCTGCAGACTGACCTAATTTTTGTTTTAAAGTAGAAAGAAGGAAAGGAGAATAAAGTGATTGTGCCAGTGCTAATTTGCAACCCAGGCCAATTCACCAGTCCTTTGGAGTTGTTGCTTTTATTGTAGATAAGGGAGAATGTTGTAGGTGATGGAGCAGGTTTTTCTGCTCCTGTGGTTTTTGGTTCATTTGATGTAAATTGACTGTTGGCCCCTTCATATCTTCAGTCCATCTACAGCCTGTCTGTCCCAGTGGGGAGCAGTGACAGTGCAAAGATCTGTTTTTAACATATTTTTTTTGTAATTCATTAAAGTTGAGAAATGGAGCCTCAATGAATTAAATCATGTGATGCTGAATGCTCTCCAGCAATTTATAAACCTGTCCCCTAGGGTTTGAAAGAACCAAAAGAGAACACACATTTGCTTTTATGTTGATTTTGTAGATTCCCAGAAAAAAAAAAAAAAAAAAAAAAAAAAAAAAAAAAACCACAACAAATATATTCTTTCTTTCTGCATCATGGTATTTCAAAGAAGAAAATATCCATGCCATTTGGACCGATATACAGACAATGATCTGATTGCCTATTGAGGTGGGATGATTATTTAGTAATTGCCCTTGTCTGCATGCTGCTGAGTAATTAAAATCACCTTTCTTGATGGATGGTGTCAAGGCCTGAGAAAAATATCATTGTGCTAGACCTGCATTTTTTATAAAAGAATAACAGAAAGTGTGTTTCTTACAGTGATTACATCAACTAAAATAATGAAACACTGTGGGAACTTCATATCTAAAGTTCTTTTTTTAGAAATTCATGGTAGGTCTCAGGCTCTTTCCCAAATGGTTTACATAAGCTTGTAGTTATGCAATAGTAATTAGATATCTAATTACTCTTTTCTGTTAGATCCTGTTAAATGCACTTTATAAGGGGAGTGTTCTTCATAACTCATACACATGATGGTATTAAACCAAAACAACAAATTTAAAAAAGAAAAATGCAAAGATATACCTACATTGTTATTTGTAATCTATTCATTGGTATTTCATTACTCTTTGTTAGAACCATGATCTCAGCTGTATTTTAACAGCAGAATAGTTACGATTCTCTCCAGATTAAAGAAGTGGCTTACAAAATAAAACTTAAAAAGAGATACTGGCTAGATACTTGTAGGCTTACTCTATGTGAAGGACCTGAGTCAAAATCTTAAAGCGTTTCAAAGCTTCTGTCATGCAATTCATGAGATGTTATAATCTAACAATTACAACCCGCAACCTAATCCAATTCTTAATTGAAGACAAATGAACTGTTTTGGTGCCCAAAAATAAAATCTCTATCCTGGGCTACAAAGGCAGGAAACTCAAACCAAGCCAGATCAAGCAACTTGCTTAGGCAGATGTCATTAACTGTAGCAATGACCCTCTGTAGTATATACATGTAAGTAATATATATATGCTATAGTAATGATCCCCTAAGAAAAGATGGGGGTGTTGGGTCCTCTGCAGCCCTAAGCACAAGTGCAGTTTCACAAGGCGCTGCAGCTTATCATTTCTTACACACATTAAATTTTGATTTCCTGATAGTTAGGCAAGTGGCCCTGTCAGGCTTCCAGAAGGGGCTGCATAGGTGGACTATGCTACTTATAAAAATAACCTCTGACTTTGGAGACCTCACCTGACACACATCACCTTTGCTTCTGCAGGATGAACTCTTAACCTTTAGCCAAGCTCTAACATAGTTTTTCACTTGAGACCGGTAACAATGTGGCTCTCAAAAGTTAATACATTTATGTGAACCACAAACTAAATTTTTAATTGAGTATTAACTGGAATCTGGAAGACTGTGTTCAGCAAATGAGGTTTGTATTGAATAAAATGGCTGACATGGGAGTAGCATGAATTTCTTAGTGGGTTTGCTTTAAATGTGCCTTAGGAGCTCATAACATAAATCACAGTACTTCCACTATTTAATTTTTAATCTCAGCTCGTAATAGTCTCATAATTCACTGTTGTTTTTAATTACCATTCATATCTCCAACAACAAAAAAGTAGGTTCAAAGAAAAAAAACTATCAAATGTCAGAACCGGGGTTTGATTTAGAAACATTCATAGTATTAAAATAGAAACATTGCTCCTAGCTATGCTGTTTGAATTATACATTAACTCATTTCATCTTGTTTCTGTGGTGCTATTTTGGATTATTTTTTCAACCGCTGATTTACATATCATGTGCAAGCTGAAATTCCACTTTTAATATTCAAAGATATTAGGTCAGCTGTATAATTCATGAGTTCATCAAAGTAAACTCCCTATTCTACTGAAAGCGTCTTGTGTTGTACTGGCTGCTCACTGACTAGCAAGTGCCACAGGGACAGTGAATGCGAATATTTCCAAGGGGGCTGCAGAAACCTAAGATTCAGAAAAGCAAATGTAAACCCTTGTGCACTGTGGGTGACAGTCAGCCAGAAGGAACGTGAAAGTCCAAGTGGCATCTTGAGGCAAATATGCACGCTGTTAACTATGCCACTCCAGTTTATAGGAAGAAGTAAACTCATAATAATAATGCTTTGTCAGTCATTCATTTTTCCTAATCTAACCTGCAATCAATGTATCTTGCATTGCTGTAGAATCTGGAATGCATTGGAAAAATTTCCAATCCACTTCAGTGTGAGTACAGCTCAGACAAACTGTTCTCTGTAGAGGAACAGTTTGATTTAAACTTTGAATTTCTTTGAGTCTAGTAGTAATACACCTGCTTTCAGTTCACCCTTTTATATTTTACAAGTAGCAAGAGGCAAGGAAGAGCCTGCTTGTAATTTGTTGTCATAGCCAGATTTCCCTTCAGCCTGCCTCCCTGCTTTCCTGCTCTGGAGCTGGCTGGAAACCAGCACGGAGAATGACGAGGGGCAGAAAGGCACCCCATGCACCCAGGGAGTCCCCAGTGCAAAAGCACCTGAGCACCATCTCCACCCAGCCTGACCCAGTCCTCCCTTGCAACACGGACTGCAGTTCTCTTAGGATCAGACACGCAGCAGAGACTAAACACAACTCCTTCAACGTCAAGAGTTCATCATGATGGATTAATTAATTAGAAATTAAACTGCCGTCATCACTCTTTTTTTCCTTCTCATCAGGACATCTTCTTTATTCATTTGCGAAGGAGTTCTGCCTTGGCAGAGCAGAGCAGAGCAGAATGCAAATATGTAGGTTTCACAACTACGGTGAGAAGTAGATGTAAGTATCTATGTATATACACAAATACATATGTTTTTAAATATATGTATATACATAGACATATATACATGCTGAATAGTTGTCACTATAAATAAATACTGTGATGAAATGCAACGTTTGCATATGAATTTATATCATAAGCTCTTGCTGTCCAGAAACTAAAGCAACAGCTTTTCTGTCAAATTCAAAGGATAAAATACAGCAAAATACGGATTTATCGCCATCTGGAGGGTGTGTTCTTTACCTGCCCGTAGTCATTCTACGAGCCATTCCCTATGAGTATGAAATCGAGCAAAGGGGGCAGGAGGCATGGGTGAGCAGGGGGCTTCTAGCCTCAGCCAGTCTGGGGGTGGTGCGGAACTGGGAGGAGTGGCTGGTGCACCGGGAGGCCGCGCTGCCATTCAGCCAGACCTGGGCAGGCCAGAGGGTTGGGCGGAGAGGAACCTGGTGAAGTTCAGCAAAGGCGAGTGTAGGGTCCTGCCCCTGGGGAGGAGCAGCCCCACGCACCAGCACGGGCTGGGGCTGACCTGCTGGGGGGCAGCTCTGCGGGGAAGGACCTGGGAGTGCTGGTGGGCAGCAAGGTGCCCATGGGCCAGCAGCGTGCCCGTGTGGCCAAGGTGGCCAGTGGGACCCTGGGGTGCACTGGGAGGGCCGTGGCCAGCAGGTGGAGGGAGGTGATCCCCCCTCTGCTCTGCCCTGGTGAGGCACATCTGGAGTGCTGTGCCCAGTGCTGGGCTGCCCAGGTCAAGAGAGACAGGGAGCTACTGGAGAGGGTCCGGCAGAGGGCTACGGAGATGGTGAGGGGACTGGAGCATCTCCCATGTGAGGAGAGGCTGAGAGAGCTGGGAATGTTTGGCCTGAAGAAGAGAAGACTAAGAAGGGATCTTATCAATGCACACAAATATTTTAAGGGCCAGAGTCAGGAGGATGGGGCTGGGCTCTTTACAGTGGTGCCCCACAACAGGACAAGAGGCAACAGGCACAAACTGCCACACAGGAAGTTCCATCAGAATACGAGGAAAAACCTCTTTACCTTGAGGGTGATGGAGCACTGGAACAGGCTGCCCAGAGAGGCTGTGGGGTCTCCTTCTCTAGAGTAATTCAAAACCCACCTTGACTCGATTCTGTGCAACCCGCTCTAGGTGAACCTGCTTTAGCATGCAGGCTGGACTAGATGATCTCCAGAGATCTCTTCCAACCCTGACCATTTCGTGATTCTGTGTTCCACAGTACAGATGTATGGTGTCCCCAAGGAGAAGGCTTTAATCAGAGTCATGAAGTTTCTGGCATTATTGTTACCATTGGGGTAAGTTGTATCAGCTAACTGTATAGTTACGATTTTTTATCAGTCTTTGGACCAGAATGAACAACTCCAAAGCCTGGATGCTTATTATTTAGTACTGTGCTCTACAGATAACATATTTGTACTTTCAGAAGAGACCCTTCTATGTCTTCTCTTGCTTAAGGAAGGAGGCAGGAGAGATGATGCTGGCAGCAGAAGGGGTCAGAATTCATCGCTTGTTTTCAGCTTTTTTTCTTTAAATTTGTCTTGCAGTTTTAGGACTCTTCTAGGGCTTAGAATCAGGGAGATGGGAAAGAAGCTTAATTTCAAAACCAAAAATTAATTCTAAAATTGGATCTGTTTCATTCACCCTGAGGAGATATAAAAACCTGAAATAAAATCCAGCCAAAGCCATTAAGTATCCTCACTTAGGCTGACAGCTCTTCCCCCTTCTCCCTTCTGCCAGGGAACCAAGGGAAGAAAGGGTTCCTGCAAGAGAAATTATCTAAGTATGAGGTGTAATATTCCTTGGAATAAAGCAAGCATGATCATCCCAGCATGGGCTGCATACAGTGGACTCCCAATTATATATTTACAGGGACCTCACCAGCGCTGCCCTATGTGTGCACCAGGATGCTGCAGCCATAGCATCACTGCGGTCTCCAGGATGTCTGGAAGGGACACAGCCCTCATCACGCTGTCCTCCCTCCCTGAATAAAACACCTTTTTCATTTCCTCCGACACCTGATGAAGACATGCCCTGAGGATGGTTTCACTGAGCACCAAGGACCACCAGTGAGGACCTGCAGACATCCTCTTCTTACCAGGTCTGAAATGGGTATTTTGTGTCAAGGACCCTGGTTAATAGAGGCAATACTAGAAAAGCTTGTAAATGCAGTACATGGTGCACTATGAGCTGTTCCCAGTCAAGGAAAGAAATTACCGTCATTTCCCAGAGCAGGCATTAGGCTTTGCAGGCCTGCCAAAACTGTTGCAATGTACCACTCACCCAGCAAGAAACACATTAGCAGAAGTACTCAGTCATGCAAGTCAGACAGGTATGCCTGTGTGAGCAGTTGCTGTCTGGCCAGAGGCTCAAATATCAGCAGCTGAGGGCAAATAATTCTTATAGGAGCCATAGAGAAGCATACCATAAATAACGCTGCCTATCAGCTATGCGCAGGGGAAGAGAAAGAGAAATGAAGGGCAGCAGCTCTGAGAGCTGTGCACCCCTCTGCGTCTCACCCGGTGAGAACAGCACACCCGGCCAGTGGTTTGCTGGAACTGGGCTGCTGTGGCAGTCAGAGCCTCTGAGTCCATCGGGTCAGGGTGTGCAGCATGGGCTGTTGTGGTAATATGTATCAGTCCAAGCATTAAGATACACGGTAATTAATTTGTCAGTCTCCTAACCCTCACACCTGAGCAAAGTCCTACCTCAAAATCACCAAATGTGTTGTGCAATTCTACAGTGATTTCTGGTCTCCCGTGCCACTGCATGGCCACACGAAGAAATGCAGGTTTAAGGAGTAACTGTCTTTTGTGCCCTTTCCCTGATAATCATCAGGAAAAATAATAAAATTAAGCAGGCTGCAATAGCGACAGTAAAATGGTGCACTGGCACAGCTTAAATTTATTTCTAAAAATTTCTAAACACATGCATGTGCTCAAGTGCATGTGCAGGTCCTCATACTGCAGCCTTTTGTACCATGATATGCTCTTGCTTAGGGAAATCAGACTTCTTATAACCTAAATCTCTTTCACAAAGAGTAGTAGCTTTTATTCCTGATCATTAGTGAAGCCTTTATTTTATTTGTTGTTATGTCTGGACATGTGGAAGCCATTCCTAAATATGTCTTTACAGTACTAAAAATAGTATTTTAAAAATAATGTTAGCTGAAGATAATACTAGGTAAAGCAATATTACATATTGTTGCATTTTAATTCCCCGGAAAAGAGATCACATTAGCTGCAGTACAGTAGCTGAAGCACAGCATTTCTCCTTGTGTGAACCTAGACATTGCAAGGGGGCAGTTAGCCACAAAAGATGCTTCCCTGCAGTTACAGTACTTCTCTAGGAAATAATGTGAAAAGAGCCACCTGACAGACAGGATGCCATCTTTCTATTCCTAAGCAACCCTTGATACCTCTTTTCAGGAGGACTGAACAGCTTCCTGAATAGCAGACAGCTGAATTTAAAAAAGTCTTTTTACCCCTACATTTTTCTTCTTTTTTTTAACTACAGAACACAGCTAATTATGGCCCTATAAAGACAAAAACTGGGACTGTGAAGAGCCTACAAGGAAAAAAAAACTGCAAAAGCTGGCCTGTATGCTGCAATCAATAAGGTAATGCTCGTAATGATGACACAAATGACCTCCCAATGTAGCTGATTGATGATGGTAATGAAAATTAAATACACCATTCTATGCAGAAAATTTGTGTTGCAGAGAAAAAGTGAGAGAAAAGTGGAAGGAAGATTACATCTTATTTATGCTTTCCTCTCCCTATTCTTCTAGCTCTTAATTGGCAACAATTCAACAGCATATGTGTTATGGTTCAACAGGTAATTTATCCCACTAAATTCAAAGGGACTCTTGTGGCCCCTGCTTTAGTTGCTTGCTGAGGTAAGGCCATTAGTGCTGCCTTTTAATGGGTTCCCTGTTTTGCTTACTCGTTGTCTCGAGGGTTACAGGTTTCTGCCATTGACTTCTCTTCCAACAGTTCTCACTTAACTAAGCAAGTATATTTTAAATTAACAGTATATCTATACTGGTGTCTTAAGACAATTGTTTATACAGTGGTATTCCACAGTGTGAGAAAAGTACCTACTGTTGTCCATCTCATGTTGGCTGCCCTTTGCTTTCACTAGATGCTTCCTTGAACCTTTTTGTTATGACGTGAAGAAAGAAGAGGTTTCTTGTGGACATGGGAGTTGCCTTTTTCTTTTTTTCTAATCAGAGAGGAATGATGAGCAATGAAAGGGTCTTAGCTCTCTTTCCCATGGGTAGTGCCCATGCTCATGTCTCCAGTTGGTGCAGATAACTAAGGATTCGGTCAAAATTTTCTATGAATAGGTCTGAATCTTAGATCAAGTTGGGGCACAACAACCCCATGCAATGACATAGACTGGGGGAAGAGTGGCTGGAAAGCTGCCTGGTGGAAAAGGACCTCGGGGTGCTGATTGATAGCTGGCTGAACATGAGCCAGCAGTGTGCCAAGAAAGGCCAACAGCATCCTGGCTTGTATCCGAAACAGTGTGGCCAGCGGGACCAGAGCAGTGACTGTCCCCCTGCACTGGGCACTGGTGAGGCCGCACCTGGAATCCTGGGTTCAGTTCTGGGCCCCTCGCTGCAGGAGGGACGTAGAGGGGCTGGAGCGTGTCCAGAGACGGGCAGCGGGGCTGGGGAAGGGGCTGGAGCACAAGTCTGGTGGGGAGCGGCTGAGGGAACTGGGGGTGCTTAGTCTGGAGAAAAGGAAGCTCAGAGGGGACCTTATTGCTCTCTACAATTACCTGTCAGGGGCTGTAGGCAGGTGGGAGTTGGTCTCCTCTTCCAAGTAACAAGTGACAGGACAAGAGGAATTTGTTTCAAGTTGTGCAAGGGGAGGTTCAGATTGGATAATAGGAACAATTTCTTCACTGGAAGGGTGCTGAAGCACTGGAACAGGCTGCCCAGGGAGGTGGTTGAGTCACCATCCCTGAAGGTATTTACAAAACATGTAGATGTGGTGCTCAGGGACATGGTTTAGTGGAGGACTTGGCAGCCCTGGGTTAACAGTTGGGCTTGTGATCTCAAAGGTCTTTTCCAACCTGAATGGTTCTATGATTCTAAGTTCTCTCACCAGTGAATAAAGGTGATAGCAGAAGATTCCTTTTCCTGCTTGCCCACTACCTTCTCTGTCTGAATACTACTAGGCCAATATCTAACCAAGAAGCTCAGTTTAATCTCTTGAGCTCATGGCCACTTAGCAGACATCATGCTATAAATAAGAATATTGATTCCCACTCTCGCAGCATGAAGCACATAGAGAGGATACAATCTAGCTCAAACATACTAGTGCTTAATCAAATTAATTGTCTCACATTTATTAGTACCAACACAGGAATTTTCAGATATCCATGTAAGTGTTGTGTAGAAACAATTTCACTGAACAAGGCCATAGCTGGAAAGAAAAAGTGCCCACAGAGGATGTATTCACAGGTATCTTCTCAGGTGCAATGAGTATCTGGAGTGAGTATGGCTTGAGTTTTACTGCACTTTCTCTTTGGTGTGAATGATGGTAGCAAAAGCACTGGTCAGTATAGGGGTGAATATCAGCATGGCGGGCAAAGTCGCTACTGAAATTATGGTCGGTTTGTGGACAGTTCGAAAGTATGTAACTGAAATTAACTCATCAGGTCAATTAGGCAAAGAAATAATTAACACATCAGAGAATGGCACAAGGGGAAATTCCTGGCAGGGAGGAGTCTGTAAGGAACCAGAGGGTTTCACTGCACAGGGCTCTCCCCTATAGCTATTTGCCTTTATGGAACCACAACTTTCTCAACAAGGGCCTCCCACAGGGGAAAAAAAAAAATCTTCCTTTTGTAACAGACCTCAAAATAATTCAAGCTGTCTGCCAGTAATTAAATCCATTACATTAGCAACAGGTGGTGAAGCTGTAATTTTTTCACATCTGTTATCATTTTCATGAGTCAGTATGCATTCATCACAAGAGCTGTGTAAAACCACAGAGCACAGAGAGCTGGGCTGATGGCTGTCATCCAGCCAGCCGCTGTGCTCACTCCTGTAGTTATCTGAAGAGCGGAGCAGAGGGGATGTGAGAATATGTGGTAGGCAGGAAGGGGTTTGGGCAGGATCCCAAAGGGTAGGAAGGCGGGGATTTAAAAGAGTGAAGAGTTTCATACATTCTTATTAGACTGAAAGAGGAAGGGGAGGATGAGAAAGAAAAAGGAAACCTGGGTTTTATCCAGAGCATTACCTTGATATCTGTTTCAATTCCCTGCTATACCACAGACTTTCTCTGTGGCATAGAGCATGTTTCTTGGTCAGTCTGGTTTATTAAATTTAAAAACTAAAATCCCTGGGAAATTTTATAGTCACTGAGGACCACAAACATAGAACAGTTCACATGCCTGTTAATGAATTTTTCCCAGTCTCCAAAACACAATGCATTTGTGCAAACTGGCTGTTGGGAATGGTGTACCATGGTGAAGGGGGCTGTGTAGGTTTCAAGATGAATTCTGGATAATGAAGAGAATGAAAAGAAAGCTTCTTTTAATGCAAAGAACATGGGTAGTGGCTGCAGTTCTGGGTTGATCTGGACTACAGCTGGTTGTACATACTGCTCCTGTATGAGAGTAGAAAGGCATCCTGCTGCCAATATATGCTGTGTCCTCACGTAAGCTTTGAAGAGTAGCTACAGCTCATTTTGCTGGACTTCCAGATGCTGGACTTCCCAAGAACATTTTCCATGTCTTTTCCACCTTCCTCCAAACCTCACTTTTTCTTTGACTCAGAAGAGAAAAGTTCTGTAATTTCACAGAGCTGTCTTTTCCCTTTCTGAATATTGAGAATAAGTATGTAAGGAGAAGTGAGAGAAGTTCATGATCGATTTACTTTCATCAACAGTGACACAAGGTTTCAATTTATGTTTAGGACGTGCTGCCTTTATACCTCTCCTCAAAGACTAGTATCTTCTCCAGTAACTCCTTGCATGGCAGTATTGAGGATACTATTATTGCATTGAGCTACTCTTTTGTGGTCAGTAAATTCAGTTCACTTAATCCTTAAAAAAAGTTTAGAACAAAAAGTATATAACATTGAGTCATTTTTGGAGGAATTTCTTTAACTGTGTCTTGTTCCATGACAATGAATAGATTACTGTGATTCTTTTCAAAGAATCATCATTTTACTCTGCCAGACTTTGAACTAACAAAATTTTGCAGGTTGTTTAATGTTAATGACTATCATTAAACTGAGGTTATTTGGTTGAGATCCATTGTGAGGGGCAGGGTTTACCCAGCAGGTCTTGGCCTTGCTAGAAATTTTCCCATGGGCAGAGCCACACATCATTCTATTCCTACCTGCGTCCTGGTGGAGTTCTGTCACTAGAGACTCTCATGTGGCCAAAAGACCATCAGGGACCACATCTCCTTCTCAATGAATAGAATTAAACATACACATGAAATTAATAACATTTGAACTGTCTAAACCTCAAAACAACTATTGCAGAGTTCTGGATAGGGATAGAAATGGATGCTGATGCCGTTAGATCAGGCATCCTTCCTGCCCTCCTCCTCCTCTATTTCACATCTTTGATTTTGCCTGGTCTTGGAGCCAAGCTTGCAGGAGAGTGTTATGCTTGCGGACGACTGTGGAGACACTGTCACAGTCTCCTCTTCTGAACTTGAGAAGGCCCCACCGTGCATAAAAATCCCTGTGTCTGCTGTCATCCTGCTCAGCTCTTTCAGATACACCAACAACCCAGTCAGCCCCTGCCATCAGTGCAGTCAGGCTCACAGCTCAGCCATTCCTGCCCAAAGGCATCTGAGATCTGCCTGAGGCTCCCATGGACACCAGAGCATCACCCCAGCTCCTGGTGTGAGTGCCATCTCCAGCAGCGGCTCACACTGACTCATCTGCCAGGGCAGCAGCAGGGCCCCTAGGCAGCCACCTCCTGGTATGCCAAGCAGAAAATGACCAACAGAAAGGCAGGACTCCCTGATACCCTGTTCCCTCTTTCCTAGAAACTGGATAACTAGCCCTTAATTTGTGGGACAGAGTTTGCCCACAGGAGGCTGGTCATGATTCAGGTACTGTTCTTCACTGAAATCATTAATGTCAGTGCTTCGTGTGATGCCATTGACTGATACAGAGCGTCTCTAGCTTTGCAAGGGAATGAACCAAAGCAGATTCACTGGTCTTTGGGAAGGGTAATTTATTTGTGAGGTTTAGCAGTGTTATCTGATTATTTGTCTTCAAAGGCTGTATGGTGGAGGCAGTCTTCCTGGGAAATCATTACATGTTGTTCAGTGATTCACTGACTGCTGGCCAGAGCACTGTTTGTAACTGATTTACCTGAATCCTTTTCAAATCTTTCCCTCTATTAATGTTTCAGCAGTTCCTTTCCTTTGTAAATTTGTGGTAGTTATGTGTTACTCAAGATGATTGTATGAAAATGGTTTCAAACACAATGATTACATATTGAGCAGATGAGCTGTCTCGGGTTTATGTCACAGCCCATCTGCCTGTTTTAAACAGGCTTCCTGCATCGTGCCATTTCCTCTTCATCCGGCAGGCAGTAAAAAAGACTGCTCGCATGTAGCATCTTCATTCCGTGTGACCTTTCCAGAGTGTTATTTCACATGCATACTTCAAAGTTTGCATTTCCTTCTGCAAATGTAATTTGAATCTCATTCTATTTTGGCAGCAGGTGCCATTGCAAGAAAAGCTTTTCCTTCTTTATTCCACTACCGTTAGTGTGAAGGCTGAAGTATGACTTGTCAGCTGGAGATGCTGCAACCTGAGGTAAGATCAGGGCACATACTTCAAGGCTGGATCCCACAGAGATCTGAATTGTAGCGAAAGTGGGAAACGTATAGATTTTGGCCCTCTGCTCAGCACTGAAGGACATATATAGTTGAATTTGGACTGGGGTCGGACTAAAAGTTAAAACAGAGTTTGATCTAGGTACCTTTTATCAGGCTTCCATCCACTGTGAGTACTTAAAATTAAAGTATTTTCCCTACAGGTTTTTTATTAAAATCCCTCCTATTCAGCCTAGTCTGCATGAACGCGTTGCATTATGATGAACAAGCCACAAGGTGTCAATACAGCGCAGCAGATTCCTGGTAAGGTATTGCTACTACACCCTCGTTTGACTGTTAATACAATTAAAACCTGCCTTCTGGTGGATTATTTGAATAGCTAATCGCAAAAATTCCAGTTAGATCCCATCATTTGTACCTGATTTCTTTAATCAATGAAGTCCTCTCATGCTGTGAATGGGGGTGGGGGGGGTGGGGATTAGTATAAATGCCTGAAGTAACAAATGTGTGTGACAAGCCGCAAGCTACAGGCTACAAATACTGTAGCACTGTGGTTTAGAAGGAAAAGATGACAAAGTGACATGTTAGACTGGTGGAGGTGAATTAAATTTTGTCAAAATATGAGAAGTGACCATAAGCAAGAGATGCAACGTGAATTAATTAACTCTTCACAGTTAAGTGTCAAAATATCTAGATGAACTGGTGCCTGCGCTCATTTTTAAGAGGCGTAATGACTAGTGAGACAAGGTAAAGATGGAAAAGCAATGTTAAAGGGTTCCATTCTGTCTCTTTTGGACACAGATCTTTTCGTGTCATTAGATATAAAAACAAATGCCTCAAAAGAGTCGGAGCTAAAGCCGAGGTCTGAATTACAAAGGACATGGAAGCAATTTGGTTTTGTACCCCAACAGGGGGTTAGGATCTAGGGAAAAAGGGCCTGTTAGAAATGAGAATGAAAAGCTGTTAGGAAAATGACTCCTGGAATTGTGAATATTATCTCTTTGAAGTATGCGTTAATGGGTTTTGGTTAAGAATTTTCAAAGGAGTTAAGAACTTGGCTCCCATTGAATGTCAGTGGCTTTTGGACACTTCACTGCCATAGTCTGCTTTGAAAATCCCAGCTTAGAATATTAATTTTAATGTATCTTTTCCACTGCAGTAGGAGGGAGCAGATCCATGACAGAGAGATGAACAGAGAAGCTACAAAAGAAAATAAGTTTCTTTGTATTAAAATCTTTCTTTATAAACTATTGTACTTTACCTAATCTACTCAGTCAAGTACAGAAGTATATATAAAAAGTGGCTGAGCAGAGGGTATTACATTACATGACATCTTTCACTTGTGTTAATGACTCTCTGTATTGTGCTTTGCACAAAGTGGAGGGCACTGGCTAGCAGATAAAACTGAAAAAAAAAAATATCCTTGGCTATATGTCTTAAAAGGACAAAGGGAAGATGGAGCCTGTTTATGCAAAGAGCTGGTTTTCTCAGGTTCTAAACCAGCTGTGACACCATGCCGTCCTTTGAGAGATATTTTATTGGGCAACAGATCAGTGTTGGAGGTCAAAAGAGCAACAGCAATAGATGCATCATGTTCCCAGGAGCTCCCTGGGGGCAGGTTGGGACAATAGTTAGAAAAACTGCAAAGTCTGTGGGAATAAAACTCTTGCTGTTCCTGTGCTTCTCTTTCTGCATTTCTTTTTCATATCATATATCTTAACGTGAGGAAAGACCAGTGCATGATACCAGTGTGATGGTGAATAAAATGCTACGGGACGGCTTTAAGCTCGTTGGAATGAAAATATGTTGAAAAGGTAATTTTGCATATCAATGGTAGCAACTAAAAGCAATGGATGGAAAAACCAGCAGAGAAACACAACTGCTAGTCCCATGTCAGACCTTACTGTGAGAGATTTGATCTTCAAGTGGAGACAAGAGAATATCCTTGCTCCCCTTCGGTGGTCTAGTGGCATTGTGGGTTTTAAACAGTCATTTTATCTCTCCTCAAAGGAAAACAAATCTGAGCATTTTCATTCTTGGAATAAACTGGGGAAAAACTAAAATAGATTACCAGTGATGTTGATACAATGCTGTAGTTGCTTCATGAACCTTTGTTCTAGCATATAAAAAAGCCCTAGCTTTTAGTTGGAGGTCTGTTCCTGAATTTTGGTGACAATGTGGTGGTCTTAAGTTTATCGTGCAGTGTTTGGTACTGTTTTTTTTTAAATTGCTGTTATGCTGAAGACAGGATAATTGGGTGTGCTGTTAGGAGGATTTAAGTAAAGAAGTGAGGTTGACCGGCAGCTCATTTTAGGAATGGGAGAATTAATGTTAAAAAAAGAACCACGTACAAGAGCTGGGATACAAGAAAGTCCCAGTGAATATGTGATTTCCAACAGAAGTTTGTCACTTCCAGATTTTCACCATTTCTACCAATCTAAATATCAAAAGGCGTTTTTTAAATAAAAAAATCTCAAGCCCACAATAACCCATACTATGAGTGAGGTGCTTGTTCCCAGACAAGAGCCCAAATCAAAGGCTTAGATCTGTGTAAATCCAAAATGATGGTCTGTACATACCCAACAAATTCCTCTCCTGACAGATGCACAGGTTTCCCTGTGTGTATCCCAGTCAACCTGTCACCAACCCCATCTGTTCTCTCTGCCTCGTGAAAAATTAATACTGCTTCACAGCAGAGAAAGCATTGAGCACATAGCACCACTTGTTTGGGTTTTGACTACTTTTTATCCAGCCTGGACCAAGGAAGCCATTTTGTGAGACGATGAGGCTGAGCTTCCTTCTAAGCAGTTACTAAGACTGTAACATGACCAAGAGACAGAAAC
Organism: Falco biarmicus; assembly: GCF_023638135.1. Classification (NCBI taxonomy): domain Eukaryota; kingdom Metazoa; phylum Chordata; class Aves; order Falconiformes; family Falconidae; genus Falco; species Falco biarmicus. The sequence continues at coordinate 18,447,980 of NC_079300.1, read as the reverse complement.
TGTAAGTATTACCTGAGTATCAGTAAGGGGGTTACAACCCAGCAGAAGTAAGTGAGAACAGTTCCTAACTAAAAAAAAAAAACCCAAAAAACCCAAAAAAAAGCCACCACCAAAAAAAAAAAAACCCACAACACAGGTAAGAATCTGGTGGTGTATCTTAATTACCTGCTGTAGCCAACCTGGTCTGTGTTTTGTCACTTGAAGCATACCTAAAATTTGTTCATGTTTGTCCACAAAAAAGATTTACCCTGCAGGATGTTGATCAGTCTCCTCCATATTTTCCAGGGCTGCTCAGTATATTCTTAACCTTGATAACTAATACGTGAGCATTAGTAGTTTTATTACTATTATGCCTGGGAGCCATTTCCTGGACTCTGATTTTATTTTCTGGGCTGTGAACAGAAAGTGGGAGCTCCTGCCATGCTGCATTTACAGTCTCAGAGATAACACATGGGTCCATGCAGCTGGGGGATCACGTGGAAATCATAAGCCAATGTTTGATCAACATAGATAGTAACAGCCCTAGTGTATAAGCAATCTTAACTGCCATCAAACCTCTGGTTGGGAAAGCAGAGCTTCAGGGAAGGAAGATGTTGTTACGGCTTTGTTGCTTCATTGAGCCACATCGGCCATATGGAAGCAAAGCACAAGGCTACTTGTGAGGAAACCTCACAGCTAGGTAACCAGAAGGCACGCTGGATCTACCATCCATGAGGTGTGTTAGTGGCTTTCCTGGCTCAGTGCTCAGGTCCCTTGCAGCTTGATAGAACAGACTTTCTATTGAAACAATAGATTATGAAGTGGAGAATTTCCCAACTTGCTACTACAGATACTATCTTGGTGCCCTTCAGTATTTAACAGGAGTTAGCAACGAGGAAATGATTTAACTCCCACCATAACTAGCCACTCCAGACTCCGAATCATCCTAGGCTTCCCCCAGCTTGGAGTGTTTGTCCTAAGAACGTGCTCTCTCAAAGCAAGGCACTTTAAATTCTGTAGGCTGCTTTCTTCCCAGATTTTAATGTTTTGGCAATTCAGCCAAGCATAGATTGGATGTGGGTGGCACTATTCACTGTGTGAATCATAGAAGGAGGTTCAGAAGCACATTGTCTTCTGCTTAATGATGTTACCCAAATTGTAACCTTAAGATCCTAGAGGTTTTCTTGCAGCAAAGCCATTTGTATGACTTTGTGTTTGTCTGCGTCTGTAGACAAACTTCACGAGAAAGGGGCTGCTTATGATTTCTTTCCATTCATACTCTTTCACAGGCATTTTCTACAATGCCTGACTTACAGCATATTTTATAGCTTCAGTGCGGAGTAGTCTTCAGACACACCTGTGAATCATCCCTGTGGCTAGTAAAGATAACTAAATATAGAACCAGATTTAGGGAATGAGTATTTGCTGTTGGTTGCATCTCAGCGCAGCCTTTGATACCACTGCATATAGCATAACTCCTCTCAAATTGGCAAGAGGACTGTGAAGGTAACTCACTTACTTAATTTGTCTATATTATGAATAGTTAGTTCACTTACCATCTTCCTCTTAGCCTGAGGTTCCTCCAAGGTGTATTCTGAGTACCTACAGTTAGAACTGATTATTCCTTAATTTCCTTGCTTTAAAATGGCATTTTTCTTGAGTTTATTTCTTCTTCCTGTTAAAACAGTGTTTCCTGTAAGAAACTTGAATCCCCACTGCTTTACTACTGGTGCAGTCGTTGCTGGCTGTGCAGCATAGATCTGAAGCACTATCGACTTGCCATTCCTGCCAGTCACACAACACTGAAGCGTATGGGGATATGAGCCAGTCTAGCAAGCAGGGATATAGACCAAGGTGATGCTGCAAAGGGTAGGAGAAGTAAACAGAGGGATAAAAAGCATTTTTACTGTTATCTGCAATTATATATAGACAATATAGCATATACACAATATTTTGAGGGTATATAATTTTAAAATTCTTGCTACAGTTTGGAACAGCTAGTTAAAGTTGGGGAGAATAGCTCTTTGCAAGTGCTTTTGAAACACAGCACTTACTTTGCAACCTGCTGGTTGTACATAGCACTGTGACCTGAGCGCATGGCACCTTGGCCTCCTGGCCACAAGTAAAATGATCAAAAATTGTTGTTCCTGAAGGCATCCTTCAGAACTCTGCCAGACTTGGTGTCATTGACCATGAGTCACAAATCTGATAATGCAATTTAAGATATTGAATCATATCCTCAACTTGTGATTCATTGTGGGATTTAAATGCCATAAGCGGTGTCCTGGACTCTATTTCAATATATATGAGTTCAGATACCCTTCCAAAATAAGCAAGTGACTAAGAGCCATAAATTCAGTTCACCTCAACCACTAATAGTGCCCAGAAAGATTATCTTTTATCTTTTCTGGCAAGGACAAGGTAATAAACATTCCAGTACATACTAGCCCGCCCCCCTCAGTTCTCCTCCCTAGTTTGCTCTGAGGGTGCCAAAATGAAATTTTCAGCATCTCCAGGGGAGTTAATTCTGTTTCAGGCAAAGAGAGGTAAAGTGACCTTACAGCTTTCATTAACCAGTGTGATGACTCCATTTCTTGAGGCACAACCTGTGGATAATTGTGTTTGTGGCAAAGCGCATGGAAGAATCAGGTGATGTGCAGCACCTGAAGAAAAGAGGACATCTCCAGAGCAGATCTGACAAAGCACGCTGCACATATACATGGACGAAGAACTGCCTTCATCTTCTGGGAGTATAATGCTATTTGCTGGAAAGCAACTGTTGCCTGTTAGATGCAGTGCCTCTTTCAGAGAAATACTTTTTAAGTTTTCTTCATCAGTGCACACCAACTCTGCCTCCCACCACAAAGAGTCTTTCATGGTTTGGCATTGATACAACCATCGTTTTGAATGGATGATCTCTTACTAAAGTTCAACAACTCTGGGGCTTGTGGTCAACAATATATAAACTAAAAATCATGGCTTGTTGAGTCTGCCACTGTCACTGAATACCTTCTGCTGGATAAACTGTGTAGCTGCTCCGCGTAGTTCCTGTGAGTTGTTTTTATGTAAGCTTGTTTATTTTCAATAGACTCTCAGAATACTGTATGCCCTCAGGACAGAGATTCCCACATTGCTATTTCCTCTTCTAACAGTTCCAGTAATGGCTCCCAATCACTCAACTCTGTATGCAGATGCTGAGTACAAGCGTTCTGCTAATTTCAGCAAGTCACTTTGACAGAGGACCCATTTCTCAAACAGCAAACAAGCCGAAGGTCAAAGGTGGACACTCGCATCCAAAATGAGTTCACCTGTACATACCAGTAAGTCTCAGAGAACATTCATAAGCCAGGGAGAAGCCATTACTTGACTTCCCACACAATACTGTGAACTTGATAGTTGCAGAGTTGTTTCAAGTGCCCTCAGCACTATTGCATTATAACAATGTGGGGTTTTTTTTAGAATTGAAAATTGATCTTGACCATATTCCAACACTGACATATAAATGTAGAGATTTTTTGGAAGAAATCTGAGCAAAATCATGTGGCACCTGGATTGTGAAGTAAAGGAATATCCTTGCTAAAAGAAAATTTATTTTTTTATTCAATGACTTATATTTGTAACCTGTTCTTGCATCTGCTTACATAATTGTTTTATATTAATTGGTTATTAAGACCCATTAATGAAATACAGTAGTTGATACAAGGAGCCAAATCTGCTGGATGTGAATGTGATTAAAGACTAAACATTGAAGCTGCAGTTACTCCTTCTTTTATAAGTGATCTAAGGTATAATTTCATTGGCTTTACAACAGTTACTCTCAATTTACACATGTGGCTGTGAATGGAGAGTCAAGCACAGCAAACATTAAGCATGACTTAAACAAACAAAACCAAATAAACCTAACAGACATCTCCAAAACACAGTATGAAGATTAATAAGAACTGCCTGAATGAAAGCAAAATTTCATTTCAGCCCAACCGGTACCTTTCATGTTATCAAACTACATACAGTGTCTGATCATTTTAAAACAGGAAGTAAAGAGAGTTTATAGTATATATTAGCAAGGAGAAAGCAAATTCATGGGTGTCAGCATCAAAGCAGCTTAGAAAGGAAATCTTGATTACATTTGCTTTTGAACAAATGCAGACAGAACAGTCTGTCAGTCCCTGAGAACAAAATGCCCTGGTTGCAGTGTCTATCATCACAGTAGGTGCTGGGCTCATATAGGATATATTTTGTGAAAAAAAACCTGCAGAGATAATGGAATTGCCAGAAGATCTGTGTAACAAGAGGTTTCAGCACCAGAGGGGTGACTAATCACCATGTCATGTGCAGGACCTAAATGGAAAGGATTAAAGTATGCTCTCAAAAAGTGAGCATCAGTACCAAGAGGAATTTGGGGAATACAGAAAGTATTAACAATGAGCTCACATCAATCGTGCATGGCTCCAGAAAGCACACTGATGTCAAGCAAAAATGTCATCCAAGGAGCAGGGTTTGACTGGTATAGAATAGGTGAGCCTGTACAGCGCATCAAAGCCCACAGGAAAACTCCCTGAAAAGGAATGGAAAAGGCATTTCTGTTTCTGAATAATGTTCTGAAAACACACCAGGAGGACAGTAACATCACACCTTATTTAATGAGGGATGGAGACATTCACCAAGGGTCCTGGCAGAGCAGCCTTTCGCTGGAGCCAAGTGCAGTACTGCCAGATTTGGGAGCCAGGGCTGGAAATTGTCCCTGTGGTTCAGTATGTCCAAAAGTAGCACATCAGAGATATGGTAATTAACATAATAATTTTTTTCTCACAGTATGAGTAATAACTGTTTAGTTGCCTTTCCAGGAGTCTTACCTGCAATTAGCTGCCTGAAATGTTGATCTATAAATAACTGTCACAAGGAGCTTTCTGACCAAGAGTCTCAAAGTGCTGAAAGGCAGGTGAATGGAGGCTGGCTTAGGCTGTCCTTAGGCAGTGCTGACAGGTGAAACACTTCAGAAGAAAAAAAAAAGATTACAGAGTGAAATACGGAGAGTCCAAAAGGCTCGAACTAAAGTTACACCCATTTCTCAGGTTAGTTATACAGTGTTATGCAGCTCTTAAAATCCAGAGTTCCTGTTCAGGGTAAAAACTGTAAAATTAAAGTCAACAAGTGAGAGAGTGAGCGAGCTGGAAGTGCAGCATGCTGGTGGCCCTTCTCCCACTGCTCTCCCTTTCCTCCATGAAGTACCTGGTCCAGGTCTAATGCAATGCTACCAATTCCTTTCCATTAGTGGCAGCTGGCACCCACTAAGGTCCTGCACACCGTGGGGTTTCTTTCCTGCCTACTCTTGATTAATTTCCTTTTCCACTTGCGTTAACATTATTTTTCTGAGAATTGAATCTAGGGAAAATGTCTTGCGTTATATTGCATATTCTCTTAAATTTCATCCAAAGTTCGTATCAGCATACCACGGGTATTTCTTTTTCCTTGTGATTCTCAATTTCAGTGAGTGTAACAGGATTTCAGTCGACTTGCATTTGATCTAGACATTTTTCTATGCCTTCCCAAAAGTATTGGGAATATGGCACAAACCCCCAAGTCACTATTTTCAATATTTACTATGTGTTCTGATGCAAAGTATGTCTGTGAAAGCCTCAGTTAAGCTTTGCTCTCTGGCATATGCTCAGTTTTAAAGACAGGATTAAGTTCAGGCTATCAAGATGGAATTAAGGAAATACTAACTATGGGCTCAGGTGGTGCCAAGGCACAGACCATGCCGCAATACAAAATTCACAAAAAACCTGCAGAACTTCATGCACAACTCTGAGCCATGCTGTTACGGCTTTTGAAGTTAGAAGATAGGCAAGATATCACTTGTCTCTTGTACTTTTAAACATTTCCTTTTGCTTACTTTTAGATTAGCTACTTCATTTCAAAGGACAGATGGATTAAATTATGAATTTGACTTTTTTTTTTTTGCATCTCTAACTTGACAAAGCAATTCTCAGTTTCAGCATCAAATTCTTCTGCCTAACAAAATAATTCACTGCAAACGATTTAATGACCTGAGACAACATTGTAAGATAGTAAAAATGGCTTTTAAAAATACCATGTAGTGTTCTGTCTCCCAAAAGATTACAACAGGATGTGTTTGACAGCCTTGGTTTATAAAATCATTCTGGTAAGAGTTATATGTACAAGAATTGTCAAACTTGGTGTTACTAGAGGTCAATTTTCACATTCTCACTTAACACAAGTGTAAAATATAGGTGACAAATTTCATTGTAGCCTGACAGTTTGAGATGTGCGGTAGATATAATATCAAAAGTATGTCTTAAGCTAAAAGTGGCATTTTGAACATTTCTCAACTGAATACACATCCTTCACAATGTTTTGATCTTTTTGTAGCAGGACATGAAAAATGTACACCAGAAAGCTGCCTCATGCTCTAACAAGCTATTTCGTATGAGCCGAAGATTTTAAATGCTGCATTCTTTGTTGTTTTGAATCAGTGCAGTGATAGAAACAAGCCTTGAGAGAGTTCTGGCAGATTCTAGGACAAAGAAAGGTTCAAGAAACTATAAAAATTCATAGCCTTCTATGTTAGTAGTTCTAGTCTCTCCCTTTTTTCCCCTCTTGCATTATATTCTGCCCTGTTAAATGCTCACATGGTTCATGCTCAGCCTTACCTGTATTCATGTTCAGGATGGTGCTCTAGTTACCTAGAGAATCGTGAAATCTGCTGAATTCTCCGATAGAAGTGATCTGAATAGTTGGCCTCGTGTAGTCTTTGCGTGCCGTATCTCCATAAGCTCCCCAGGAACTGTGAAATATAATGGTGAATAGATACCTTCCCTTTGAGCCTCTTTCAAGACAATGCCATTGTGTGAGGCTAAGGGAAACTGCATCGCTGGCAGCAGTGACTTACAGATAAAATTCAGTAACTTCAGCTTTACTGTATAAAAGATAAGATGCACAAGTGTGTATACACACACACACATATATTTATTCTAAAGATCCCAGAATTCCTGACACAATTAATTACCTGCCATATTCTGAATGGTTATGACTTGGACAACAATACCTTTGCTGCAGAAGTTTAATATAAGAATGAAGAATATATTTCCAGGGACAGTTAAAAAAAGATGTTTGATATTTCACCTCATGGCTAGATAGAAATAATGCTGGTGCCCAAATTCCAAAATCTTTTTAAAGTTCTAAAGGGACAGAAACTTAAAATCAGTTTGTACAGCAGCATGGTACTCTGTTATATCCCACATATTACATTATTACTAGGAAACTGTGAAGAATCTATGATTCGCCTTTTTTTTTGTGGTGGTGTTTTTGTATCATTTCCCCTCTTATGAATGTATTCCAAAAATACAGGGGAAGGTTTGATTCTAGTAAAATAAAATTAAATGCCTGAATTTGAGGGGAAACTACATCAGGGGCAGTTGCAGTTGGACTAGATGATCATTGCAGGTCCCTTCCAACTGAAATAGTCTATTCTAACAAATTATTTTACTGGCTGGTCAGTCAAACCTTTACAGTCCATAAGCATTTGTGATGGCTCATGGTAACCCTGAGAAAGGAGATCACTTTGTACTAGCGATCATTAGGGAGGCTGGAGATACAGACTCAGTAGGCATTTTTCTTACCTGCCCTGCCTGTGTGGATATTGCACTTAGGTCAATTAAAATTCAGTTGCTTAGGAGACAGAGAGACTGAAGTGTTGTTATCCACACAGGCGGACAGCAAGGACCAAGGAGATAGATTTCCGATGCCCTGGACAGTCAAACTCACTTTCCATCTAGCTAATGGAAATTAGATGGGAAAGGACATGAGAAGGTGTTTCTATCTTGAACGAAAAGGTGGATGCAGTGAGTCTCTTCCAGAGAGGCATGTGGCTCTATGAAGGCTTCAGTCCAGCAGCAACAAAGGATTGCGGCAGCCTTAATGGAGCCAGTTACACTGGGAGGTTTAGGGACTGTGTCTGGCCAGTAAGGGCAGACCTGGAGGCAGGCACACCTACAAGTGTCTGTGCTGTGAGGCACCAGTTGTAAATAAAGTAACTCTCTTGTCTAGATTATTACTGGATATCGTTAAAACATCTACAATCTGGGAAGGATTTTTTTTTTTTAAATTATCTTTTTTTAACTGCAGTCTGAAGTCGTCCATTAAAACTTTTCAGCTATGCTATTAATTACAGTATGTGGCAGCAATATTTACGTTGTGTTACATGTATTTTTCAGAGAGGAAAAGAAGCCAGATGATCCAACAGAGCAGTGCAGTCATCTCTCCCCAGCAGGCATCGCTGCTTCAAGATTGCATGTCCTCACAGAGCGTTAGTGACCATCGTTCAAGTGTAAGGCAGTGGCTAAGCAAAATCTTTTAATTACGAATCTTAAGAGCAAAGCAAACTTTACAAGCTAATATTTGTAGCTAGTATCTTTACAGATGAGGAAGAAGAAGAAGAAGAAATAAGATCATACTGACATTTCTTCAACATGTGTTTGCTAAATGAATCATTTTTCTTCACAATTCTTTAAAAAAGGCTCATTACCACATCCCGTTTTCACATTCAAAAAAAAAAGTGAATCATAGAACCTTCTCTTCTGCAGCACATAGATGGGCTATTAATACTTAGAAGACTGTTTTTCTATTTTTCTGGAAAATTACTTATATTAATTATCAGGTTTTCTCAAAAGAAAACAGGTTTCTCAGCCATTCACTGAGAAATATCTCACTACGGTGCAACACAAAGAGTCTTTTTGCCAGCAAGCCTTCTCCCACATTAGCCACTGAAGCAGCTAAAAACTATTCCTTCCCAGCAGCCCATCTTATTTATTACTATCAGCTGAAGAAAGCTCTGTGCAGTAGACTAAAAAGTTCATTGCGTTTTTCATTCTGAGCATTTTTTTCTGGTTCTGTGCAGCTGCCAACCTGTCTGCTCTCCCAAACATTATGGGACTCTGACAACTTCTAATGATGACAAAGTAATTCAGTACTGTCTGTGTTTATTCCTGCAGGAGTACACTGCTTTAGCAGAAGCACATTTGCAATATGCATGACCTCTGCTCTCCTTAATAATTCTTTTTGTCAAAATGAAGAGACAAGGCAGCATTTTTAATAGGAGATGTATTAACTGCTGCATCTTCCTGATTTAGGAACTTGTAAAAAGAATCTCAGATTTATTTAATGCAGTCTAAAATGTATTCTTCACATAAAGCTCCCAAACAAATCAGAGAAGTCCTAGAGGGCTAATTTATTCAAGAGGTGATGGCTAAAGGTGGAGCTGATTTCAGTCGGGATCGTGGGTCTGAGCTGCTCTCAAAGGAAACACAAACACTAGTACAAAACTGAGACTTCTAGAAATATTGGCTGAGATCCACAGGACCACCATGCCTACAACAGGAGGGGAAGAAAAGTTTCCTCAGCATTATGTTTGTCTTTCTGTACTTCTGGGGCTGAGCAGCTCATTACTGATGTAACGTAGAGTAGCCCCAGGACAGTTCTGACTCTCCATGGTTCCCTAGACATTATGAGTGGCCAAAAAAACCTGAAGAACTGAGTATCAACCAGCATTAACCACAATAAGTCGGATAAAGATGTAGGCTAAAAGCGTCATACTACTGAGTGGTACATGCTAGCAAATAATGACCTCTTAATAACACTTACCTGCCATTAAGAAACAGTCTGGTTCAACTGTGTTTTACATGCCCACCTTAGCCACAGAAGGACAAGAATATGGCTTTGCTGTCGTGAGTGTTTAGGGCAGCTTTTCTGATCTTCAGCTCCATTCCCTGAAGATTTCTGTCATCATTTGAAAAAGTACCTTTTCTGTCTTGTGATTGAAAAACAGAAATGCTGAAAAAAAAATATACCATTTTTCTTATTTCTGCATTTTCAAATTTGGTGAGCATCACAGTTCCTAATGGAGCACAAGCTGAAATGACTCTCATCTGTCTATTCATCCAAGCAGCAGCATCGTTCATTCTTTGAGCATGAATGCAGCCTCCTGCACTAAAGCAATACAGTTGGTTTGCTCTGCATCACAGAAAAGTCATATTTATTCAGATATTTATTTATTCAGGCAAATGACTGGTAGAATTAAACTGAGAGGATCAAATACAGATCTAGAGCCTGCAAAGCACTCCTTAATCAAGAATAGCCTCAATTTGAGTTCAAACAATGGTTTTAAAATTATTTGTTAATGAATTATTTTTAAAGAGTGCTATTGATAAAAAGATAAAAACTGAAAAAATAGCCCTGAACACATTTCTAATTTTTAGGGAAGCCCTAACTGAAGACCCAAGCTGCTGTAGCCTGTCAGACCCTGTTTCCTTAAAACACTCTGAGTAGACTTCACATAAAAGCATTTTCAAGTTTGGAGGGTTACATATTGAGTTCTGAGCTGAACTTTCTTGTGCAGACTTACCACAAATTACCATCCTGGGTAGTGGGTTTCAGAACAAAAGGGGAAAAACTCCCCACACACATCCTGAACAATCAAATGCTTTTGTGTTCAAAAGGAACTGCAGTTTTTTAGCAACTAACGCTGTTTAAAGAAGCACGGGCTAATAGTGAAAATAATGTCTGCAGTCTTGTTACACAAGCAAGTTTTTTAGTTGTTGCTATTGGAAGACAAGTACCAGCATACTACCTCTTAAATCATCTGGAAAAATGTATTTCTTGGCTTTTTTTCCATTGGATGAAATGTTGTTTAAAATAGAGAAAACAGTTCTACTTCCTTACATGTTTTTAGTGTGTCTTCAGGGCATTGCTATTTATTTTGCAAGGTCAGAGAAACTGTATGTTATTCATTTCACTGAATTTTTGAAGTATGGCCTAGCAACTATCAATTAAAGTGACTGATTGATGAAAGTGCATAATACTTTTGTCTGTCGTAGGCTACAGTTACTGATATTTCAGAACTATTTGCTTTTACAACAGTTCTCTGCTTGGTTGTTTTGCTTAATTACAGCTTTAGAGGCAGTGGACTTCAAAAAAAATTCTAAAATGCAAAAAAGGGTCCAGATTAAAAAGTAACAGCTGAGTGAGAATGATTATAAAACTAATGAAAATAACTAAAAGCCAAAACGTCAATTGCAGTTTTCTCTAATTGCCATATAGCAGTGAAGTGGATTTCTGAATTAAAATATCTCCAGGGGTTTGATACCTGTGCATTGTCTTGGTGGCTGCACATTGAAAAATGGATTTAGTTAGTCTTTTGGCCAGGTTGTATGTATGATGGAGAACTACTGAGCCAATTTTTAATGGAAGACTGGGATGGTCATGTAACCTGCATTTCAGATTTTTTATACATTTTGTCTTGCTTTCATTGCCCTCACAGACATATCCAGATTGCCATCCTTCTGTATTTGTTCATCCAAACCTGCACCCCAGTTACTATGTTCAGGTTCACTGTCTCAGAACTGTGACTAATAGAGGACAAGGGGCCAGTCAGGAGACAAGGACTTGCTGGGGCATTTCGGGGAAAGCAGTCTCAGCATAATTTCATGGTGCACATCTGGCAGATATGGTCACTGCTTCCCTTGCAGCAAGTTCCCCTTTTACACCCTCTGATGTGGATAGTTTGAACCATTATTTTAAGACCTATTTCTATGTCTCTTCCCCATCCCCACTGCCAATAGCCTCCCCACTCTATACTATCTGAAAAGTTCATAAAATTATGTTATATATACAATTTATATATGTTATGTTATATATGCATATAGGGATGTATCATGATCATGTTTCAATAAAGCCATGCTCTGGTTTGACTGGGATAACAGCAGCCCAACCCTGCCCTACAGCCAACCGCAGGTACATTATGCTGGCTCTGGACTCCTTGAAGAGATGCAGCCCGTATTATAACCAGGAACTACTGCATTGCTGCAGATCGCTGAGCCTTAGGGGCTGTATGTCCTATTCATGCCTATAAAACTGCATTATGTACGGCAGCCAAACCGGCTGCTGAAGCTAGAATTACCCTGATCTACAGATGCAATAGGCTTTTTCTACAGTTACAGTCTTCTAAACATCTGTACAGACACTGTATTTGGAGGCTCATAGTTGGTGAAAAGATGAAACAGAGTACAGTTGACATAAAACTTTCAACATAAAATGAGCTTATGTTATTAGCTACAACAGACTCTCTCCAATATCTGGCAACTCCTGTTCGGCCACTGCAGTGCAAGGGCAAATAAGCCAGATGAAATGAGAGGCTGTACTGATGTAAACCCAGTAGCCTCTCCAACAACAGCCTTGCAGCAGCAGTCCTGCCTTCTCCTGAGAAATTCAACTCAGTTAAGATGTTTGAAAAGTATAGCCAGTGTAAAGCTAATTTTAGAACTTCACGGTTTAACCTCTGTAAGCCGGTCTACTGACTAACTGTGCTACCATTTATGCTGAACACTTAATCAAAAGCAATTTCAGATTATTTACACCAGTAGTTCAGACCATGAAGGAGGTGATGGGCCAGCATTCCAGCAGTGATATGTGAAGCTGCCTAGAAGCTGTGGGTCCTGTCCTCCAATTCCACAAAGCAGACTGAGCAGCAAGGTGTGAGAGGAAAATCCCCAGATCTGGCTTACATCCATAAGGTTGCAAAACATCTAGAATAGGTAAAGGAACAGATAGGTGGCAGGAGAGCAGGAAACATCCAGATGCTGAAAATTCCATATTTTAGTGTGAATAATATAATGCACAGAAAAAGAGGCAGACTGATAGGGATAGAGAGATGGAAGGGAGCCTGTACAAAGTACAGAGCAATGAAAAACCATACCAAAACCAAGACTAAGTTGTTCTAAAAGATGCACTGTGTCTGTTCAACAGCAGAGCTACTCAAATGCCACAAGATATGGAAAGTATCTATGTGTAGCTTTGGTATTAATCCGTGCATTTTAACATCAAGACAGATTTTTCAAGTCTGCATCGGTTTTGCGCTGAAGCTCATAGCATTTGCCCAGTGCATGGCTAAATAAGTGTTTACATGTTCTTTCAAAATAATTGTGCTGTCTTGTGTATTCTATGCCCTGTATTAGCATATGAACATAAACCAGCTGACAACATTGTGATCTATTGGAAGAAGGTTTCTCAGATATTCCTAATGATGCATTGTTTACTATTCGAAAGAATTTTCACTGTTGTGTTGGATTTCTAGATAGCCAAATAATTAAGTAGAAGAATAAGTTTGAAAAAAAAAATAGCCCAGAATAACCTGCAAACATTAAAGTACCGCAAACTATCAAACAAAAATACAGGTTTCAGATGCACTGCAAAAGAAAGGTGCTGAGAATTTTTTTTTTTTTTCCATATTCTTTTTCCCCTATTAACTAAAAGAGAACAAAATTTCTATGCAGGTTTCAAAGCCGGACGTCTTTCACAGGACATATGATTTCAGGAATCTGGGCATCCTTTTCATTTTCACAAAAACTACGAGCATCTACAATTGTTTTCAGTGGCAAATACGAATAACCTGCATCTCTGAAACTCAAGCTAAAGCTCGTGGCAACTGGAGTAGGACCAATGGGAAGTAATAGCTGTGGATATGCAGACTAAAGGAATTAGTGCTGAGGACCTAACACCATGCTTTACACGTCTTACTTAAAGTTAAGTGCAGCCTGGTCCTGCGGACTGAGTGCTGGTTGGAATACATCAGGTGCCCTCCCGGAGCCCCTTTCTGCTCTACCTGTACTCAGAAGGAACCCAGGCCACGCACTCCAAGACCACCATGGAGAGAGAACCAGGACACAGCTGGTCAAGGTGAGCAGAAGCCCTGCTTCAAGAGCACGTTCTTGATCCAAATGGAAATAGTCTTGTAGATTCATCTAATATCTCTGTAAACTGGAGACATTTTCAGACTTTTCAGAACTTGGAACAGCCTTGCTTTGGCCCTTCTGGTTTGCATTTACACACAGCAAACCTGGCCCATAGTCTTCACTCCTAAATCTCTGTGCTTCTTTGTGGACTCTCAGCTCCCACTGATTCCAGAAAGTACTGATATCTCAGAAAACCAGTTGCTTTAAGCCTGTGGAGAAAATGATGCATTACCTTAATACCCTTAACATTTCATAAATGATAACAGCAGAGTCCACTAGGGATTCGGTGCATTTGTAACACTTTTCCTTAGTGCAATATTTAAATTGAAAGTTACTACAAAAACTACTGCTGGACTGTTGGTTGTGCGGTATTTTGATGGATTCAGGTAAGATTTAGATTTAGAGAGATCAAACGGCGAAAAGATGCCCATGTAATCTAAACTATGATTGTTGAGCAGAACAATATCCGAGCAGTAAAGCTGTAAGAGGAAAAACAGAGGTGGTGTTTTTTTCCCTTACTAGAACCAGTAGTGTGGGACTAGAATGGGGCAAGAAACTAAACGATCAGTTCAGTATTCACACACGGAACCAAAGAAAAAAGAAAATACTCTTTTCATGACATGGAGCAAAATTTCATGACAAACATGCTTTTATCACCTTGAACTTCCTTGAAGGCATACGATTCATGTTATGAAGACAAAAGAGAGCAATAAAAGCAGTTATCACTAAGACAGCCAGTCGTGGGATTGTGAACAGGACCCTCTGCCCAGAGGCAGTGGTGACAGGTGCCACCATCCCTCCCTGCTCCTCGCAGCCTCCAGTCAAGCGCGCCTGTACCTGCATGAAATGGTGGCGAGGAAAAAAGCCAATTCAGACTGAGGAATTTTGCAGGTTATAGCACAGTGTCAGCAGTCTAAGCACATAACAACTGTTGTTGCTTGCTGGCCTGGGAACAATAAATCACTGTCCAGCTCCACATTTGTTCCACAACCCTATACAAGGCCACTGCTAGCCTGGATAAACAGATCCATCAGCAGTTTCCATGAGGCACATCCTCTGCTCCAGCTGAGGCGAACACGTATGCTTGAGCTGGAGTCCTATCAACAGCAGAGGTGGTTAACACAGCAATGTAGAAGAGGCTGAAGAATAACAAAATGCTCTTTATTTCACCCCCGTGCCTGTGCCCCACACTCTGATCCACACTAGTCAGCCTTTGCAGCAAGCCTCAAAAAAGAGCAGAAAGTTTTTGGCCCACGTAGAATTGCAGTCCCATTTAGGGTTGGGTTTGGTTTTTTTTTCTCTGATGGCACCCAGATAAAATGTCCAAGATGCAAACTACCACCACAGTAGTTAAACCTCCATAACTCAGCAAGTGATACCCTGACAGTGAACAGAATAGCAAAGAAACAAAGTGTCTAACTACACCACTTCCTTACACAAACAGCTGGGTAAAGGAGCAATTTACCAGTCTGCAATGGATCCTGGGTTTTCTCTTAGCTAATTGCGAAGAGGCTTGCTGGTACACATGCCATGTCATGGACCAGCTATATGCAGGCGCCTAAGCTGTTAAAGGAAATTCCTATACATAGAAATCAACAGCTTCAAGCTGCCAAGACTAGTCACATTTTGGGTGCATACTGCTTGACAATGTGAACAATGCAACAGCGATTCATTGTCACAGGAAATTCTGAGTCCACATCTCTTGCATTAAATAACTTATTTTGTCATTATTTCTAGCTAGCAAAATAAATGAACATCAAGTTAAATGACTTCTGAGCCAAAAACTTGCACTTAAGTATCTTTTTTTGGTAAAGTCTGGAAACCTTCAGTGAAAAACAACTATTTGTCTGTCCAGCATCTTCTGAGGAAGACCATTTTCCTGCACATGCCAAACTGGCTTAACACAGTGAGGAGCTGATGAACCCTAAAAGAACAGAACATCTTGTTCATTTACATACAGTAAACATGTTTCATCCAAGTGCAGTTGTGAAATAGTTTTGAAATCCTTCTTTCATTGCAGTTTGGAGACTGTTGGCTAACAAGACTCCCAGAAGGTTTTATTGTCTCTTGTTTACATGGGAGTATCAAATGTCAAAAAAAATGTTTTGGGAAGATCATTTGTCTTTTGTTTCCTGAGCGCTTCATTTCCATTGAACTACTATTTCTAAGATTAAGCATCAGGCACCTTCAGGATCCATCCCGTATAAACGTGCACTTTAAAGGAAGGCATGCGTGAAGTCTGGCACACATAACGATAGTCTGTGTTTATCACCACAGTCTAGATAAAATTTAGAAGCTGGAAACACGGCTGTCTAGCAGTCATGATTCTGTCTGCATTTATCTGGCACTAGCTTCCCTTGCTCTTTCTTTTGATTCATTCTGTCTTGTCTTCTCCAAATATTTCCTTAGATTGAGTACCTATAGTGCTAATGCCTGGCATGCTGAGTAATTCTAATTCTGGCCACTTATGGGAGGGAGTAGGTGCTGAGGCTGTGCGAGACTTCACAGAATCAAGTGCAAAAGACAAAACTGGTACAGACTGTAAAATCAGCATAGCAACAGTAAACCAAGCTTCTATGAAAAGCTGTCTTGGAGAAAAATCTGTGTATGTCAGGGAGCGAGTCTCAAAGTTTTCCAGGGACAAATGCTGCAGAGCTGTCCAGGTGGTAACGCATGACCAAAGGGGAAAAAAACCCAACCAAACAAACCAAAAACAAATCAGAGCTGAGAAGATTAGGTATTAAACTTTTACTTTGAAACCAGAGTTTGATTTTTAAATAGCTGTAAGTGTAACAAGCTTAGCGGTCTCTCCTTGGTCGCTGGTGGTTAGGGGGATCCACAGAGTCAAACCTCACAGGGGCACAGCTCTGACCCAACGGCAGCCGTGGCACGAGGGTCCCCAGCCTGCACCACCGTAGCTGCAGGGCACCTTCACTGCCACAAAACAGCAAAACAAGCCGCGTGCACTCAGCAGACAGAGCTGGCTGGTGGAAAACTCTCTTAATTCACAAGAATTCAACAACTGACCCAATGCAGCTCTCAAAATACTTCATGCTACCTTTTCTCAATGAACTGCTTTGCTGAGAGACCGTGATAACCCGTGGACACTGATAAATGCAGCGTGTGAAATGGGCACACACAGGACCTGGTCAGACAGAGGCCACCTCTTGTGTGCCCTTCAAAGTGTGTAACAGCACAGATAGAGTGAAACTGGAAAGGTGGTGAGAAAGGACAACAAATACCAGGAGGTGCAGCCAGACACGGCATTTTTTATCTTCAGAAGTAATGCTTTGTAATTTCTGCAATGGGTTTCACTGATGAGCTTAACGAGATATGTTAATGAATTACCTAACTCACATAATGTCCTTATGGCACATCGATGTTAAATTGATCTGCAAACAAGTAAACTGAGAGACTGGGAAAACCCATGACCTGGCCAAACTGCACAGCCCACCAGGGAGCAATGGGGGAACCTGAAGGTGTAGCAGCACCTCCCACCCACCCCACCCGCTTCAGGGATGCACATACCGCAGTGCCACCAGGAGAAAGACGATGTGACAAGTGCTTCTCTCTTTTCCCTTCCACACCTCTCCTGCTCATCTGTTTCCTTCAGATCCTGCAAAATTTCAGGTATTTGGTTTGGTTAGTTGTAAAACAGAATTGGCCAGAGCTACTACCATCAGGTTTAGTAAAAATGGCACCAAACTTTTAAGCATCAACGGTCCCTTAAGTATGTGCATGGTAAAGGAGAAAATTCTAACCCAGTCTAGCTCAATAGCCATACCAGCCAGTTATCAAAATAAGCAATCATAAAAAAAAAAATTAATAGCAGAACACTGGCAATGTGGAAAACCAGATCATTTTATGATTTGCCTTTACCAAGAGAATATGTCTATATAATGGGCACCAACAAATTTTTTTTTCCTACTTAAATTGTACTTGTGTGCTTCCTTTTTCTGAATAAAATACCCATTAATTATTTGTGGAACAGCATGACTCAGAGGAAGCTTGCACAGGGTTCATAGTGTGCAGTAGATTACTACTGGTTTGAAGTCATCAGCTTGGGAAGGCTATCAGCCCATTAAGAGTGACCTGCAAAGCCACAAAACCCGTAGATTTGAGCCATGACTAGCCCTCTCTATCTACTCAGAATAATTGCAAGACTGGAACTTTTTATTCTATGAGTAATCAGGAACCACAGAAATGTTGATGAAAGGACTGGTGTAGTGCTGCTCAGTTATGGTGTGTGCATAGTCATTGATGGATCAGCTCTAAAAATTATTCTGATCATTAAAGGCAAGTGGGAGCCAAGCAAATGAAAAAGAGAGAGAGAGAAATTTTCAGCACTTAATCTGGATGTGCAGGTCCTCACGGAAGAAGAGCAATTTAAACATCTGTTACTGTCTGCTACAGTTTCCGTCTTGAGAAATCAGTGTCATAAATTTCTTTAGGAATGGAGCCTGTGTTGTGACTCAGTAGTTGGTTCAAGATGTACTAAATTAGAGTAAATCAGCGCTGCAAATGTCACTTAGCTCTAATTCAGATAGAAATAATGGACCTCAAATGCAATTTGATTTACAGCTGACGATCACCTTGGGAGGTGCTTTCTAGAAGAGGTCATTCCAGAAAGTCCTTAAGGGAGGACTGGGGTTAAACACAGTCTGAGAGAAATAGAAGGGATTTCTTATTGGCAAAAGGTAGAAAGGTCAAATCAAAGAGGGTAGAAAGGTCAAATCAAAGAGGGTTTTTGTCACAGAAAGCTTCTCAGTACCAAGGCTGCACTCAGAGAAAATAGTATGACCACATACTCATTCCCTAGCAGTCTGGATGGATGGAATTGGCCCTATTACTCCCAGCAGAGGGAGTGAGGCAGGCGCTGGCCCACGTTTAAAAGTCCACCAAAGCTCTCATGCAAAGAAACCGAGAGCATAGAGAATTTTTTTCTTGATTCATGCTGCTTGCTTCTTGTGTTTCTTGGGTTCAATACTTATGCACAATCTCTTCAGCAATTTGTTATTAGTAGCCTCTGAATTCTCAAGCTTTTTAGGGTTTTACTTGTTTTTCCTTGTACTCGCGTTGCCTCTTCTCTTTGACGTTCTGTTTTGCAGTGTTTCTGTGACAGCGTTCCAGACATCGCCCAGAAATCACAGCATCTCACTCGGACATTACATAACAGTTGCACAGATATTGCTGATGTTTCCCACTGTTTACAAAGCGAACTTGGTTTCCCCTTCATGTTTTCCAGTACACAACTGTCAGTTTACAAATGAGCACGGGCTGAGTCATTTTTGCCAAGCCATCATCTTTCCACTGGCTGCATCCCAGTCCCAAGTGACAGGGAGCACACAGCAAGAACAGTAATGCCAGAAAGGGCAGATAATCTGCTGCCATGGTAAAGGGAAGTTATTTTGACTTCAAATAAAAGGTTATGAGGTTATTGCAATGCTAATAACACATCTTTTAATTTGGCAGTGTTGATGCAGGATTATTTTTTTTAACTGGTTGTTTTCCTTTTGATTTCTGACATTCATTACTAGGAGCGAAATCTTCGACCACAGTAAGCTAACACGGACTCCCCTAAAGGTACAGTGAGTTGTACAGGCTGGGGCTCCCACCCCATCTGCGGCCATGTATTTTGAAGGGGTGCTAGCACTTACTAGAGTTTAAAACCCAAAAAAAGCTGGTTTAGTTTTGCCTCCTGTGTCCTAACAGCAAGATGTGACAGCGCATACGCAGCCTCGTCATACGTTACCCAGCCACAGTATTCTGCCCCTGTGACCCTAAGCTGGTCCTGAGGGCAGTGATCCTGAGCAAGCCATACCTAGCTTTCGTGCCAAACCCTGACTCTTTTCCCTGAAAATTTACTCCTCTATGTCCCTTGTGTCCCTTGCCAGCCCTGGCATACCCCTTTCATACGCGCGTGCTTTGGAAAAGGGGCCAAGTGACATACAGGGGAAGAAATGTGGGCCAAGCCGAGTGTTTGTTCTCTTTGTCTCAGTATTTCCTAGCTTATGCTATAAAGGCAAGTGGATCTGTTTCTCACATATCACAGCTCTCCCTCTAAAAATCTGAAGTAATGAACGACAATTTTCATATGCAATGCTTTTCCAGGCTGTGAAAGAAGATTCAGTCCCAAAAGCCAGTATGCTAATCTGCTTTCAGAGAGCTCTCCCTTCCACCCCTGTGCAATTCTAACAGGCACAGTAATGATGTAGTACCAAAACCACTGCCCTGCCCTTCTGTTGATGGATGTTAACGGTCATAAATAATCACCGAATCCATGCTAACTAAGAGGAGCTTATCCCTTTGCAGTCCCAATAATGTGTCACACCACAATCCATCGCTGTGTCTCATAGAAATGAATCGGTCTTTTCTCTTTTTGTTCCTGCGCATTAGCAGCCATTTGCATTTCCCTCCAATGAATTTTATAACCAGGTTCAGCAACAGATTCTTTACAGAAATGGTTTCAGAATTTCCAAGGCACAGTGGAGGAAGGATGTCACACAGAGGGCTTCACTATTGCTGTGATGCCTTCTGGGCTGCAGTGAACTGAAAATGTTTTCATTCTAAAGGCTTGCCTTTGAAAAAGCGATTTCACCTTCTGAGTTGCTAATGAAATAACTACATTCATGCCAAATTGAGACTGGTACTGCACTCTAAAAAGTGACATGAAACAGCTGTGTTTGACATTATGGCTTCCCCTTACAAAAGGGTTTCCTCCTCAGTTCCTAGAAATTTGCATGGAATGAGCAAAGTCACAGTTGCACATCTTTGAGAGCCCCAGCATCCTTGTCTGTTACACATTTTTCTCACAGTTTGCTCTGGGGCTGCATGGATGAAAAGTAAAGAAGTGCTAGGTAGAAACAGATGTCCTAATTAATAATGTTCTTTCAGTATTATTTTTCTGATGACCAGACGTTTGAACTTAAATGAGACCAGTCCAGGCACACCGAACATTCACTCCACGTGACTGCTTTGTTTGGTTACAGTTTTGCTTTGTTTTCTTTAATTTTCAAGAAACCTTGGATGACTTCATAGGATTGATTGGGTTTTTTTTAAAAAAAACCCAAAAAACGCCACCAAAACCTAGTTCCAGCTTATGCGTAATGCCAACAATTAATGACACGGTTCCTTTTTGTGCTGTGATAAAAGAGCATTCAGCAGCATGCTCATAATTTTCCAGGTTGTACAGAACTACCATGAGAGGAAAAATGACCTGCTCCCGGAGTGTTCTACCATTAAAAGCATTGCATAAGGAACTCTTTGCATAACCAAACAGGGCTTTGGGTCACATCAGTATTTCATCCAGGCAACTCACTTCAGTCTTCCTTACACACACGTCACTTTTTTCTCTTTTGTACCTCAGCAGAACACTTAAATGGGACACTTTATCTTTGGCAAAAGACTTTCAACTTTTCATTATGTATTTTCCCTATCCCTCACCTCATTACTGCCCAGTTTATACTGTTCCAAATGATTTCCCCTCACACATGCTCAGAACATCCTGTGAACGTTTGGTTTCTGAGTCCATCAGTGACACACATGGCTGAAACACACCCATTTGACATGCTGCCTGAACACCCATATGATAAAATCAGCCATACCCTGCTGCACACAATTGCTGGAAGATGATTAAATTGCATTGCCTAATAATTTCTCACAATCCATATTGCAATTTTCTTCGAGACACAGCCTTCCCTCCAGCACCACCACCTTTCTAGCAGTCCACTTGGCCATTACTCCAAAACCACAGCAACAGCAAAGACTGAGTGTTGCATCAGGTAACACATCAGGTAGTGAAAATTCTGCCTGTCTTGATCACTTCTGTCTCAGTGTTAGCAATATGCCTACACTCACGGCTTCACCTAGCACCAGATTGCTTGTACTGAGATGCAGTCAGAGTTTTTGCATGTGGTCCACCAGGACTTCAGCTGACATGATGCCAGCCCTTCCTTGTTCTCAGACAGTTGGACCTCTGCATTTGTAGAAATAAGCAGGAGAAAGGTGCAGCCAAGGTATCTAGCTGTGTCACAAGCAGCTGTTATACAGGATCAGAGGAGGCAACAGGAATTGCGTTCATGTTTCATGAACTGTGTTCAAGCTGTTTACAAGATGGGAGCGGTGAGCCAGCACTGGACACTGTTTCCTTGGGAATAGTCAGAAATACTAATATACTTGGATTATATGGTGGCTTGGGTTACGTGACAATCACGTGGGCACTCACGGGAGTTTATCATCCATAACTGAATTTATGATCTCATAGCAAATGGCTTTCAACTTAATCGTCTCCTTACCACTTAGGAACTCAGCCACTGGTGGTTACCAGTGTTTCCCAGCTCCTAGCCAGCTCTGAAGAAAACAAAGTAGTTCAGTGTAATGGAGAAGGCATTTTTGGAAGGAAAAAATATGCTACTCTTTTTTTGCAATGGGTTATTCATTCCTTTACCTGCTTTAATTAGGTGCAATGGTGGT
This sequence comes from Falco biarmicus, assembly GCF_023638135.1. Taxonomy (NCBI): domain Eukaryota; kingdom Metazoa; phylum Chordata; class Aves; order Falconiformes; family Falconidae; genus Falco; species Falco biarmicus. The sequence goes on along the minus strand of NC_079300.1, from coordinate 18,425,724 downwards.
CTGCAGAGCAGGGAGTGCCAACAGATTTGGCACAGAAGGCAGCAGATATAAAACATGGCTTCCTTTTAGAAAAAAACACATTGGAAGTAAGGAATCAAAGCTGACTCTCTAGCCTAGCCAGCAGAGCCCGCCTCCACATTGTGCACTATTGAGCCCACATGGAGTAGTCTATTTGATGTATAAAAAATGGAAGCCTTTTCTTGAGTTCTGAACCTGACCTGTAAGTCTGCAGGTAAGTACCTTTCTTTTACAGACAAAGGAAATTTTGCCTGAAGGTTGTTGGATTTGCTTCATTGTAAAGTGGGTTTCATTTAAGATGTCTTTGTGTGTTGACAACCTTGTCTGAAGGTTATTTCATTGTATTCTCCTTGATCAAATACTATTCACAATACAGTCGATGTCATGACCCAGTAATCTTATTTAATGAAATTCAATGTCTCCTGACTAGCTGGCAAAGGGAGGTCCTGTTCAAATAATTATCAGACCTTAGCATTCAACCTGTGACTAATATCAAATCAGAAATGACTCTGACTTTCCTCCTGTTCACCTTGAGTGAACGTTAAATTGCTTAATAGATCTAGATATCATCAAAGTCCTGAGAATCTGCACACACACTATAATAAAGGCAAAAAACCCCACCTGATGGGTACATTTAAGTCACCTCATAAGACGTCCTGTTAATTCCCTTGTCCCTTGAACTATTGAAAGCTGATGATGTTGCACATTTGTCTCCCCAAAATAATTAAGTCTTATCAAAATCCACTACATTTCATTTTCTTAACCATAACAAGCTGTTTTTCACAACACACACTTTGTCTTTGATATCAGAAACATGAAAATAATGTGAAAGAATGAGGCTCTGCATCCCAGCCTTGCAATACCCATATCTTGGTATCTTGCTACCTTGCTACCATGGCCTTGAGGGAACTTCCAGACATGGGAAGAGTAACATACCTAACAACACGGTCCACAAAAAAGCAGCACCCTACATCAGCTTCAGTCTACAGTACCAAACCAAGCATCTGACTGGGACCTACATCCAGGCCAGAGACATGACTTTCCATGCAGGATCCACAGCTACCAAACCATTCCTAAATATGGGAGCATGAGTTAGACTAACTCTGTCATAGGAAGAGGTGGTGAAACATTTGTTCTTGTCATTTCTCAGCCCACTGATCAGACCCCTTAACTAGGATATGAAAAATCCCATCAGGAGTACTCCTGATATGGAATTTGGCATGGGCATTTGGACTGGTATTTCCTATTTCCTAGTGGAATGACTTCAGTTTGTGCATTTGTCAAAGAGCTTGGGTGGTAAAGCTGCTTACTATGGTTTGTGCAGGACTAATCTGACTGTATTGGGAAAAAGGGAGCAGCTTCAGCAGAAGAATGGGAACCACAAGACTACCTGTAAGGAGATACTCTTTTCTTGAGGCTGCTTCACTTTTCCCAATATTAAATACTTATGGAGCTGTAGAGAAAAATACAGCTGATAAATAAGCTGTTAGGGCCTCTGCAAGGTGGCAGGTGGGAGAAAATACCTGATCAGCAGGATACTTTGTGGACTTGAATAAGTATACACCCAGTCTACAGGAGAAATTGAGATGCCCAGATATCTTTTTTGATGGGATTTTAAGCATCCCAACAGGTGGGCTTTTTTAAATGTGTTTCATACTTGCACAGTTAAGCTGTGATGTGGATGAACCACTTAATGACTAAGGAGGTGATCAACATCAATACAGCAAGAGAGGTTATGAGGTTGCTGAAGTTGCAGTGCCTGAAATGAACAAATGCTATTGACTTTATCATCAACAAAGTCTCAAAGCATTTTTGGACAGGGAAGATTGACGACGTCTGGGCAATGATGACAGCACAACAGGGGTAACTGAATGCAGCCTGCCTTAGATGCCCTGGAAGGTCAAAAGAAAAGGTATTCTGCAGTTCCTTTTCTCAAGGATCACATACAGCTGCTGTGTTTTTCCAAACAGCTGCAACATTTGTCCGAGGCAGATGCAGTAATCTGTTTAGTGTCTGCATATTTGACTGAAGAGTGCTTAACAAACCATTGTAATCATCAGTGCTTTCAAAAAGTACCTTGCTATGGGCCAGTTCCTCTTCCATGTCTCACACTGCAGAGACCTCAAAGACACATCTAGTGTAATTTAAACCTCAATATGCAGTAAGGATAACATACATAAATATTCAGCAATACCCAGAAATATACTCACCGCTGTGGTAAAAGTTGGTAAAGCAATAAAGCTTCCATGGGTTTCAATGCACAAAGTTCACAATGAAACTTTTGAAAATTTCCTTCTCCAAAGTCTGTCAATACCTGCAGTTACCATCCGAGTGTTCTTCAATAGCTGATGGTGACTTCTAACAGCCTTATTTGTATTCACACGGAGATTTTCAGGTACAAAATTCATGGCTGACTGCTGTCCCAGACCAGAGTCTCTCTGAACAGAGGTCATCTGGTCTTTATAGCCACAATGAAGTTTATTACTGGCATCTCCCTGCAAAAATTGAAAAATGATCTGGTGTCAGTGATGCCAAGCAGGCACCCCATTACCTTTTCCCGCTGGGTCAGTGTCCAAGTGTCCCAGCAGAGGGGAAGGCAGCCTGGTCACCATCTCCACTGTTCAGTGTGACTTCCTGGAATCAGGTTAACCTCAGACACCTCAGGTCAGTGCCCTGGCTGGCTCAGAGTTGTTCCACTGAGCTTTCCCTCCAGGACCTTGTACCCATCTGTCTCCATCTATCCTCTGCCAGGCTGATGGGCTTTACCAATAAGTCTCAGCCCTTCTCTTGTGACCTCTTCCCTGGTAGGACAAGGCATGGCACCATCTCAGTACCTCCACCAGCTGGTTTGCAAGGTCTGGGATGTATTTAGTGCTGGAACCAGAGATCCTGTCACACAAAGTCAGGAACAGAATCCTTGAACAAGCATGAAGGGAAAGTTAAGTGACAGCATGGGTTAAGCAGAGGGCTGAGAGAAGGGTGGTCTTCCCAATCACAGCACGGGGCGGTTCAAGGTTCACCCTGAGTGACACTTGTGACATCTGGCTCGACATAATAATTGGGGATCAGGAGGATATACGATGGTGAAACAGTAAGCTTTATAAAAAGTGTAGTTTCTTAGATTCCTGCAATTAGTTGGGTTTTTTTTTTTTTCTTGAATGCCCCAGACAAACACCACGAAAAGCAGTAGTCTGGGAAAACACTTGATAAAAGGTGACTGTAATGGCTGAACTACAGATTGTGATAATTAATCGTAGGGGTAAGAACAGGGAAAAAAATAATCAGCAAAGTAAACCACTCTTTTAAAGGTTAAATAAATCTAAATGTGAGTGAATTCAACATTTAAATGAAGACTTCAAACAAATTAGTGCCTTATACCCCTTGGGTTATGTAAATGCCATCTGTATTTTACAACTTTTAACAAACTTTGCAATTTTCTGGTAGTGCACAAATACAGCATATGTTGAAGCTAATGAAATAATTGTTCATGTATGTGTGTAAATAACCCTGAAACAGATAAAGCTAAAACAATTCATGAAGCTATCAACAGTAGGCATTCAAAACAAACCAAGAAATAAGGTTATTTATAGATACTAAGTTACTAGTAATGGCTTGCCACAAGTTTCAAACCACTTAGAAAGCCACTCTGGAACTCTGTTATACAGATTCACTGTCAACCTCCTTCCTTCAGCATCACCAGAAAATCAATAGAGACTTGCCTGATAGGACCATATAACTTTTCTTGGGAAGGAAGTCTGTATATTACTGAATCTAGCAGAAAGGCAGGGGCTATTTCTTCAGTTCCTTATTTAGCAAAGCCAGTTTCATGCACAGGCCTGGCACAATGAACTTGTATTGACAAGATCACCGTAGCGTGACTATATATTTCAATAGTTCTCAAGCTGTTGAAAATTATAGATCACTGCCTCTAAAGGCAAGCAAACAAAAAACCCAAACCAAACCCCAGCCAAGCCCAGACTGTGGATGATATGAGTGCTTTGTTGTCCTCTGCAGCAAATGGCAGAAAGTAACTGAATACAGAGCTTTGCCTTTGCTTTGGGTTGTGATGGATGTGAATGTCATTGTTCTACAAAAAGAAAGGAAGAACCTGAAAATAACAGTGGGCACCAGCACGTCTTTGGACACATAATCTCAGCCTTAAGGCTGAGTTGCAGTAATTAAACAGGATTTCAATATGGGATTTGCTGTAGAGTCAGGTTTCCACCCTGATGCTAAAGAAAATGAGTGGGGTTTTTCTAATGGATTCACACAGGACCTCAGTGTTACAAAGCAGCTTATTTTTGTTACTCAGCAAAGTATTCCAGCATAATTAAAGGCTCCTGTAGGCCTCTTTCCTTACCAAGTCTCACATCCTCACCAGCTGGCTTGGAAGCTGGAGCCAGCAATTGCAGTTGGACACTGCAAGCAATGCTGGTTACCATCCCGCTGGTACTCATGGCCTTCGTTCCTTCCAGAGCTCCCTTGAGGTAACCATGGCTGATATCAGTTTCAATATGATTAACTTATAGTTGTTGTTGGCCTGGGGAGGAAGAGATGGGCCAAAGTCACTGCCATGTAAGCCAAGGGAGGTCAGGCAAACTAACCCACCCCTTCCAGCTCAGTCCTGAAACACGGCACAGAGCTGAAGAGATCAGTGCAGCAGCCATACATGGGATTTCATGCCACAGACCTTGGACATCCATCACCACCATTTAAGGGTGTACTGAGGGCTCACAGCTGGGCTGGAGGCAGGGAAAAGCCAGGAGCATCTGTCCAGGCCAGCAGACTCTGTTCCTTGAACTGCTCTAACCGAAGCCAGCCCCACAGGCAGAGGAAAGTTGAGACAACTATCCCAGCTGGCAAACGTACTTTTTTTCCTTTTGAGGAAAAAAGTAAAATACCATTAATTAAAGAATATTTAAAATATCATTCAGTGTTTGTTTGGGTTGATTGTTATAACAGCATCGTGTGGCTGATGGATCCCTGGAGTAAATGAACTATTTGCTGCTGCAGAAAGGTATTTCTGCCCTGCCATTCTCCTCCTGTTCTCTTGACTGCACTGACAGATCTAATCAGTTACTTAATTGTGTTCTTTCAAAAGCGAACAGGAAAGGCGTTCAATGGCCAGTGAAGACATTTCCAAAGGAAAACACTCACTTTCTCCTGAAAGGAAAAAAAAAACCAAACCAACAGTTCTCTTTAGGACTGTGTTATTGAGAATGAATGGCTGTAAATGTGGATTGCAGATGATTTACTCTACATCCCAGGACTTTGGGGATGAGTCACATTACTGTACCAGACAATGGCTGGACAAATAAAATAAATCTGCTTCTGTTAGGAAAAAGAACTATATAGTGGGAAAAAAAAAAAAAGAGTTCTTCAGTACATTGATAAAAGCAAATGCATATTGAAAAGAACTGTACGGCTGTATTTGTTTATAGCATTATAAAAGAAAAGGCTTTCATGTCTATGTTTTTCATACTTGCTTATGTAGCAACTATATAATATATACACATCACGTTTGCATTTTCTATGTCTGTATGCATATATGAAAACTGTACATTTTTTAAAACTAAGTACTAATGTATTGTCTGGCATGTCCTCAAGCCCTGGATCACTTCTGGACAGAAAGAAGGCAAACCCTAGAAATCTGCTTGCTTTGGATCTGGCTTCTGACACTCCTTGATGGAGAACAGATAACAGCATCATTTTTAAGAGGCCTTCAGCCAAGATAAAAACCTGTATATTAACTGCCATATTTCTGTGCTATATCAGAGAATGTAAGAGACAGGGTTTGGCTGAAAAAAAGTGACCCCCTCGGCATATGCTGATATCAAGGCATATTAAGTATTGTCTTCCAGCTCACTGAGCCCTCACATACTTAAGGCAGACTAGTACAGCTGTCCACAGCAAGGTAATACCTAGCACAGGCTCTTTCTGGACGAAGTCTAGGAGATAGCCAGCCTGAGGAAAAATGTTGAGCTAAATTCAACATGGTTTTATTGTTTATTTCTCTGCTTATTGAAACAGAATTCAGGAAAGGAAAGTGAATTTAAGCTCTACAGTGTGTAGAATATATCCTTGATAAGAGGTTGAATCAACTGACTATTTATTAGAAAGCACAGCAGATGCTGAGTACCGTTATCTATCCTAAAACAAATCCGAGTTGTAGAAATGCCAATCCATGCAGCCACTAAAAGCAAAACCTAGAAACTGCAACTCACAATGGGAAATTGGGAAAAGAAGAAAAGGATAAGACACCTTTATAAGTGTGGTCCTTAGTATGAAACTATTTGAGTGAAATTTTCCCAGTCCTGAAAGCGCCATGTCATTAAAAGTAATATAGATTTGTGGACAACTGCCAGCCATACTTTGCTCAGGATAAAGAAAAGCAATGAGAATTATACTCCATCATTCACCAGACTGCTTAAACTCCTTTCACTTAAATAGAAAACCATCATAATACTATAGAATATTTAAAAAATGTTCTGTAATTGCTTTCCAGAAATAAATTAGCTAATGGTGGATGAATCACAGACTTTTTTCTACACATCCCAGGCTGATCAACCCTCAAAGATACTTGAACCTGGAAAAGTCACAATTGAATGCAGTGTTATAGCCTTGCCAGCCCTGTACAACTTTCTTATAATCAGGTCCTGGCTTTCATTCCTTCTTCTTGCTGTCTCCAAAGACATTCACTCCTGTTGGCATGATACTTGTCTTGCTTTTTCAGGAGTGATGTGGAAGTATAGCAGGGTTGTGCATGGCTGAATTTAGCTTCCAGCTCCCTTTGAAGTCAAGAGAATGGTAGACTCTGCATGTCAGAGTATTTCTTTTCTTGCATTTCCCAAAACAGTGCTGCTTGCAAGCTTGCCAATGCTAAACAGTTATTAGTTTGGTGTACTGGACAGCAGCAGCTGCTGGGCATGTGCCAATTCGTCTATTAAATATCAACAGTACCGCCACCTGAAGCCACCAAGAACATGCCAGAACTAAGAGGAAAATGCCACAAACTCATCTGTATATTTATATCCTGTGCTGCTGTTGGCAGGCTGCAATAATCACATAACCAGCCATTCAAAGCAGGTTTGAAAGCAAGAAAGCAGCTCCAAATAAAATGCAGCTAGGAGTAGAGGTGAACACAAACTTCCAAGTAACTGGCCCCCTTCAGGGTTTGTTGCCAGTTTTCTACTTCTCAAATAACTTTACTGTTGCTTTGAAAGCCTCTGATGCTGTTTCAGCTGAAGTATTAATCAGCAGTTTACTTGTTAATGTCCTGATTTGGGCCAACAGCGGAAACACTGGCTGGTTTGTTTCTGACAGAGGTTTTGAAGAAAGGGCTCCGGGCTGGGGAGCACAGAGCACTTCAGTTTTGCTTTTGGAGAGCAGTGAAGATAGCATCCTGATATACAACTGCTTCCATCGTGGATTTGATACAGGGTCTCCAGCATACAAAGCTGCATCCATGATTATGTTAAGGAAGCCACAGGATAGGTATAGGACTTTGGCCACACATCTGAATGAGTTAAAAGTCCTCCCACCTCCCTTACTGCCCCGTGCTTGCAGACCTCTGCATTTGCTGTTTACCTCGACATATTGCGGCAATGAATACTGAGTTATCACATGGGATTCTGCAGGGTGTGCAGAGAGTAGCTTTATACTTTCTTTTTTCTTCTTAACCACCTTATAGTAATGAAGTAATGAAATCATTTAATCTCACTCCCATTTTGTCCCATCTTGCAAAACTCAGCAAAGTGAATGGGAGATCTCACACTAGAGCGCATTTCCTGCTCCCTTGCACCAATGCCATCAGTCATCATCCTCAACATTCTGTCCACCACCATTCTTCAGTGTGAAGAGCTCCAGTCTTTCTGTCCAAAGCCCGTCCCTCATATATCATAGAAACAGAAGGACTTTAGCATTGCCTCCTCCTCCTGTGAGCGGGCAAGGAGCCAGTGCTGAGGGCAGAGGGACAGGGCCAGCCTCCGAGGCAGAGTCCTCTCTCATTCCTGAATGTCTCCACCAGACCCTTCTACCAGCAGCCATGACTGAACAAGAGTAAACTTCTGTTTGCAGTAGGAGGGGCTCCTTCACACCGCAAGTATTTGCCATAAGAAATCTCCTGAGGCGCTGACACCAGAGAACAGTCACCTGCACCTGATCCGTGCCCCCCAGGCATTATCAGCCTTCACTGGAGGAAGCCCAGGGCTGCCAGTGGGACACCAAAGCCTCTGCAAGCTGCTGGTGTGCGTAGGATGTTTCTGAGACAGCTCTGTCTCTGCCTGCTGCAGTGTTCTGCAGAATTTGCTCCTTCTCCTGACAGGAAATACCCAAGACCATGGAGTCTCCACTCAGATAAAGGCTAGGACCAATGTACTCAAAGACGGCCCTCAAAAGCCAAGCCCAAGCATTCTGATGTGAACTGTTTTCCTGGAGCACTGGCCATGGCCACTGTACCAGCACAGATGCACTCTCAGAAATCAGGCATTTCAGATTTAGGTGCTAAACAATGAACTTCAAAGTTTGAACATTGCTGGGGGAGGGAGAGGAGCCAGGAGAGATTTCAGAAGGCATTTATGTGCTTAAAGTTAAAGATGGGAAAATGCTACTCATCTGGGACATGCAATTCTTGGAAAAATCCAGACATAGTTATCTTACTTTTACTGAGTCTGCAGATGTTATTCTGACTATGGAGGGGTTTTTTTAGAGATCAGATCACATCTTCTGTATGAACTAAAATTATCTATGTGCCTAATTTGTATTGTTTATCTGTATTACGTTATGAAAAATGGATTACACGTTCAAAACTCACCAGAGTGGCTGCAGAGTTTAATGAAGGCACAACTGACATGCTGCTGCAAATGCCAGCTGTTTTCCACAATAGAAGATGAGCTGAGATGAGGAAAAAAAAGTTTTCCCAAGCTCATGCCTATTTTGCAATGATTATTAAAAGGCAGCTCCAACACTGTGTCAGGAAAGTGGACAGATGAGTACCAATGACATTTTCCTGACCTTGTAAATGCCTGTTAAAAAATAACAATTAAAAAAGTGAAATATGTTACAACCTAAACAGTATTTTCACACAGAAAAATAGTTTCAAACTTGCAGACAGGCACTGGGGCGAGGTAGGCTTGTACATTGGTTTCATGATGATACAAAAGAAATGCTATGGAAGGTGGGTGACCCATAGGTTAAGTAGGCCATTCATTCAATGGGATTAAAATTTGAAATGCAGTTGAAGATAGAGGGGAAAAAAATGGGCAACAGAGAGTAGAAATGCCATGGGATAAACAAGGGTAGCAATCCAGCAAGAAGAGACCATTGATATACTATGTATCATTGACAGCAGCAGAGGCAGAGTACAGAATTCCTACCTGGTCTGCAATCGTCCGTATTTATCATGCAGAACATAAGTGGTATGAATGAGAAGTGGCTCCATTCATAATTGCAACGAAGCTTAAAAGAGTAAAGAATCACTAAAAGTTTGCAAAGAAACAGCCGATGAAAAAGTGAGGTACAGGGTGGGCAGTGTGGCGTGCACCCCCTCCTTCATCCTCCTTCTGGGCATGCTCTGGTCCCTGTCTGGTGGGTGAGCTGGTGCTGGGTGTCCCCCCAGCGCAGCCCCCGGGTGCAAGGACACAGCTGCTGGCCCAGCCGACACGCTCACCTCGTTCCTGGCGGGGAGCAGAAGCCTTCACCGAGCTGCTAACCCAAGAGAGAGAAGGAAAACGTGTGTTTGCATCCTGTCCCCCAGCATTTTTTTTCATCCTGCTCTAGGTCATTTCAGCCACAAATGTCAAACTAATTAAGAGAAAACAAGACCCGATTTGAATCCCCAAGCTGAGACTGCAGCCTTGTCAAATTTCTTCCCTTGCCAGTAATTTGTGTTTTCTTTTTATTCCTCTATCTGGTTTGAGCTGTCTGCAGGAAGGGAGACGAGGCCACTCTGAGGATATATCTGAGGTATTACCTCTAATGAGCCACTATTCGAGTCTGTCTGTTTACATTAAAAGGCACCTGATGTTGTTTAAAAAAGCTAATACAGGCTACTGATAAAATCCTAACTAAATCTCTTAACTCTTTGGATGTTTATCTACTGAGGTGTTGAATTTAGTGTGTGACATCTGAGGTGTGCTGCTAATGATGAATTCAGGTTGTAAACCCTGCAGGAGAGGAGGCCGAGTGTTCTTCTGTATGCAAATTGCTGACGATGTTAATGGCCATCAGCAAAGAACAAATAATCCTACTAATAATGCCAGCACCAGTTTCTTGTTTCTACTACAACACATTCTTAGGAAAGAATTGTAACTGACAGTTAGTTATAATTAACATCTTTTTTCCCCCTACTTCTATACAGAACTAGTCATCTTTCAGGCTTTAATCCAATTAAAAGCTTTTTTTTTTCTTTGCAGAGGCATCCAAAGAATAAGATGTTCTACCCAGGGATGCAAGTACCTTATAAAGCCTGCATATTTGCTTTGTTCTTAACTTCTTTTATTTACATAACAAAAGATACTCCATTTGAATAGGCATTTTAGGCTGCAGAAATATAATTTACACATCTAGTTGAACTCCAGAAATACTGGCCATGAGGACGTGACAGATTCTTGTCTCATAACATTCAACCTGCTCACTAGCAGGTTGTGACTGCTTAATTCCCTACCCATCACAAACACTCCTGAGCTTGTGCCACTGATCTGTTGTAATACAAAGGCTCACTGTCTCTCTTCCTGGTCCATCAGATTTGAAGGTACCTTATTGATACTAGTGGGAAAAAAAGAAACAACCCTGCACCAATCCTGCTCACTTACAGGAGGTCGCTCTCTGGGATGGGTTTGAAACTGCTGTGGAACTGGAGGCTATTGGCTTTAGGATTATGCAGCTAGATGAGTAAACCCATCTGCTCTCCCTAAGTTGGTAATATTTACAATAAATAATACTTTCCGATAGAAAATAAAATGTCGGGGATTTGCTGTATCTTACTATATTTTCTGTGCAATGTTCACAAAAGATTGGCCATTTCACATGATTAATAATGATTGATGAGAAATGGATTGGAAAGTTTGAGCTTTATGACAATAGATGGAGTTCCAGTGGTTTGATTTCTTTATGTACTTTTCAGCAGTGCATCAGCAGCTGAAGGATGCACAAAATTCTTAGGTGACTGTTTTGGTACCAGCAGCAAAGCAGAATTTATTGTCTGCTGTCATTAATTAAGCCATATATATTTAAATAATAGAAAGTACCTGAACACGATTAGCAGTGTAGATTACCTAAAGTAATATAGTTAAAATAGTTTTGAGGTAGCTCTACAGTATGTCAGTGTCACTGAGAAGACAGGAAAACGGAGCAGAGTTAATGAAACATCATTTCACTGTCAAGAGCTGAAGCACAGTGAGCAAAGGACTTGTTAGGACAAATTGTGATCGCAGTGAATGAGGACACAGCTGGAACGGCACTGGAAAACAGGACCTAACACCAACTGCAATCTGTGCCACAAGGTAATGTCAGATGTCACTGTAGTTTCTTATGGTGATCTGCATCACAATCTAGCAAAACACCCGCTGTCACCCCCACAGCCCTATTTAGCAACAGTGCTGGCCAGCAAGCAGGGCTTAAGCACACAGGGAAGAGTCACTCACCTCTGCAGTGGGCTTCCCTATCCCTGGCAGAGTTTTTGGCCAAGATTTCTGTGTCATATGGGCCCTGTGGAAACCCACAGACCCCCCAGCCTGCAGGCTTTTCAGTATCATTTCTTTGATAATATTTGCATTGGCTACTTCGTAAAATAAATCATGTTTCTGGGTGTATGTGGTCAGTGAGATACTGAATAATGACACAAACATCTCTGTATGAAACAAACCGCAGACTTCTCCAACCTGGCAAATCAAGACTTTTCGTTCAAAGCAGATTTGCTCATTCAGCAGGTGGGAGGAACCTTCAGGTGAGACAGATCAGTGCCAGCCGATGCCACCACCTCCCAGTGGGATACAGAAGGATCTCGGTGCTACCCCAGGATGCCTGCAATGCCTGAGGTGCTATCTGAGGCTCAGGGGAAACAACAGATCTCTGAAGGCGTTCAGACCATCTTATAACAGCTCGCAGAAAGGGTTCAAAAAATCCCACAAGGTGTCTCTCTGTTTAAGCACCTAAAAATATTTCAACTGTCTGCCCTCTTCTTTTCTTGGAGGAAAACTCTCCATCGACTAATTTTGGGTGCACACTCAATGTGCACTACACCCCTTCAGGGAGCTGTCACAACCTTGCTTTTATCGTAAGAAAATTTTATTTACAAACCTGGTGTGATGCAGCATCAGCAACGAGAAGGATGAACTCTGCAGACCGGGAAGGAGCCTTGGTGAGCTGGGCTTCAGCCAGCCCAGTCTCATCCTTGCCTCCCAGCAACAGACAAAATCCTTGTGGGAGTGTGCCACACGGGTGGCAAGGGGGAGTCTGAGCTCAGAAGGCATTGCCCAGGAAATCTTTCGGAAGGAATTACCTGTGAGATATTTAAACTGTTTTTAACACCAGGTCTGCTTGCATCAAGAGAATATCGTTTATGTGTACCCACAGCTTGTTACAAAAATAGAAACCTAAAAAGCACTCGGGAAGAATAAAGAGCTTATAGTTGCTTGACTTGGCCCATTGGTTTCAGTTATTACCTCTATTTTCAGCACTATCATCTATAAATTCCTAGGATACCATACAGACAGTTCATTTATTCATTAAACTGTCACAGAAGAACTTAATGCTGGCTGTGCTATGCAGCCACATTTCTCAGAGCAGAATGGCATGACTTTAAGACACAAAATTGCATAATTGTGTGCTTACTGTTCTAGTTACAGCATGTGCAAGCATTATATTTTATCTTTAAAAAAAAAAGAGAAGTGTTCAAAAATGACCCTGTCAAATCAGATAATGAGCATCATAAGACTTTATTTTATGTACAGTAATGAAGGAAAAGCAAGACTTCCCATGGCCATTCCATGCTATTGATGATGAATGCAGGTAATTCTGGGGCTGGTACCCAACAAACCAGGCACATGGATTAAAAGGGTATTCCAAGAGAATTAATGTAGTGGGTTTTTTCCTGCCTTATTTCACACATACCTTTACCATTGTCTTTCATTCCTTCTCCTTTCGATTTTTATTTTCATTTTGGCTTTCTGTTCTTTCCATGCCCTGTTGAACTGTTGAGAGTGTGAAAAGTGAGTAAAGTTCTTTGACCACCTTGAGGAATTCACATTATTTCAGTAAATTATGCACATTTCCTCTGTATAGGACGCCCAGCCCACTGTAAATGACATTTCTTGCTTTACTCATGCAAAGCTTTACTATACTTAGAACCAGGAATGCTTTTGTTGTACAAGACCAAAGCCACTCATTGAGAAGCTGTTCAGAAAGAATAATATTCAACTACAAACCAAACTACACGTTGCCTTCCGATGTTTAATGAGAGCTTCATTTTTCTTACCTTGCCAAGTCTGGGATGCTTTCAAAATTAAATGTCATTCCTGAGGCCTAGAGACTTGCAGGTTGGGTTAGAGCCAGACCTAAGTGAATCAGAAATTCAAATATTTATTGAATTGTAGAAGTAGAAATATAGAAATGCTTCCAAAAAACATCAAAAGTCTTTCCAAAGGCTGCGTCACACTGTAGCAACCAGAGGCAGATTGTGGCCAGAGTGTATTTAAACAAAATGCAGAAAAAGCTATAGAGGGAAAAATCAAAGCTTTCCTTGACAAAGTCCTTGTTTGATTAAATGCGCAGCATGGGGCTTTGGCTTGAATTCATCGTGAAGTTCAGATCTGTGGGGTTCAAACCTTCGTGCAGGCTTTTCGCTGCTGTGCGTTTGTGGAGGCACTTACACCTTTGAGAAGTATTTTCAGGGAGATGACAAAGCGTCCCCGAATTCAAGCGATTTTGTTACTTCACCTTCTCTGCCAGCCAGTGCCAGACGTGTGATCAGCACACGCATGGCCTCCATGCCGTGCTGAGGGCTGGCCGGGAGCAGAGCCCCCCGCTGCAGCCCCTGCTCAGAGCAGGGGCCAGGCAGGGTCAGGCCCCGTGGTGTGGACAGGGGTGCTGAGCATGCACCTCCCAGCACCCCAGCGGTGTGATCCAGCACGCTCCTCTGCCGCGGGGCAGAGCAACGAGCAGTGGGAGAGAAAGCACGAAGGAGGCCAGAAGCAGCTGGGAACGCTCATCTTCCCTCATGTCGCTTCACTGCGCTGGGAACGAGAGCCCGGCTCCCTGAGAAGGCAGAGCGCATCAGTGAGGTGCAAACCCATGGATGTTCTCTGAAGGCAGAACCGTGTCTAAAGTCACCCAGAGTCCTGCAGAGGACACAGAGGGCGCTGGCACATGTGCGTGGTGGCTTGGTGGGGGCTGCTGCCAGGCGGGGGCTGGCACCCTGCCTGCTCCCTCCTCTGAGCTCCAGGAGCCTCCTTGACTGCGTGGATATTTTTGGAGGCTTTCACCCCATACCTGTCCCTGCACTGGTTGAAATTATTTTATAAGGTTTGGAAGCCTCTGCATAACCTTTATCCACAAAATGGGCTGCAGCCTTCCGCAAACCCAGCAAACCCGTGTATCATTCCCCTTAATACTTAGTAGTGCTCAGCTGGAGGTCCTGTCCCTGCCTCCTGCTAAGGGGACCGCTCGATGGGCTCAGCCCCATGGAGCTCCTTGACGCTGCCCTGCATGGCAATACAAACCCAGGGGTTATGCTTGGAAGATGTTAATCTAGGGAGAAAAGAGACATTACTGAACACCATGGGAGTAGTTTTATCTCTCTCTCCTCACACCCCGTGTCTCTCGGGCTGTCCTGACTCTGCGGCAACACATGAGGAAGAGCAGCCTACAGCAGCTGCAAAGCTTCAGCAGGCACAGAAGTTGCCGGTGCTCTTTCCCCTTTCTGTTTTATGGCAGGATGCATAGTTGTACAGTGAGAAAGTGGGACGTTATCCAGCTACTTTTGCAGAAGAATGAAGACAGTTCTCAGACAAACACTTTAACATCCAGATATTAGCAATGACCACATAACCACTTCTCCAGCATATGTCTCAGAAATATTATTTTGATATGAATATTTTAAAATAAAAGCCGACTGTCTTCCTGTCACTGAAACAACATTTTTCAGAAGTGCACACAGCATCAAGAAGCATGTATTCTCACTCACAGGGAGCCCCCCTGGTGCTTCTGGGCAGGCCTGGAGGATGCTCAGGCTCTGCCAAGTTATGCATAACGCAGTTGTTACTGTGACATGCATCTGTGTCAAGGCGGTGCCCCAAAACCCCAGGTAAGATCATGAGCCAGCACACCAGACGCAATACAAACTGAGGGGTACTTCTTACCCTGAAACGTTGCCAGATGAGGTAGCAGTGGAAGCAGGCAGTGCAAGTCAAAATATCACTGTCCTTTACCAACAGGTGAGGAACTGAGACAGGGAGAAGGCGGTGGCAAACTCTTTCCTACATGGAAAATAGGAGCAGCATGAGCTACTGAGACCTACAGGGGAGAAATCTGTTACAGAGCTCAAAATCATTACCCCATCTCTGAAATCTCCATCCTGAGACCGAAGTAGCTAGCCTCAAGGTCTGACTTTCATAAACAAGCTCGAAGGGACAGAAACCACAGCGCATCAATCAGAGCTGCTGATGGTTTTCATACACCATTTCGTTTCTTTTAAAAAACTGAAACTGCTATCAGGAAGAAATTAGCTATTGAACACAGAAAGGATGATGTGCCCCTCCAACACCTTCTGGAACCTGAAGAACACTTTCTTTCACAAGAATGCTTTTCTTCCACATCATAAGTTAACTAACAGCTTTATTCCCTGATCCTGCTGAAAGAGCTGATAAGAGTGGTACACAAAGGCGCCTTCACACGAAAAGGGTTGTGTATGTTGTTGTTAAACAAACATGCCCACGTTAACTTCAGCCTCATTAAAAATACAAGAAAAACATTCATTCTGGGATCCCAGACAGGCAATTGGTACAAAAGGATGTGTTCTAAGCATTAAAAAACACACGAAAGACTCTAAAACAAACAGGAACAAACCCCACTGTAAACCCAGGGTAGGTACATACCCAAAATTATAAATCTTAAAAAAGAAAATATGTTTTCTATCTCCTGCCTAGTATGTCCTGAATCATGGATAAAAGGATTTAACATTCTTTTTACTCTATCTACTTTTAACAGGAAAATCCAGGTGCAGATGTGGGCTAGATTCCAGTGCCAAGCTGCCTGCTCTGTTTAATAAAGAGTTTAGTGCAATTTAATCCAAAGAAGCAAAGAGCCCTAAGATACCAGCACTAGAGATTCAGAATCCTAATTAATTTTCTGTTCGTCACAGCTGTCACAGAGATTCCCCCGCCTGTGCTTCTGCTAATACAGTTTAAAAAAGAAAATAAATCCAATAACTATGTTTGCACTCGGTTGCAACTCCTAGTGAAATGATTAATATTTCTAAAAGAAAATAGAATATTACCAACCAGAATTATTCAGTTATCTCCTCCTTCCCCTTGCTTCATCCCTGCCCATGAGATTGTTCTGTCATTAATGAAGGGATAAGCATAAACGCGTGGAAATACTGCTGCCTCATCACATGCTGTTTAGGAATGGGAAGCAGAAGCAGATGTTCTCACCTCTGCCAGCAAACCTGCAAGGAGACACGACACAAGAACCTTTCCACCACATGAGGAGAAACAATTTTGGGCTTGCAAAGATGAGCAGGTTACTTGAATTTTGTGGGCTAGCGACACCATTCTTCAAGAAGCAAGGGCATGCCGCGCTCTCCTTCACCTGGAAGAAGCCTTTGACAGAAAAGCCACTATTATACACACGGCAGCCACTGCCCTCCTGCCATGTGCCGCGCCGCCACGTCCATGCACCCAGGCCACCCACAATCACCAAACCTAAATGAGTCAGGAAGATTAGCAGCAGCAGAATGGCCTCAGTGAGAAACACAGTGGTAACATCAAGGAATTCAGCAACCTAAAAGCCGTGACGAGGAAAAGCTAACTGGGTCATTAACCGGTGTGGCTAACTGGATGTCTAGGTTTGCAGAGGCAAATGCTAAGCACAGGGAACAGCAGTCCTGCCTGGGAGGCTGTGCAAGAGGCTTTCCCAAAACAACATGTCTGTAATTCCTGTGTCTCTCACCCACGTGGAAGCAGGTGGCAGCTGCCTGCACTTACTACACATGAACCACTGTCCCCAGGAGCAGGCGTGGGGCTGGCCATGTGCTCAGCGCCCCTGGAGCACCTTGCACATCCAGTACCCACGCATGGTGATAGGGAGGGTGTAAGAAGTAATTTGTCTCTTGGAAGGTAGACCACACACTGGTTGCATTTAATTCTGGACTAGAGTGAAATTCTGATTGAGAAAAACACTGACAGGGACTCAAATAATGTGTCACAAATTCAATATATTCAATACAAATGAACAGACACCAGAATTTTTGACCTGTAGCCATAATACCGCTTTTGTAATATGATGACACAATACTGTTATTTTCTTTCCCCTTGATTCAAGAGCCAAATGCTATTTGCTGAAAGCCAGTTCAGTTTGTCTGAACTTAATAAAATATCCTTCTGCAACAAAGCGTAAGGATTTTCTTCTGAAAGAAAATAATAAATACTTGACAATTCAAACAAACTGAACCCTGCTGAAACCCTTTGAGGCTCAAATATATTGTTTTCTTATTCTTTCCCTCTAAATCACATATTTTAATAAATGATAGTAGCAGGCCATTGTTATTAAGGGATTGTTATTAAGCAGATCAGGAAAAATACTAAAAGTCCAATGTCTGCCTGTTCACTGAAAACTGTTTCATCACATTGATTGGTCTCACCTTTATCATTTTCACTCCCATTTAAATATACCTGAAAGAAAATGAGTTCCAATGAGGACACGACTGCTGATAAAGTATCTGCCCCTGTTCAGTGGAAAGTGATTCCATAATATTCCAAACCATGTGCAAAGCAAGACCAAGAGATTTTATGTAAGGGATACCTTCAGAGCTGGAGAAAACAGCTGAGGAGGTGGCGGTCCCGCTGCCCCTGACCGCAGCTGCAGGGGGCTGGATCTTCAGCTGATCTTCATTCAAAAATGTTCAGCTCTTGAATTTGGTCCGTCCTCTGTTCTTTGCCTTCCCCAGAAGGCTGAAGAGAAACTTGCTGCAAAGATCAAGAGACTATCAATAGTGCCTCCTGCCCTAAGAAATCTGACAATGAAATTAAAACTATTACAGCCTGCTTTTAAAAAAAGTTTTTTGTTACCCTTCTCCACATGAAGACAGAACCACTAACCAAGCACAAGGCAATCGCTGTACAAACTGGTTTCCACTACTGCAGCAAAGGAGACTATCAAAGATTTCTCTTTGCCCACCTCCCACTCTTTGTTTAGGTATAGTACATTACACAGTAAAAAAACCCCCACATATATTATCACAAAGCCTTTTGTATAATTAATTTCAGGAATGATGCCAGGTTGGGTTTCCTTTTAATAGTCCATGTGATGACCAGTTTTGGGAGAGCTACAGATCTGGTCACATACAGAAAATTTAATTATACTTTAAATTATATAATGGGCAGTGGCATTCTTCACCAGATAACATACCTGTAGACAATTTCCTTGGAGACTTGAGTTCTTTGAGCCTGGATTTCATAACAACCTGGAAACCTTCAGGGTTGATCTGTAATGGCAAGCATAGAGTCACCACGCGTTGGCAAGGAGCAATGGCAGAGCAGCACACAGGGCTGGACCTCCTCCTCCATCACACCTGACACTATTGAGAATGTCAGCTGGTGCTAGAGCTTTCAGACTGTTTGCAACTTTTGTTCTCCACTTTGTTGGTGATGGAGCTGCAATACTTGTACTACCATGTCATGTTGGTTGCACTAGCAGAAAGTGGTGAAGTCAGGGCAATACATGGGGTTTGCCTATAGAGACCTGGTGAAGGTAACCTGCCATCACCTCCTTTTAGAGTCCATCACACCAGGATGCTGGTGGGGGAGTCTTCTGGGGAGTCTTTAACATGCCATGAGAATATCTGAGTCTATATTTTGCTGTAAAGCCCCCAAACCCACAGAGGAGCATCATGCAAAACAAACCAACCACACTATTTCACAGCAGATGAGTTTTAAACAAGCTACACAGAAATGCTGAGCGGTTTTTTAATGACCACCTAGAAACAGTGGCAGGGCAGCCCCTGAGTGAGGTGACTACTGAGTGCAGTTGGGGAATTACTCAGCATCTGGAAAGATTGCACAAACCACTCAGAACAATGCATCAAGGCTTCCTTTTTCCAAAATGAATGGTACCTCTGTGGACTATGAACACCGTTTCTCTCCCCACCAAAAGGGGAAATGATCTATCGTCCAGAACAATGCTGACAAATAAATGTTTTTACATTACTGAGAGGGTCATATGCAAGAAGAAAAGAATTCAGTCTGAGGTTTTACTTAAGCAGCAAAACACATTAAGGCCTGGTCTTCTTCCAACTGATATCTACAGCCCTTTGCCAGTGCCTTCAATGTCAGCAGGACTGCGCTTCTCTTACTTGTAAGGAAAGATTCACTCTGTGATGATTACAAATGGAAAGATTGAATAATATGTGCTGCTGAGAAAGTCCTGTGACTGGGAAAAATTCCTCACATCTCCTGCTGCTGCTTTCACCATCATCATTTGGGCTATTTGATCTTCAGGTAGTGCTTGCAAGGGGTGCCACAGGGGCCAGCTCTGATCCTCCCAGCTCCAGGTCCAGAGCCGTAATTAGAAAGAGAAGAGCAGGTTAAGACGAACCCATCAGAACGAAGACCTAAAGGCATCAAGGGACGCTATTTCCAGGTTGCAATTTCTTGCATACACACAGAAAGAGTGGGACAAAACAACTTACATATGTTTCAATTAAAACCATTGTACTGATTTTTATGCCCTTCAAGATGAAAAAAAATAATCTCAGAGTATCTGTATTTGAATCTGGGGATGCATTTTCCTTCCAATCACAAGGTCTCTACAACTGCAATTAGTTACTGAGATCGTCCATCTTTTCTTTGTCCCACCTAAGTATTCAACAGCATTCAGTATCAATGAACATTTAGCGTGTCACCATTTTCCCCCTTCGGTGATAACATCCCCCTGGATATCGGTGGGAATTGCAATAGTCTCTGGAAGGAGTCATGGATCTCTGTTAAGCTAATTTCCTTCTCTACAGAGTTTTCAAATAATCACTGTTTTTATCATACGATATTTCGCCAAGAGTTCTTTGTAGCAATCTAGTGCACTAAAACATATCACCAGATGAAAATTATCAGAAAAAATCCACTGATGTGCCAGAGCCAGCCCACTAAGTTCCTTTAAGAGCTGACGGGGAAGAAAAGTGCTTGTGAAAATGTAAATGAGTGACTTGACTGGTTGTCAGGGGCCAGGGGTAAAACCACCAGCAGTCAGGTGCTGGGGGAATAAGAATACTGAAAAATCAACTACCTCCATCATGTGGGCAAGGATGACTAAAACGTCTTCGTTCATTCTGATACCATTTTTCTGGGCAACCAGTGTTTATGTGTTTAGGAACAGAAGAGACATAAAAGAATTAAAATACTGATTTTTCTCAGCAGGAAAAAGAAGTCTAACCCACAACAGAAATCTTTCTCTGGAGGGAAAGCGCGACTCCTCTCTTTTCATTGGCAATATTGTACCTGTCAAGCAAAAGTCAAGCCAATAGCTAACAGCTTCTTGAAACATAAGGTCTTGACATGTAAGGTCTTTCAGTTAATGGAAACAGGCCATCATGTGAGAATTTGACTGTACCCTCCTGGTCTAATCCACCTCAGAAACTGCTGGAAAATGGTAACTGGGGTGAGTGGGAACTGAGTGTGGCTGGCTCGGGCCAGACTTGGTCCCTGTGGTTTTGCAGCTGTAACATTTTACCTGCTCACCATAAACATTTGCTAATTCACGCTCACCCACTAGTCATCTCTTGACCACAAAATTTACCACCAAGAATTATATGGAGGTTTGCTGCAGAAAGGTGAAGGGAGGGGGAAAAAAAGATAACATGGGAAGGGGGAAAAATATATTTTTTCCATTGCTACAAATATCCCGTGCTAGTGCTTCTGACCAAGAGCCACTTTCAGGCTTCTCAGAATGGGATAGAGATGGTTTCATCAGTGGGCTGCTGCTCCCTCAGCCATGCCCTGACCTTGGGCAGGTAATTTACCTGGTCTATGCATTGGTTTTCCCTTCTACAGAAAAGGGAAAAGGGGGAATTGAATTTCACTTTATGGGGGCATGCTGTGAAGCCACAGAGTTTTGAGGCTGACAGGAGCAGGTCTCATAAAGGGAGAAGATACAAGTCCCTGAGGCAGACACAGCTCTTAGGTGCATTTCCCAGGACTTTGCCCTTACAGTGCATTTTACAAACAAGACAAGAAGGGCAGAAACAAACAAACAAGGAACAAAACAAACAAACAAGGAAAGAACAAAAGATTAAGTCTTAGTAAAAAATAAACATAAGGTTAGCTACCTCTCAGTCATAAAATTAAATTTAAAACTTCTAAATTAAAGCTAAATGAGAGCTTTCAGATCAAAACGCTACACAGAAGCTCAAACAGAACAGAAATAAAAAAGCATTTATAGCCAACTGCCCTCCTACCAAACACAACTTTGCAGGCTGGGCTCAGCTTCCAGTTAACAGTTGCAGTGAACACAACGATTTTCTAAGTTGCAACAAACTCTGCTCAGGAACCTCCCAGCACCTGCAAAGGTCCCTGTGGTATCACCCCGACACTGCAGCCATGCCAGAGTCCCAGCAGAGCGGCAGTGCCTGCCCCATGCATGGCGTCCCCAGACCACCTGCATCCTGCAGGAATAACAACGGACAGCTGTCAGCACATAAATAACCAACTGCATCCCCCTCACCAGGCTCGTCTGCTCATTGATGGACAAGGGCAAATCAGTGCACTCCCACCAGGAAAGGAGAGGGAAAGAAATATGAACTGGGTTCAATCCAGAGAGACCTTCCTTGCTGGCAGATGCTGATTTGGGCTTGTACCTCCATCAGGAGCGTGTGCATACATCCACGGTCCCGCTCTGCAGCCATGGAAACAAAACATCTCTGGGACATCTGTCAAATGTCTGCCCTCATTGCTGGTTTTCTGGAGGATTTTTTGGGGTGGTTTTTTGGGGGGGGTTGGCTTTTTTTTCATTTTTTTAATGATAAAAGTCTAAAGTGACTACATACCTTCTTTATCCTTTCTCTAGACGCTAAGACTAGTTCTTAGACTCTGCAGTTAAAAGGCATGAGCACCTCGAGGTGGGTCCTGCAGGAGCGAGGTATGTTGCCTGACAAGAGGGAAGGGCAGCAAAGGGTGGCTCACGCTGCCAGATCGCGTGCTGCTACGATACAAAGCCGTTAGTGAGACTACACAGATTTCTTGCGGCATTTAATACAGTGAAGGCCCCCTGAAGGGCCCACTGATAACGGCCGTTACGACATGCAGAATCATAAATCCACACTGTTTGCTGTTTTCCTCGCCATCCCACTCCTCATGACTTTTCTGGTGACCAAGCGGTCCCTCTGAAACGCCTTGTCCCAGAACATTAATTTATAGCAGTTTCTCGAGCAGCATTGCTTGTCAGATATTATTTCTGTTAATTAGGTCTTTTGGCTGCTTGATATGCTGGAAAAAAATCACATTTTTTCTATTCTTTTTCTCCTGCTTTTGAGTTGTTGAGTTGTTTATTCAAGATGAAAGCCAGATGTTATATTAATAAGAGAACTGCCTTTCCTAAAGGGAAACATTCATCAGTCCAGAAGCAGACGTAGATTTGCTGTGAATTATTTAAATTCCTCCTTTTTTTTTTTCTCTTCTGAACAGGAAATCCAAGATGTATTTGAAAGCAATAGTATTGTGACTGCAGCATAAAAGCCATTTATCCTAATCCCTTTAAAAGCTGGTGGTAAGGATTTAAATGCATTGAAGTCTGAAAACGTTTAAATTTGAAGGAGAGACAAACATAAACCCCAAATATTTGGAAAAAGAAGAATGTTTGGATATTTTGCATAGCAAATACTTTTCAAATACAACACAGATGATTACTATCAAAGCAGCTGGATTTTTAATTTTTTTTTTTATACCCAGTGGCTACTGGTTTTCCTACAGATCCTCTTCTCCCAAAGCCAGGGCCTTAGCACAAATGAATCTAAATGACATGTTACTTTATACCAAAATAAAAATATGCTACAGAACAGCTCCTCTGATAGTCTGCCGGATGGATAAGCTGTGATTATTTTGATAAAGAAAGGTGGGATGGGATGTCTGGGGAACAAGTTGTTCATGCAAAGATAAACTCCCAGGCGGTACAGCCCAAGCAGGTGCTTGGGGGCTCAGTGGGGTGTTTGGCACTTGCTGTGGAGCTCTGCTAGGTGCAACTCCTGGTCCAGCACTGGAGGTACAATGTGCTTGGTGGGACCCTATTTTTCCTTTCCTCCTCTTCCTTCTTTTCACGGTGGCGGGTGTAATACCTATAGGAAGAACAGGGCAGAAGAAAAACGAAGTGTGTTCTCAATATGGAAATTGAATAGCAAATAAAAAAAAAACACTTTTCACTGAAAAAAAGACTTTACAACTGACTGATGGCCACAGCATTTCCCTGTGAGTGGGGGCAAGAGCAGCCTCACACATCATTCCTTGCCCCTGCTGTCATGGGCACACTGCTCACACTCTCACTTGTGGTCTGCATCCTTTCTAGAGCCAACCATGGCTTAGAAACTTAACTTTAGGAATATAGTTCTTTAAGGGAAGACCCAAGCTTCTCACACATCCAAATTAACACTCTGAAAATATCCCTCCCATGTATAAACTATAATCTTTAATATTTAAATAAATAATGTTTATATCAGATATTTCTACTATCATATGTTCATAAAAACAACCTTAATCTTGATACCTCACTCACCATGTTTTGGAAAGCTTGTTAAAGATGTAATGAAATTATCTGTTTGCATAGAATTTTATATCCTTATTATTAAATATTTCCATTATGCCATTGCTGGAATATTTTTAGAATTAACATAATCTGTTGTAATATAAAGGAGAATACTAGCATAGCTATTTTACAAAATATGTTCCAGTTGAACGAGCTAATTAGCTTTTAATAATGAGACCCAGCCAATGGATTTACAAAGTAAGCTACTGGAGCTTAATGATTTCAAAAGCTATCACATTTACAAGTTAATGTAGCGTAAATTATTCATGAGCATCTTATAAATAAGTGTAATAAGTTATTTCCAGGGCTAGCGTTGCCTTTAAAATTAGGTTCTACTGAAAAGTGCCTTTAGAAACAGAGCTTTGTGTGATCCCATATTTACTGGTTTGGGGGTTTTTTTGCTGTTTTCACACGAAAACATAGAAGTTTGGAAGTAGAAGGTCATTTACCAGCCCAGATTTCCTTCGGTCCACATCTCTGCTAAACTCTAACTTAAGCCCATGGTTTTGGAGCAAGCAGAGGCATCAGAGGCATTCAGCGTAATGGCCAACATTTCTCTTTCCCTTTCTTAATGGCCTATAGTTAGGGCTACTGAGACCAGAGAAGCTGCCTCTCTACCAGCAGCAGTACCACCTTTGGCTTAGTGGTAGTCTGTGGCACACAGAACTGAAACAAAAGCCATCTACAACAGCGCATTGCTGTCTCACACTGTGAAAAGCCCTTGCCCTTCCACCCCCCCCACCCCCCGCCTCCACCAACACAGAAACCAGTTCCAGGGAAACCTCCCAGCACTGACCCCAGGATTGCTGCGCAGAGGCATCAGCAATGCCCCTCCCCATCGCCACCCAGCCTTTTCTTTCATGGGCACGTTCTGGCTTCTCCAGCAGATTGAACTACCCTCACCTCTGAAAAGTCAGTAAATTTTATGAACTGAATAAAATCTTCCCAACCCAGGCTTCGTCAGTATCTCCCTTGGAGAACAACAGAGTTTCAGCAGCAAAAGGTGAATCAAGCTTATAAAATGTAAAAAAAATGGGGTAGGAGCTGGTTCAGAAGAAATTCTACAGGTAATGGAGAGTTTTGAACCTAAAGGAGAAACACTAATTTAGAGGGAAGGGTCTCCTAAGAGCAGGAGGAGGGAAACGTTGGCTTGGTTTTAAGGTATTTATATTTCTCTATAGTCTTGCTACCATTGCCATGCTTGGCCTGCCTCAAGGGATTCCAGTTGTCAACAGAAATAGGACTTCAGCTGCAGATGTTCATGTTAGGGCTCCAGTTTGTGTCACCTGTAGATGCTTTTCTTCAGTGCTCAGAACAGTTAAACTGGTTTATCAAGGAGTTGCTTTGATTTTTGAGAATATTTGAAAGTCAGATCTTCCAGTGCAGAATCACCTCTGCCAAACATTACTTTTTATGCAAATAGAAGCGTTCTAGCAGAGATTTTTTGTTTTATATACAGTACATAAATCTACAAGTTCTAGTTGTAGCTTAAGACCAACAAATAAACACACAGCAAGATTAAGGCAGGAATGCTTTCCCTGTTTAATTGCTTGTCTAAGTTATATCTTGGCAAAGCTCCTGATGATTTGTTTCTTTTCTTATGAATGAACATTCATAAGACATTTATTCTTATTCTAGACATTTTCTCCATTTTTTTTTTTTTCACCCACCAATACAGGATCTTAGATGACTAAGAAACAGCAATTCCCGTGGAAGTGCAGACTTTCAGAAGAACCCTCCCTTTCCATTCAGCTGGCATTATTTAGCACTGGTTTGATTTTGCTGGGTTTGCTGGGGTTTTGAAGTCACAGCAAGATCTCTTCAGGTCTCAGAATGAGCTGTGTGGTCTTCCTCATATTTCTGATTTGAATAATTGGATACAAATGATACTTTTAAAGAACAGAGGAAACAGTTGATTTCACAATTGTTCATTGAGAGCCAGAGAGTATTGTATTTTCTCTCAAAAAAGTAACTTGGCAAGATTTATTTATATAATCAGGAAATAGGGTGGGGAAAAGATACTTGATGAACCACGTTCCTCTTATTCTCTTGTTACATGGAGAAGCTGTTCCGTACAAATTTGAATGAGCAGAAGTTTGTTAGATGCATTAATCTTAAAAATTACAACTGCTTCATTATCAAAGTTCATTTGTACAACAGGAGGAGACAAGCTTGAACCAGAGGATTTCTAGCAAAACTTGTGCCATTAACAGTAGAAATTGTCTCCTCGAGGGTCAGCCCAGGAACATGGAATCACTCTCAAGAGATGCCAATTATTACCACCAGGCTCTCCAGCTTCCCCTTTCTGTTCAAGCTGCATTTTAGCCCTGTTTTCTCAACCAAAAGTATGCAGCAGTCATAGCAGTCTGTGAAAGTCAGGCAGATATATAGACATAAATATCAACATGTGCATCAACATGAGCACCCACCCACCACATGCACACATGATATTATAGAAGTCCAAACCCTCTCCCAATAGGGAAAGGAAATAAGAGCAAGCATCACTCCAATATTAATTAAGAAATTAACACTGCTTGTAAAAGGCGACAAAAAGGCTCATAAATCTGAGGTGAAGTCTTCCACTTGGGCGTCTTGACTATGGTCACCTCAAAGCTTCTCATCCATGAGTTAAAATCCAGTTTTGCAGCAACAGCAAGCAAAACAGATGGGTCAGCTAGTCTGCAGGAGACTAAGAGGGATGTCAGCAGTTAAAATATTTCTCTATATTTGTTTTAGAGGTATGAAAAGATATTCAATGCCTACTCCTCCCAAAAACCATTACAGATATTTAAGGCTTCATTGTATCAGCTGGGTGTTGAGAGGGCACCCCTGTGAAGCTCTCATTCAAAAACAAAATTGGTGGGATTCACTTACAGGTTTCATAGAAATCACATCTTCACAGGCAATACCAACATCCTTAAGGAAGAGACAAAGAGCATTGTCAGTATTTGGGTATACCTATCGAAGTAGTTTCCATAAATATATCAAAGGCAGATGGAGAAAAAAAAAGAGAAAATATTTGTCATTCAGTTTCAAATACTTAATTTACAAGATACTGGGGGGAAAAGCCCATATTTTTGCAAACTGTTTTGAGTGGTGTTTTTTTCTCCCACCTTTAACTGGTAATTTATTAAACATTTTAAAACTGGTAAGGTTTGCCAAGCAGTTCCATGAAGCTCCATCCATCAATGAATCCATGAGTTTTCAGTCGAGTGAAGATAGAATGAGCAATGTCAGCGAGGCATTCAGCTAATAGGAACCAGGTGGTGCTTGACACAATATTTTCAAGCTGTGCGTCATCATGTTGCGTTCTTGAGCCTGGTGTTACTTCCCGGGAGCAGTGCCAAGGTCGGGCAAATCACTACTTGCAATTAATGACACTCTTAAATTTCTCTTGTCCTTCTTTCTTTTGAACTAGTCTTTGTCTCCTTTTGGTTTTGACTGTAAGCTCTTTGGAACAAGGATTGTTATTTTCAGTGTTTGGAAAAAGGCCAGAGTCTCCGCTGATCAGCCTTCACGTCTGCACTCACCAGGAGACAAATGATGGCTTCACAGACATGTGAAATAGTGCTTTCTTCTCCCCAGGGAGCAGTTTGTTGTTCTCGAGCTGTCACCCACCATAAGGTTCCTCCTTCACTCCTACAGCACAACTCAACTCCTAACTGCCTTTCTGCTGTTCCTCAACTGTTGCATTTCTGTCCAGATTAAAAACTCAGCCGCTCCGGCGGTTCGTGGTGCCTTCTCCTCACTACAGGCACAACCCTGCCAAGCAGAGCCCAAGTCCACCTTCCGCCCCCTTTCCAAACCTCCCTTACCTGCCTCAGTCTGCACTGCAGCCAGCACAGCCCGCTCTGGCAGGCGGACCTAGGACCTGAGCACAGCCTCCATCTTCCCCCTCCAGCATCAGGGTTGGCTTAATTTTGCAGATGCCTGCCGCATAGTATCCTGTAAGATGCAATTTTCTTATACATTCAGTCATAAAAAAAGTTCACCAGCAATACATCTCCCACCCAATACACTCTTGCCTTGCGGACACAATCGTGTTGCTCATCCCCTTTTAGGAACAGTTTGTGGGCTACTGCATGGCACACACCACCGACCAGCAAACCCAGCCATGCCCCACTGTCCCCTGCCATCACTCACCAGTTCCCAGCTCGAGGCAGCTGAGCAGGCAGGAACCTCTGTGATTTTTCCCATTCAGCTCCTTTAGGTTGATTTAACATCTTTAAACAGGTATTTTTAAACAGCCTTTTGGGCTGAAAGGCTTCCTGGGTGCCTGCACCATTACCCATTCATTGTATGTACTCTAAATACCCCAAACCATCAACAGACAAATTTGACTCTTATTTCCTGCGACCAGGGAAATGAGCTTTAGTATTAAAAAAAAAAAAAAAAAAGGCCTCTTGCTGGAACACAACTTAAGGAACATCAGGCAGAACAAGGAAACACACCAAATGGACATGCCTGGGTATAATTTCCCTAATGCAGCTGTTCAAAGATGGGCTGGTGGTATGTGTTTTCCGTGTAAACAGCACTGCCTGAAAAACATTTTTCTCTTTCTCCTTCTTCCTAAAAGTCTTCAACAGTTTGCCGTTTTGTAATTATTTTGTTGTCTCCTGCATTTTTAATACATTAAACCTCTCATTATTGCTTATCCACCAGGAACTGAAAATTATTACCACTTTGTTACTTTGAACTTATACTTTGATATGATAGTTTTCTGTCTAGATATAATCCATTAGAGCAGTAGGAGGCAGCCTAAACACCCTGGCTGCAATTTGATGAAGGATCTGCAGCTCTCCTTGTTGGTTCTTTAACCATCAATCTGCCCATAGAGGGGCTTTGCCTACACCCCCCACCCACCCACTCACTCCATGAATTACGTTGTGGCACAGAGGGAGAAGTGATTATTCCAAAACATTACTTCTAAGTCCATGTCTAAGCAGTGTCTACAGCCTGTATGGGATGGGATGGTCATAAAGGACTTCTTTACAGCCCTGAATGCCCACTTCCCTTGGAATTTATTAAGTAGTTAAATGGCACAAGCGGTAGCCAGAGCTTGTGTTTTATGTCCTGCTGTAATTCAGTTGTAACTCCACTAAAGAGGCTGTTAGCAACCTTTGCTAGTTCATAGGGTATATCTGAGGGAAGAAAAGGGAGCTTGTTTTTCACTACAGCTTCTTTGTTTATTTATTTAATAAATGGCTAACAATAGGCAGGCCTCCCTGTTAGCAACACCTATCAGATCTGTAAAGGAGCAGAGGAGCAGCACCAGAGTTTTCTGCTTGCTCACTCTTTGAGAAGATAGCCACATTTATTTTTGCAGGCAACATAAGCAAAATTCAGCCATTCATCTTAATGGTGAGGGTCCCTGCACTGACCCTGTATCTCGTTTTGGTTTAACAAATGAAGTGCCGGGTGCCCCTCCCCACAGCACAAAGCCCCTTGCTTTGGGACCAACCTCACGTGGAACCTGCACTGCTGCCAGAGGGAAGTCAGGACCGAGCTAGCACGATGGTTACAGGGGGAGCTTTCTGGATTCAGTGCAAGCCTAAACTAAAACAATTAAAGTCCCTTGTCAGCTGCATGTACAGAATGTCACTGCCACCAAAGCCAAATTCCCATAGTTTTATATTCCCCAAAACAAGCTGCCAGACTGCACCTGAGGCAACATTTCTACGACCGTTTTCCAACGCTGGCTAAATAAATTCAGAAGCAAGATGATGACAAACATGAAAATTGGAAGAAACAATGAAATTCCACCTGTTTGTATTTTTCAAGACAATTCCCGTTTGTAAACGTTCCCAGTACCTGGACTCCTCAGCTCAGCAGCTGCTTGTTTGGTTGCATAGCAACTTTCTCTTCTGCCTCTGCCTGCCAGAACCAAAAGGCCACGTGCTGCCTAAAATAAAGTATTTCTTGGTTCAGAAGGACCGAAGTTCAAACAGGCTGGCCAGCACATCATTCCCTGCACTGCTCTCTGCTCTCTGACTCCAAACTCCCACTTTGACAACAAGTGATAACCATAGCACTGAAATCAGAGACGCGAAATGTGCCTTTTTTTTTTTTTTTTTTTTTTTTTTTTTTAAGTGCACAGTATGGTCCTTCCTGTCACTGGACACCTCCTGCTCTGAAACTAAAGATGAAAAAGGCACCTTTACAAGACGATGATGATCCAGCATAAAGAGCACTCTGTTAGAAATCCTGGGTTTGATAGCATCTTGATTAGATGAGTCAAAGCTCTCTTGGTCTTCCCCAGTGAGACACGTGATGACTCTTTAATACTCCACAAAGATGCAAGACCTGACTGCAACAACCACCTCCTCTCTGGATGCCAGGCACCAAGGTAAAGGCAGCCAACTGAAGCTCATGAAGTTTACAGGCAAGCCTGGGCTCCCAGCCCTGGATGGCCAGACCACGGTGTGCCACAGCCAGATGACATCCCACCAAAATATTATGGACACGGCTGTTGTCAATTTGGTTGGCTTTAGGACAAGACCAGCTGTATTTAAGAACACAGCTGAAGCACAGCGAGCTCTCGGGGTGCCTCACCAGCTCTGTGCAGGGCTGTGCTCTGGGAGGTCAGTGGGTGAACATTTTGATGGCCTGTCATGTTTCTGTGTACCTGTGCGTGTCCTCCCAGGGCTGTACGCAAACAGTGGGCACAGCCTTTCTGGAACAAGGAGACCCAAGCTGTGCCCCTAGTCGCTGCTCTGTTTTATGCTTTGTCTGCAAAATTGGTAAGAGTAAACAATTACTCTGAATTCTTCCCAGCATCACAAGCATAACCATCTTTAGGAGCGGTCCAACTTTCAATAGAAAAAAAAAAAATCACCCTAAAAAGATACTTTCTTACAGGATCTTTAGGGCTAAAACCAGTGCAAGCATAAAATGACAAATGTCTGCCTTTGATAGAAATATGCAGATGCATCCATGCAAGGACGCAGCCCTGCTGTCCTGTATTCCTGCTGTTCTTGGGAAATGGGTCCATGGATTTAACACAGTCACTGTCTCATTTAATCAGCCATACAATGAAAACTCCCCCACGTATTTTTTGTACCTCATAATTTGCAGAGCACAATCTTGGCAGAAAAGAAATTGCAGTGAAGGGTAACCCCATCCCCGTGGAGCAAGCCTGAGTCGCCTGGGCAATCCAGCCTGGTCCTTGCTGTGCTTTTGGGCCAGACCATCCATCACCAGCTCCAGTGTTCGCTGCCAAGTGGCAAAGAAAAGCTCTGGCCTAGCAAGCGACCATAAGAGCTCAGATCAGCCACAGTCAATCCTCCCTGCTTCGTGGGAGGTCAGCTGGCAAGTATGGCTTCCTGTGCTGTGGACATGAGCAACACACAAAACCTCCGTGGTTTAGGGAAAGCTTCACAGTGGGTCAGCCAAAGTGCCCGGCACACTGCCTCTGAGCACCCCCTGCTCCCTACCAGCCGAGCCAGAACTGCCTCCTTTCTTCCCCTTTTTAAAACCCTGCACCCCCCAGCTCTTCTCTCAAAACCCAAACTGGTTGCTGAGACGTAACCCACTGGAGGACAATCAGCGCTATCTTACGTCTACCCACATCCCTCCGTGCGGGTCCTGCCCCAGCTTCAGAGGAGTCATGCTTAATCTACATCACCTGGAATGAAAGGAGAAAATCAGACTATTTTCATCATCCATCCCTTTCCCTAACATAAAAAAAACTACTTACCTTGCTGGAAATATGTTTAAATCCCAGATTTAAAGCACCTAGGAGCTTCTGAAGGTGAGTCCAGTGCTGGATTTAATACGAAATGCACAATGAAGAAAAGAAGGGCAAAGGCTCAGATCATTCTTCTTCGTCTCTACACACTCTCTATTGACCACTAAAATACACATTTTTGAAGACTCTGCATTAGTATCATCATAATTATGTTGCTTTTTCTGACATGAAAGAGATGTAAAAACCTTATAAAAACACAGTCCTTGAACTGCTGCTTACAAACAACCTCCTCACTATTTTCCTTTATTGAAGAGGGAATAGGAGATGCACAGGCAGCACTCAAAAACTGAATTTTCAATTGTAATTATGTCTACTTAGTTTCAAAGAATATGTAAAAAAACTCTGTTAGAGTAAAAGATTAAAATCATTAATCTGTTCTCATTGCTCAGAAATCCACTGCACCAGGGTTTATATATATATATATATACATATACATACCTAGGGAGAAGGAGACTGGCATTATTCACAGGCACAGGTTCTTCGGTAGTTCAGGTGCTCTTCAGTAGTTCTTGAAAAAAGACCAGCTGCAGTACAGCAGCATCAGTCAGCCAAAAGTAGTTGGTGTCTCTGAGGAGTATGCATAGACCTTTTTTTCTCCCATCAGAAAAGAAGAAGGGGAAGAAAAAAATAAAAGTAAACATATGCAGTTGTGTGCTTGGCCAACAAAGCCGCATTTAAATAGGTAACATTAAGAATATTAATATTTGCATCCAGGTACGGAGCAGGGAGAGTTGTATGTTTCCTACACCTTCCTGAACATCACCTTCTGCCCTCATTTTACTCCAAAGCAGGGCGCTCCGGTTGGAAAGCAAAGCCCCAAGGAGCAGCACACAGAGTCAGCACAAGGCCAGCCGAGAAGGACGCGCCAGCTGAAGCTGGGAAACAGGGTCAAGATCTGCCAAACATGAAAGGGAAGACAGGGCTTTTCACCTAAATTCAAAAAAGGAGTTCAGGCAGTTTCATGCTGGATTGGGTTTTCATGCTCAGCGAGGACAGGCATCTCAGCCCCCTGGCATGCAGCGACACGACCATCCAGAGCAGCAAAGCCATCTGTGACCTCCTGCCACACCACCACAGGCACGGGCACCTGCCTGCTCCTGCCTCTGACCCCTCCTGGGGTCCTGCAGGCTCACGTTTTGAAGGGAATTTACATCTTTTGGAATTTTGTTCATTTTGCATTCCTTCTTTTCCATTCTGCATTACTATAAGCAATCACCAGCCGCTTTCAGGGTTTGTTTTTCAATTCAGCACATAATTCAAAGGCTTTGTACATTGGTGTTTACCTACACGCAGGTCACCTCTCAGCTGTGCAGAGAGAGGGCTTCAGCCCCTGCTCCTCTCTGCATCAGGAAAGGGGAAAGTCGCATGATGTGTGGCTGATGGCCTCTTCCCTTAGCAACACCCAAGGGTGGGAGGAAACTTGAAATGACAGTTGCCGTCTTTGCCTTTTCTGCTACCATTTCCCCTTACACATCGCAACAAATTCCAGGGGGAAAAGTATCCGTGAGCTCCCCAATCCTGTAAACATATCTTCAACCCTGCAGAGATTAAATTTGAAGAGGGAAAGGGCACAGACAGGTTATCTACTCACCCTAGAGCAGCGACCAACCTTCAACTGGAAAAGCTCAGCTGTCTGTGGACCTAGAACAACCAGAATCCAAGAGTAATAATTTGGGATACTAATTGATCTGCAGGTACCGTCTCAACTCCTCCAACACATCCTTCTAAATAATGTCTGGAGACGAAGGCACGTATTTGTGCAGTGCATCGGTAATATGCAATTTATATGTATGTGTGGGAAGCTAAACACATGTGCTAATTAGCAAGTATTGATTTTAGAGGGAATTGGGTATCTAAACATTTTTTTTAAAGTCTGGCTTCAGCTGCAGTGTGCAGGATACTCTGCTCCTAATATTTAGCAATGCATAAAAAGGCTGGCTCCTGATCACCCTGAGGACACAGAGATGATTAAAGATTATCCCAGAAACAGTTTGTTTCACTGAAAGCCAATATGCTCCAAAAGATTCTTTCCACCCACATTTCTTCTCAACTGTCTGACACCCGTAGAGCATAAACACACACAGAGCGGGCAGGAGGCTGGCTGCAGTTTTTTGTGAGCTCAGCATTTAGATGAAACATTTATAAAATTATTCAGTCACATTTCCAACTTAAAAACAAATAAAAAATAAAAAAACCCAAATATCTTTCCTCTCCCTGTAAAGCTTTCCCACCAAGCAAAGGTCTCAGTGCCCAGGTGCTGATGTGCCCATCCTTGTGGCTGCAGAGTGACCTGCCACCTCTGTGTGCTCCTGGGATTCCCATGCCCTTGAGCTCCCCACGGGTGCAAGAGCTATCCAAAGGGATTTGGGCGAGCACAGCCACAGTCTGCTCTCGCTCACTGCCTTGGGGAATGCAAGGATGCATCTCCTCCACATGTCATCTATTACTTTGGAAACTACATGCCATCTGATGGGGATTTACACACAGCCGGCTTGTTCCACTCATAGTGTGAATTAGCCTTAAATCCCCCTGTTATTTCATGTAAACACTAGCGTGATCTAGTCTGAAAGATGTGGTACAGCTCCTGCTGTGCCTGAAGCAGCCCACAGCAGCCAGAGGTAGGGAGACACTCTGGCTAAAGACATGCTGAAAGAATCCTAAGCTTTGGCTCTTCAGTGGGAGTAGAAACTACCACCGAGCAATTTGTGTTGGCCCAGTGTACTCAGGTGAGCACACCGAGGAAGAAAAGGGGTTGTTATTCTGAGAAAAAACACCATATATTCTTTCTCACCTCTCCCCAGGCTCATCCTGGAGCGGAGCTGCTGGGTTATGGCTGCTCAGCACCTGCAGCAGTTCAGGCTCTGGGCAGCGAGTCCAGCTCCGCTCCCGCTGCTGCCTCCTCTCTGAACCCACAAAACTCCATCGGAGAGCAGTGCACAGCCACCACCCCGCTTTGCCGTTCAAACGCACGTGCAACAGCCAAATGGGGGTGTCACCCGCGTGCTGTTGAGGCCACTTAGCGCTATGGGGAGTTCAGAGGGCTTTCCCATACGTGCCTGGCTCCAGGCTCCCGTGGAGCGCAAGACCACTCATCAGAAATGAAACACTGGGTGAGCAATATAATTTCCCTCTTTTTTTTTTCTTTAATGAATGCAACAATACCGGCACAGTTATGATAAAAGATTCCCTCTGGCAAAAGAATCATAAAATAGGAATATTATAAACGCTCTGTCTGCTCCGAGCTGTATATTGGTTCTGGCATTTATTTTTTTTTTTAATTTTACTCCAAAGTACATAAACGTGGGCCAAAGCTCATGGAAGTTAGTCTATTGATCCTGAACAGCATTTGCTTCTGTGAAATGTTCATTGCAGCTCCTCCTGCTTTGTGCTTGTAGAAACAGGCATGAAAACAGCCATAGAAAAGCAAAGATTCCTCATGGCATTGCCCCTGTCACTTCCTTAGGGGCAAGAAACACCCCTGCTCGCTTTCTTTTGATCATCTTTCCACAACAAGTATCAGGTGTAGCCCTTCTATTTCCTACTGCAAAGCCTACCAGCAACCCAAGACCACTCGAGAGCCGGGAAGCGTGGCAGGGTTTTGCTGCACAAGAGTCATCGTTTGGAGGGATGTCAATGTAGGGTAAACAGCTCTCGCAGGTTTAAATACATTTTTATAAAAAACAAAGTCTAAGGAATAGCTGTGCAGTGAGGCCAGTCCTCCAGACCACACTAGGTGCTGCTGCCTGACACCCGGCCCGCAGCGCGGTGGCCGCCAGCCCCAGCCTGCCCTCCGAACGGTGCTTCCCACCGGGCAGGGGCTCGGCCTCACCCGGCACAGGGTGGCCTTTGCTTTCCATCCATTTCTCTAGGAAAGGAAAATTATTAGAAATCAGCTTGCGAACTGAGCAGGGATGGTGAAAACTGGTGCTGCCCGTACAGCTGGAAATGGGGCTGCATGAAGAGGTGTGATGGCGACAGAAAAGGACCCGTTTCTGTCAGGGCGGGCATAGGCTTTCCTAGCATTCCCCTGCACCTGGTGACAGCAATGGTCCAAACAAATCCTTGTAACACACACCGCAGAAACATGTCAGTGCTCCTCCACCAGAAAGATTTCCCGTGCTTAAACCGTTTGAAGCTTTCCTGGGACTGTCACTCAGTGGTGACAGCCTGCCTGTGGTTCCTGCATACTGCTTAGGGGAGTGCTGTGCAGAGCACTGTTTTTCTGAATATTTAAGAAAAAAAAAAACCACAATCACACAGAAACTTCAAAACAGTCCCCCAGCTTGCAAGCTTCTGGCTTTAGCAGAACACAGGAATCAATCCCAAAAGAAAATGGTAACACAGAAGGCTCCTTGACACAAGACTATTTAAAGAGTGAAATGAAAGCGCTCTGATTTTTAGAGCACTGATGAATATGGGGGCAGGGGGAAATTAGGGCCATTGAAAGCTGTGGGAGACCAGCACTTCTCAAAAACAGCCGGTTTATTGCAGTTAGGGTTATTACATTAATATTCAGCCTCAAGGCCTACATTTTGTCAGCCTGTAAATAAATCATACATATTAGAAACACTCTCCCGCAGCCATGATGCTCTGCATCAGGAGCAGGTCTGTGCACTGAGCTGGTGGCACAGCACACAGCACAGCCGTGGAGGGGAAACGGCCATACACTCAGACCATCGAAGCGCCACACTGTTCTCAAATAGCTCGTCATTACATACATTTAAAAAAGTCTACTCGTTGATCAGCTGCCACGATTGCCAAGCGGGTAGAAGGTTACAATGCCATCAAGACCAACAGCCCACCTTGTGAGAGGTACAAGCACACGTCAGTGCCTGCCTGGGCTCTGCTTTACGGCTCAAACAGCCGGTGGTCTCGCTAGCACCACTGCTTCCAATGCCCACGTTTCCAAAATTATGATTAAAAGTACAATTAAATGCTAGCAGCCAAATCCCACCACTCAGGAAAGTAGCAGGCAGCAGCAAAATGGCAACACACTGCTTGGCTTTAGGATAAATTGATACTATGACACTACAGATTTTCTGAAATTTTAAACATTTGATAATTTTGTGTTCTGCTTTTGCTTCTCTCAGTTGCTCTAGGTTTCAGTGTATAACAGCTATAAACAGTAAAATTGCATTACAAGGTGTTGATTACTATTTGATAAAATATTCATCAAAGAAATGCAGTAAAACAGCAGAGCCTCATAAATATTTTCCTTGAAAAGTCTTGAAAACAAAGAAAGGCAAACCAGAATTATTAATTAACAATAACAAAATTCTCAAGATAATAGAAACCAGACTTTTGTTCTGAAATCCTGCTTGTTCTGTGTCCTATAAACTCAGATTTTAAGAGCAATGTTTTCACAGCGAACTTAAAGTGAATTGTGGTTTACGTTTATGAGGCATAAAAATTAATAGACTTCTTTATGAGCACCTTTGCATGCTCAGTCACCAGAGTTTTTGTACCGTCTTATGGTAGAAATTGAAACAATTAAGTGAAGTGGTGCCACACCTGAAAACTTACTATGGCTCACCGAGGACAGGACTGTGGCAGGAGGACTCCCCGTGGATCTGACCCTGCACGTGGAGCCAGGCACAGCTTTCACCGAAGGTAAAGGTGGCTTTACCTGCCCGTGGTGCCCATTAATGAAGTGGCTCTGCAAGCTGGTGCAAGGCACTGGCTAAAAAACCGCCTTGGTTTTCCAAAGGTAGGGTCTGGGTCTGCAGCAGTTGTGGTGATAAGAGAGTGCAGAGACAGGGCAGGGAAAAAACAAATTATCAGGATGTGTTGCACCCTTTGGGATGGGAGGTTAGAACAAACCGGGCAGGATGACATATGATCACCAACCTCTCATGATATAAACCCTAATAATTGAGTCTTCAAGACCCATGAGGCTGTAAACTATTCCTATTATCAATATCATGTCCCAGTGACACAGAATAAAATATTAGAGGTTAAACAACTCATACCAAGAAGAGGAGGCTGGAATATCTGCATTTTAAACAGGGTAAGGAACTAGCCACACAAAGTGCAGAGCATCTGCAGTCTTCAGTAAAGCTGAAACCTTACAGAAAAGGCCTGCAGATCAACCCCATTTCTTATCATACTTTCCTACAGCAGAACCATTCCTGTAACAGGGGACCAACATTGGCTTACTTGGTTTGGGTTTTGTCTTTTTTTGTTTTGTTTAGTTAGGTTTTTTGAGTCTATCAATACTGTATAAAGGTATACCAAAACTTACCTAGAAGCAGCCCAAAATAATCATCTGCTACAATTACCAACCGTATTGATCCATCATTAACTTGCATAAAATCACTCTTGTGAGCTCTGATGAACTGTATTCACTGAAGTTGAAAATTAAAGTATCCATTTTCAGAAAAACATGCTAATAATATTCCATTGCAGTGTTGTTTTCTGTTGTTTGGCTGCTTGGGGTTTTTTAATGGACATTTATGAAATATCAGTGCCCTTTGATTACCTAATACTCTGAAATGAAAAATGTCATTTTAATGGTAACAGTCCACAGCTACTCCTGACATTGCTTCTGGGAACGATATTTATAAATTGGCCCCATCTTCTGTCTGTAGGGAGAGGGGAGAAGGGCAGACACGCTCTGATGTGCCTGTTGCCTCTGCTGGTTTGGAGAAGGGGGAATAGCAAGGGAACAGACACTGCAGTAATATTTCTTCCCTTTTGCAATACAAATCAGACATTTTTAGCATTTCATCTCTGCTGTTCTGAGGAACAATTTCAAAAGCTCGTCATTTTCCTACTAACTTTAAAACATTCCCTGTGCTTCAGAGAAACAGTGGAAATGCCCCAGTCATCAGTCTCTATTCACAGCAGTGTCTCTGGACTCTTTCAACGTGTTTAGTTTCTTCCCAAATAAAGTATCATTTTGCCTTCATCATTAATTATCCAGCTCAGGTTTTGTTTTCCTTTTTCTGCCCTGCACCAAGTATCTCTGACTTTCCATAATTTGTTGTCTTCCTTGTAGTCTTTCTAATAATCCCAGGAAAGGCCCCTCATTAATTGCTTTCAGTGTATGGACTTTGATACCCTTCCTGCAAACTCACTTGAGTTAATCCTGCTCCTGCATCCTCTTGTTAAGCAAAAGAAATCAAATATGTATGAACTATACCAAGCTTAACTTGCCCAGTTTTCACTCTGATTAAACACAAGCCATCTGAATTCCTTTTGACATAAACCCAGATGCAATCACAGCGAGGAGAGTCTTTGACCATGGGCAGAATGAAAGACATGCATGATCAGCATTTTTTCAAGGTTGGGGCCACTGGGTAAAAAAAAACCCAACGAATCAACCACAACTAAAACAAAAGACAACCCACAAAATCCCAAACCCAGAAACACCCAAACAAAACCAAGTCCAGACAAAGAAACAAAAAAACTCTTTTGCACTTACTTGCACTCTTCTGATGACTCCAGACCTCTGCAAGATGAACAGATGACAGTGTCTTGCCCCCGAATTTCAGTGGCCCAAAGCCAGGCTCCCCAGCCTTCCACAACACTGTCTCTCCAGCCCACTGGAATCAGCTAACAGGCACAACTCCTGTTGAGTTCATTTCCCTGGCACAGAGAACTCCCAGCCAAACCCTGCCTATGTAACATTGAATAGGCACATGTCAGCAGCGCTTGTAGTCACAGGCTCTCCCACGGAAACCATCCAGGAGATGGACCTTACAAAGCACCTGTGATGTGTGCCCACCACGGGCCTGACTCTCTTCACAGTGACATCAATCCAGAGTAACTTCCATCAGGAGTGATATTCCAATACTAGAAAACAATGAGATATCTTATATTATCTTAATGTCTCTATATGACTGAAATACAAGTGACTTTGCATTTCCCTACGTATCAGTTACTTGCTTAGCTCTTTACATTTATGGGGGTTATCATTAAAAAGCCAGGCTGTACCAACTACCCACTGCTATCCTCTTTTTCCTAGTGCTGGAACAAAACTATTTGCTCATCTTGCATCTGTAATGTTGAAAAGCAAATCATTGTAGTCTACACCTAAATATTAGGCTGAAACTTTAGAATAAGAGTTTCTTCAGTCATACTGGCTCCATCCCGTTAACCTCCGATTAGGGCAGTGCTGGTAGGTACACTGCTGTTGTCAGGCGCTGCCATCTTAATATGCAGACTACAAAACCTATCCAAAATTAGTCTGAGGTCTAAGATAGCAGACAAGACAGTCCACCTTAAAATTTGCTGAGATACGTCAAATACGCTATCACCGCATACTATTTCCCTCTGCATTACTTGAATCACAGTTTTCCAGTAATAAATAACATAGTCTTACAAATTTAAGTCCATACTCCGAGTGCCCCTAGAAGTGCACCAACACTGGTTACCTGCCAAATCAGAGTGGGAATGGTCCTTTCCCATTCTTGACATCTCCCAGTTCACTAGGCAAATTAAATACATTGCCACAATCTTCTGCTCAGCTGCGCCGAGTGTGTGTAACATGGCACTTGCTTTTCTTCTTCCCTAGTTAAATGTTTAGCTTAATAGGTCATAACAAAGAGGCATCAAACAAAGAAAAATTTAGGTTGTTGGAAACATCACTCTGCTATTTCTTAACTTTGGGTGCACTGAACACTGCCTCGTTGGATATTAAGACTATCTAAGGCAGGAAAGTAGTGTAAGCACTCTACATCGCACACAGCGCACCTTACGAAAAAAAAAGTCATGTCAGCTGCCCTCCCCATGGGCACTTCTGGCTCAACACGCATAGTGAAGCCTGAAAGCCTCCCCTGAGAAGTTTCACAAATGCTGTAAAGCAGAAGGTCTGACGTGCGGTATGGGGTCTCCAGGCAGTGCCTGCCCTTAGTGCTCAGCTCCCACCAGCTCCGGCAGCGAGCGCCCCGGCACCGCTCCGAGGCACAGCGCACCCAGGTAACTCGCCCACCTGTATTTCAACTGCCAAGGGCAGCAGACGCTTCACGACCCGCTTCCAGCGACTGAGACGCCCTGGGAAGCCAGCCAGTGGCTGTGACTTCTGGTCCTACACAGCCCTGCCCTGGCCACTCACCCGCTCTGAGACAGGGGGGCACCTGCTGGGAGGATGGGTGGGCGGGAGGCCGGTGGCACTGTGCGACACAGCGGGGACACGGTCAGAGCTGCTTGCTCCTCTTCAGCCGCAAAGGAAGCCGGACTCAGCCTCTGGTTTGGTCAGCTGTAATCAACACATCATGTTTTTACATACACCTGGCTCTGCAAGCGCCTGCCTGCCCCCAGCCCCCGCTCGGCAGCAGGGCTGTCGGATAGCCGGGTGCCAGGGAAGCCTGCCTGCAGGCAGCCATGCTGGCGCTGGGGCCGAGGGGCAGCACCGGTGCCAGGTGCCACCGCAGTGGCTGCCCGTGGGCTCAGGAGCAAGCAGAGAGGCTCCGAGCACGTGGGGAGAGCAATGCGGGGGGCTGCCAAAGGGGACCAGGGGGCTGAACCCTTCACAGGCCTCCTGCCCCATCATGGAGGATGATACTCTGACACCTGCGACTCGGGAAGGCAACATACTCCGCAGGCAAAACATTTGTGACAGAAATGCCGCTGGCAGCTCTTCGTAACCCCTACAAGCTGTGCAGCTATGGGCAGCACTGAGCTGGGCAGGGGGGAGCAGCGGGGGGATCCAGCCCCCGCAGCCGCGGCTCCACGCAAATGGCAGCGAGTGCAGGCAGCCATGGCGGCCGGCCGGGACACAGCCCAGCGCTCCACCGCCGCAGGCCGGGAGCGTACATGTCCCGCTGCCGCTGGTATCTATTCCAGGATGGCAAAAGGTACAAATCTGTTTCAGTAACAGCGATCTTGGCAGGAGAGAGAGGCGGCTCCAGCATGCTTTTTTATATATACATATTTTGGACTCCCACCGAGAGTTATTAGTTATTAAAAAGCAATCAAATGAGGCTGGCTTTGGAGTACATTTGTTAGCCATATGATATCAATTAAGCCCTGGTCTCCTGACTGCAAGGAACTGACATTACCTCATACACAAGCAGAGTTAAATTCCTTCTCTCCTTCTGCCCCTCTTTGAAGTTGGTAATGCCAAATATCTCCCACATTCCCAGGGAAACGCTGCAGTTATCCTGAATATGTGGATGCCTTCAATTTGTAATTAATAGAGCTACATCTCAAATGCTTTTGCTGGAGTACGCAGCAGTGCTGAAGGATTGGCTTGGCCGTACAGTGCTAAAAAGTGTGGTTAGCAGTCGGTGCAGAGTGAAGCGGGGCCAGCCAGCTGAGCAGCTGCCCACCGGGTCCCTGGGAGACACACAGGTGAGGAGTTATGCCGCTTGTTAATTACCACAGATAGCGAGGGTGTTCGTTGCTCACAATGGGTTGGCGCTAAGGGCAAACCTGCCTCCTCTCCATGCTTTGCAAAGCCTAATGCTGCCAGCACTCGCTCCCACGTTGTGGGCCGAGGCAGCCGCGCCACTGTTAGCAGCATCATGTATGGAAGCTGACTGCAGAGTTGGAGGCCATAAACAGGACAGCGAGCAAGTAGAATGTAGCTGCAGCTTTTGCAACTATGAATAAAATTAATATAATCTACTAGCTCCTACAGAGCTATGAAGTGAGTTGGAAGTTTCCACCCTCTCACATTGGAGAGGAGCTTGTATCTCCAACACCACACTTGACACCAACTGGAAACCCTAACAGAAGGGTTAAGACTTGTATTGATGATATGATGTTATATCAACAGATTTCTACATCTCCCAAATAAGCCTCATTTAGATTTCACTCCAGATCTATCTGTTTGCTTAACAGGCATGGCCTGGAAATGCTGCTGTGATACCGAGCATCAGGACATTGCCCTCTGGTACCTCTGTGGTTGTTAAAATGTCCTGTACACACCCAGTCCAGCAAAGTGATATCAGAATCTACACACAATATTTTGTAGACAAAAGAACTGCTACAGTGAATGCTGTATTTCCTTTTCAAGGCAATCTTATCTCTTCGTGGCTTGTTTTTATCAAGCTTGCCCATTTTAATACCAATGATGCAATTTAAGACTAAACCAGGGAGAATACTTTTGTCAGCCAAGCTGGAAGAGGTTTTGTATCTGTAGTGCAAAATACATATATAGATATACACTCTACCAGAGTGAAAAATAACAAACAATTGCTAAATTAATTGAAACTAATATATTCCAGATTAACAGTTCTCTTGCCAATTAGTGAAAAAATACCCATTATTAATTAATATGAATGAAAATAGTTTTGTTACAGTTATGTCAAATATACAGATATTTTTATGAGTGAGAAAACTACCATAAAAAAACCTTACTATAAAACATTCCAGTTCAAAACATGGGTATTCAAGGTTATGAACTGTGGGTTTAAGGGCAGACTTGTTAAAAGCAACAAAGCATTGTGCAACCTTTTTGTAGTTATGTAAAGGAGCTGTACTCTACACATAAACCTGTGTACCTGGCAT
Source organism: Falco biarmicus (assembly GCF_023638135.1). NCBI lineage: Eukaryota > Metazoa > Chordata > Aves > Falconiformes > Falconidae > Falco > Falco biarmicus. The sequence goes on along the minus strand of NC_079300.1, from coordinate 18,382,508 downwards.
GGCCTGTCACAAGATTTTATAAATATATATATATATAAAATATGTATTTTTATGTGTATTATGCATATTATTTATATAAAATTAATACTTGTTGGAAATTATTTAGCTTCTGCTCTACAGTTCAGTTGCAGCATCTTCCTGTTTCTATGACCCGAGATGATTTACTGCCAGGACAGTGCACTGTAGGGGAACACCTACAAAATTTTAGACAGATTCACCACACTCTAGACAAGAATTACCAATATGTCACATGTTCATTATTTCCATCAGCTAGGATCAGGGCTCAAGCATTGCATTTGAGGTTTGTTGTTGGTAAAAGGATTGCGTTTCACAGTCATAAACAAAGTAACTATTTGCAAATCCTACCCTTCCGAGGCCTGTTTTGAAGGGATTGTCACTTCCCCTTCAGGTCCAGTTCCAGGGCTGAGGTAATATTTATGGCTTTGATAAGGTTTCACGCAACTGGACAGAAGCTGAAGAGGAGACATTCCTGGCTGAAGGGATCCAGCTGTCAAACAAAACACCGAGACCAGACAAACCAGGGATGCAGCTGTTTTTACCTTCTCCTGTAACACCTTGCACTTTAAAAAGCCTTTTCAATCATGACCCACAGGATGATGCTCATCTGCACCTTCGCCACAACATATTCTCAGAGGCAGGTCACAGAATCCTCAGAACTGGGCATAACCAAGGGTTCCATGATCTCAGCTGTAACTGCTGTTGCATCAAAAGCTGGCATCCCAGAGCACAGCAACGCAGAGGATGAAAGTTTCCTCATTTCCCACTGTCATAGAGATTTTAAGGAGGGGGTTTCTCTTGAACCTGAGAGGTGATGTTCAAACAAAATTTAGGTCGAGTGCCAGTAGTATCCATGGTGCCCAAGGGAGGAGGCAAAGGCACAGTCCCATCGCTGTGGGACCCCACAGCGAACACCAACGGCCCTTGGCCACACTCCCATGACCCAAATAGAGAGCCCAGACCCGGCATGGGACAGCAAGCGTAGTGTACAGGAAAAGTGAGCTGTGCAATGAAAGGCAATCTGTTCTGGGGGAGTTGGTTTGTTTGATAGGAAAGGTCAGCTTAAGGGGGAGATAAAACAGAGAATATGAGAGGACACAGCAGTCGTAGAGGTTGCTGACACCTGTGTTTGAGCAAGGAAACTGAAGAAGCTCCACAATCCCTAATGCAGAAAACCTGAGTGAGAAAACCATGGAGGAGTCAACAGGCCAAGTAACGGTACCAACCAAAAGCAGCTTTCTGCAAAACCATGGACCTCTGCCCCAGCTCAACTCATTATTACATTATCTCAGTTTCTGGGTTTCCTCCCCCTGACATAAACTTATTCAAGCCAGGTCTACTTTTACATTATATTTTTGGCTGGTATTCAGTTATCCCCCCCATCAGTCTGGTCTCTTTCCCAGCCACATCTTGACTCCCTCATTTGTTACCTGCCCTCAGCTGTTACAAATAGCAGCGGGGCTTACAGAGACAGCAGGAGCCCCCATGCAAAGCCCTCTGGCATTCCTTGAGTGCTTAATACCATGCACTCACCAAACAGATGTGTGTAATCAGCGTGTCTGCCACTCACTGGCAAAATAAAGCTGAGTTAAAGTTGTCCAAATAGCCTTATATCTGACATTTCTGAACTTTAGAGTGCTTGACTTTCTCAAGTCAATGTAAAAAAATCTTGAAGGACAAGAATATTTGTCACCAAGGGGAGGGCGTTAGGAAGAATCCTCAGTCAGCCTCAGGAAGCAGCATTGCCCCAAAACACACTGCCCTCCAGCCTCCAGGGGCTTGTGGCCATATTTCTGCTACTGATGCTCACCGAGCATGAGAAACTGCTAACAAACCACCAGGTTTTCAAATGCTCTGGGTGATTTAAAATTTTTCCACTGGTGCAATTCAACAGCAGTCTCCCCAGTACCAAGGCAGAGGATCTGCCTGGAGTGGAAGCACCACTCTAAGAGAAATATCGAGACTTTTACTGCAACACAGATTGAGTGGTTGGTCCCTATTACAAACTTGGAGACCTATAGGAAGGAAATAAAAATCGGCCACAACATGCTAAGTTTTCAGACTGGGGCACACACAAGCACAAGAGCACGTATTCAGTTGCATAAATAATGGAAGAACAGGAAAGAATGGGGTGATTCTGCCCATTAACACTGCATCAGAGTGGAGAATTGTGCACGGGGGAGCAAACAGATTTTAAACAGTTTTAAAGATTTACTACTGACTTCTTTAAAAGTTGCACAGCATGTGCATAACCTATTAGCTCATTGCCATGTTACCGTTGCATTCAATAGCTTAATAGGGTTCACATACAAATTAGGACTTTCCACAGAAAACGAGAACATCAGATGGCCCTGAATGAGATAAATTGGTTTAAAAAGATGTAAACACTTATATTTCAGGTCAGACTCATGAGACTGGAGAAAAAAATCCTCCAATGGGCAGGTATAGGATTACAAGACCATCACTTGTAGCCTGGAGCACAAGCCACTTTCAAAGACCTGATGACACACGAAACAGAACACTGCTCTGCCTGGTGTGGTAATTCCCGGTTACTGGAGACTCATATTACATTTTACCATGTCTTCTTACATTTACATCTGAGAAAAATAGTATTTGCTATCCTTGAAGTGCACACAAGAATTTTTGGCTGCTAACCCATCTAAATGTGAAATTGCACAGCTTGCCTTGGGTTTTCTCCTGGAATTATCCTGCCTGTTCCCGGCGCCTCTGAGCTGCTTCCAGACGAGTATTCCTGATTCCGTGGAGCTGATGGTAAAGCACAGCACACATAGTCTTGAGGCTGTGGTTAACCGATAAACAATTCAGCAAATTGCTACCACTGTCTCAACACTTCTAAAGGCATTAATCTGCACCCCAACATTATTGTTATTACCTTGTCCCTGATAACAGCCAAAATCCAGTGCCTTGAAGCCCACCTATTCACATGCTTTCAGTGGGGCCCATGGGCTCTCAACCTAAGCACTGAAAATCAGAGGTGGGACTAACCTCGTTAAACCTCTCTTTTGACCTCCTTAACAAATACTTTTTATACTTTTTATTTTTAGCCTTTGATACTGGCACTGCCACCAGCCCATCTGAAGATATTCTGAGAAGGAAGCAGGGATGGAGGGCTCCAAGGAGCCTTTAACCCTGTCCCTCTGCAGCCCCACTGGTCCATTTGACCACAAACTCAGCAAGGGCTCACCACTCCGTCATCTCCTCTTTGTCACTGATGGCATCCAGCCTGCCCTCAGCAAGCCAGCACAGAGTGGCAGTGGCAGGAAGGATTGCTCACTGCTGGCCATCCCAAGGACAGGAGCATTGGCGGAATGAGGGCAGGAGCCAGTTCAGCACTGTTGTGCCTTTGGCTGTTGCAAATACTTCTGGAACATGCCTGGACAACAGGTCCCCCAGGAAGCACCAAGTAAGATCAAGGTGGGATGGGGAGAGCGGGGAGGGAAAGTAATACCTACTTTCGGATGTTAAAAAAAAAATAATCACAACATTGGCAAGGACAAATACTTGATCGGAGGTTTGCAAGAGAGCAAATTATATTTTTAAAGCTGGCACGAAGCTTGCCCTTTGCCCCACTGGATCCCACCCAACACCAGCTGAAATCATTTGCCAGTGGCTTGCACTTGGGCTTTCATGTAAGTCAACACTTTACACAAAAACTCACAGTGCAAAATTACCCAATAGATCTATTTGTAATAAGTGCCTTTCTATAAAAAGCTGAGCAAATAAGCCCTTATATTTTTAGGAGTATTTTAAATGTTTACTATAAAATTCTATTATGCATTAAACTTAATTACCCAAATTAAATTCTCAATTATTGTACCTGTGTGTGCCATTTTATTTTTTGCTTCGCTAATGCCAGATAGTATAGCTATTCATTTTCATTTTGAAATTTTGATTGCATTTATTCAGTTACTTCGTGTTGGTGGTGAACTATTGATAGAACCTGGTTAAGCTTTACTCTCACTGACAGAGGCCGCATGGGCTATGTACTGCCGGTTGTGGCTGGCAACACGCACTGGGACTGTTTTTGAAGAAAAGCTGCAGTGATCAAACAAATGGGACTGAAAAGTAGTGTCTGCTAGGATCTAATGATGAATCAAAAGCAGATTTCCATTTCAGAGCCAAATCTTTCTTGAAACCAGGTTTTCAGAGATGAAAACATTACATCACCTTCTGGGGAAAGGGAAAGGATACAATCAGAAATTTTAAGGCAAATAAGCCTTATAGTTTGCCAAGCATATGGCAGCCGATGATTACTTTTATTTATGCATTTATGGAACATCTTTTACATTTTTATATCAAGCATAATAACATCCTCCCCCATGCCCTGAGCCTCCAATATATTAAACTACTGAAACAGAAAGTTACATTGTTATTTTGTTTTGAAAACTGAGTTACCTGTTTCTCTAAACATTCTAACAGGCATGTATTTTCTGGTAAGCTTAATGATGAGCTCTGCTAGCCATACAAATAATATGAGCATAATTCACTGCAAAGAGACCACTTCATTTACTCTTTGTAGTAGCTGAAAAATCCAGGCATGAAATCATGTTTTCCAGCTATGCTTTTTTGTTATATTTATGGTCTCTTTAGTAAAATCAAAGGAATGCACTTCTGTGTAAGGGGCATAGTTTGAATGGCACAGTAACCATCATGCCATAAAATTTTGAGCTGGGCTGCTTGATTACAAAAGCATGTCCTCACTCCAGCCTTAGCACAACGCAGCTGCTTAAATCACTGGGAGTTTAAAATTGGAGTCACTTGAGAACTAAAATTGCACGTAATGGCAAAATGGTAGACGGTATTAAGCCTGGGCTGCCAATTTCAGAGCAATTTCTAGAAGTCTGAGAGCTTATTGATAAAATTATGGGATGTAGAACACACAGCACTCATTAAACTCATTTTCTTTTGCTTGCATCATGAGATTTTTTTATCTTGGCACTTTTCTGTGGGACTCCTTGCATTTAGAAACAGGTACCAACAAAAGCGCATGGGTGAACAAGATTTTGAGGAATGCAGCCTTTAACTTCTGCTGGTTTTCTCCTGAGATCCGCTCTCTGGTACCACATGTTCATTTATTACTGTGTTAGACAAAACCTTGCATTCTGTACTTGCTTAAAAATGTTCATGATGTGACAACCCCATGTAAATTTTCAAGTAGGTAATGACACGCTAACGCAATGACCACCCTCCTTTTCCTTTTAGATGACGTGCTGCAGTATGGCATCCCAGAAACCATCCATCAGGTGAGGGCCTGGGGCTTACAACATCTGGTACCTCATGCTGACACAGGGCAGCAACATACAGAGGTTGAGCACTGCTGTGACCGCCAGGTTCTGTGCAGTAGGCACCAAGGTAAAGTTTTTTCCACAGTGTCCCCCACCTGTTTTTTATGCTTACGCTTATCCATACCGTGTCTCAGTTTTGGCAGCGGAGCCACCTCTGATCACATCATTTCTGGCAGGTGGATGGGGAGCTGGCCTTCCCCCACCATGTCGCTCTCCCCTGGGAGCATGCAGCAGAAAGACCTGACAAGATGACGGTTCATCACACACTAAAACCCATGATAATTGCATTGTTATAAAAAACTACAGGGGCTTTTGTCTTTTATTTCTCATTCTCCTCCACAGAAGCACACAGACCATGTAAGCTGTCAAGGATGCCAAGGATGACAGATATTGTGGCTCAATAAAACTCAGTAAAAGCAGGTTTAATAACACGATTTTGCTGCTTTTCTGAACTACAAATACTAAATAGCCCTAAATCTTTTTCTCAAGGTAATTCCCAGATTTTCAAAAGACAGCTAAGACGAGACCCCTCCACCCAAATATTACCTGCTGAAAACACACTCAATACATTTGAGTTTTATCAGACATATATCAGAAAAATGCTGTGGCTGTTAGTACAGAGCTAATGTCTAACCATTGCCTCCTCAGGGTGACAGCTCAGAGACCAGGTCTCCTGTCAAAGCATCAGTTACCTCCCATGCAGGGAGGTTTCTGCAGGGTAAAAGCCAGTGCAGAATCTGTCCTCCATCGCTCCTCATAACAACTCACATGGTTTCCACAGGAGAGGCAGTTTAAGGATTACCAGACACCATTACAAGTCTGCTTCTCCTGTTTTTCCTGTACTGTTTAACCCTAATCCCTGTTGCCAACAAAATATCAGCAAATTCAATAGCTTCCAAAATCCTGTGATAACCATGTGACACCTGCAACAATACAAGGACAAGGAACGGAGCTTGCAGAGTGGTCCTCCTTCCTTACAACCTCAAAACTGTTTAATTAGGAAATGAGTGGAAAGCCACTGCAGAACCAAAGCATCACAGGGAAATAAGGATACTACACTCTTTCCTTTTCAGCGGTTAAATGACCGTAGATTTTTTTCCACATTTGCAGCTATTCTTTCTCTCATTTTTATTAACTCTTGGTGTACATCAGATCAGACCATTCTGATTTCCACCTGCATGAAAGTTACATACATCTTGCATGATCTGACATCACTTAACCTACAAGATTAGAGTTAATTCTGTTTTACTTAATTAACTCTGCTGGACTGATCACACTTACTTCTCTCTCCAGCTAAGATGCATGCAGCTGCTCATCTAAAGCATACAAATTATCTCATAGCCTAGTTATGCTGCTGACACGAGGTCATGAAAAATGTGCCAACAAAACAGAATCCCCAGTGCTCCAGCAGACAACAACGAACCTCATATTTCACTATAACTTGGCAATTAAGTCGGAAGAAATACCTCGGGAGAGGAGCTATTCTCCAGGATTTCAAGCAGAACAAACCGCTGCTGATGAATTAGCTGAGACCCACTGCGGCGCACAGGCAAAACGTGAACCACGCTGAAACTCTTTGTTATTAATGTTTCTCATGGCATAAATCAGGATTTCTGTAAGTAAGGCACAGGGAATGCAGTGACCTGCTGCACGAGACCATGCTGCCTTAGGAAAGCTCAGCACAATTCAGCATCGCTTCAGCCTGCAAACCAATGCAGCGCTACCAGCCCACCGGTCAGTCCGGCCCGTGGCTCGGCCGAGCTGCAGGAGCACCCCACAGGAGCAGCGTGCCCACCAGTGGCTGCTGTCCCAGAGACGTGTGTGTCAGCCAGGACCACCAGTCCTGTCCCATGCCACCACCCTGACATCAAGATTTCAGTGATCCGAGGCTGTATGGACAGGGTTCCCCTCCTGCATGCACACCAGCAGAGACCTGTAACAAGTCAATTAGCAAGCACTGGGCAAGTAGCGTCGGTCATCCTTCTGCAGAGTGCACAAAGCAGACTGTGGCCTTTCCCACTCTGCTCAGCACACACTAACTGGTAGGAAAAGATGTATTTTTCTGACAGGTCACACACATTTAATCAGAGCATGCTACCTGCAGAAGACACTGCGATGGCCCAGGGAGCAGAGCAGGGTTCATTGGAAGTGACAGTGACCTCCTCCCAGGGACACCGAGGCCAGGCATGGCAGGACGGCCGAGCAGGGATTACGCAGCACCTCCCACAGCAGACCTGGCTCCAGCTCATCCTGGGCCATTCCTTCCCTACCGAATAGCAAAGACTATTAGAAACAGGGAGATGCAAACACCTTTTCTTTGCGTGGCCAGAGTTGACTCAAACAAACACAAAGAAATCCACCTGGAAACCTCAGAGATGATCAGTCCGCAACCCGTTTAGGAGAGCCTGGGTAGATGTGAAGCACAGTCTATTAGTCAAGCTCCATTTCATATTTCACCTGTTTCTGCACTGGGATAGGCCTGACATCTTTTATGGATATAAAAATATCCCACAGTTGACTATATCATCATTTAACTTTGTTTTTCCTTTCTAGAGGAGTTTCCTTTGAAGTTCCTCTGTGTATTTCATTATTGTCTTGGGATCTGGAAAAGCTGTTGTTACTTGAAACCACCAGATCTGGTATCCATTAAAGATGAGACCGAGCCAGGGAGCACCGGCATGGTACTGAGCACTCCGCCACAACAATTTAACCCAACTGTGCAAGAAAACCTTGATTAAATATACACTCATTAATATGTCTAAAACTATTCCTGCTATCTCTAAATGAGAGGTAACTAATTTGAGATAGCAGTAACTTACTTTTTCACATGCACACGGCCCTTATCAACTTTGAAAAATTACTTGCTTTCCAAGAATGAAATCCACTCCCATCTGTTGTTCCAGAAAATCTATAGGGCCCACAGAAAAACATACCAGCCACATTATGCATTATTCATAGGATTATAATGTTTCCTCTCTTTCCAAGAGCGCTACAATTTACAGGAAAATAACAGAGAATGTAACGCACAGCACAAATCAAAGCACAACAGATAACATTTACTAGTGCTATCTTCCTGCTCTGAGGGTAGAAGCTGAGAAAGGACAGCGATGCTCCAGTCCACGCAGTAATAGCCCCCTGCCCGTGAAAGGGATGCGTGGATGCTGTACCATACGACATGCAGAGTAACTAAACCGCACTCCTCTGCCACTGGAGCTGGGCTGATTCTAAGGGCACGTTTTCAATAGATGCTTTCACCTTGCCAATGTACGTGCACAAACAAGTAGTGGGTGAGCAGTTTTCTCCTGATGAGAAAACATTAACAGCCTTTTCAGATACACCTTCCACCTCAGACATTAAAGAAAAAAGAACAAACACCCTCCAGACATGCCTTCCCATCTTTCTAGCAATAATTGGAAATCATGCCTCCTGCCGACACAACCTAGAATATTCCTGTGCCAGAATATTCCTGTGCTAGAATATTCCTGTGCCAGGCTCGGGCTTTGCCTCCTTAGGCTGCTAGCACAGCGTTAGGATTATCTTCACATAAGGACCTGCTCAGTAGATGTAGAGATTGTTAGTCCAAGTATCCTTGATGCTTCCTTAGCTGAACATTAGAAACTTATTTTCTCATTTCCAGTTTTGCTGAAGAGTTCGCAGCAACCTGTATCTCTTGCTGAGATACAAGACTTGACGCTCCTCTCCCTTTCAGTGGGGTAAATCAGGTATGTAACTATTTGAATTAATTCAACCAGCCGACGGAAAATGAGAATGAGTGGAGACAGTGCCACCTGAGGAGCCCACCAAGCACCCTGTGACAGGCACATCCCACCAGAACACAGCCACTCGCTGCTGCTGCTGCGCACCCCACGAAACCCCGGCACTGGGCAGGTGTCCAGCCTGCACAAACCCAAGTACCTCCAGGCACCATCCCAGCCCCGTCGCTGCCATGGAAGCTGAGCACATCACATTTATTCATTCCAGTGAAGACTTTTCTATCACTCGGCTGTGCTAGGGGTCTCTGCTGAACCGATCACAGAAAGCTCTCCAGCAGCTTATGCTCACTCCTCAGTCTTCACTGAACCGTTTGCTTTGGAGAAGCCCTTCAAAGAATGATGGACTACCCAGGTTTTCACATACCCAGCTCAGGTTCAGACAGCAAAAATCTCAGCTGGCCACCTCCATTATCCCGTAGACACACACTTCCCTGCTGGGGCCCTGCCGTGCCCTTCCAGCCCCCGCACAGTTTTAGCAGCCCACGACTTTAATCCATTCGCAGCACATGGTCAGCACATGCACCGTGTCTGTGCTTCCAGCATGTTTCAAAACCCTTTTCAGGGAAGGCACTGCAGAAGACAAGATAACATCTCTCCAAACATACAATGGTTTTCAAGAAATCGTTGTCTCTGCTTTAACAGCCCTGATCAAAACCAATTACAATCCCAAGTGAAGAAACTGTCATAGCACTTACGATGAATTACTGCCACACAAGAGAGGTCTTCCCAAGCTTCAAGCTTAGCCTGTGCAATGTAGCTATAAAAATTCCAACCTACAGCCTGACACACTTTCTCACAGCCTCCTGCAGCCCCCCAGCGACTCCCCTGCCCCAGCCCAGGCTCCTGCAAGCACCATGCCCCTGGCACAGCCCCCCTGCAGCCACGGGGGCACCGGCTGACCCCCGGCTTTCCCCAGCCTGGCTCCGGGGCAGTGCAGAAGTCATGTCATGGAGATAAATAAGCCTTGGGGCAACGGGTAAAAGCAGCCCATGGTGACCAATTGCACAATGAAAGGCAAAAAGCATTTTAATGGACTTTTAACAAAAAGGGACCTTTTAACAAAACACCCTGTATCTGTTTAAAATTACCTTATAAAATAGGTGTAATGACCGTCTCTATTTTCACAAAAGGAGATATTCTCTTCCTGTAAATGGCTGCCAGACTGAACACTCTCGTCTATAGGATAACAACCACATATTTAAGCTATCACTTCCCAATTATACACAACTTAATAACTCACTGCCACAGGGAAAAACGAGCCCAGTTATACATCATTGTTACAGGAGCTAAATGGACATAGAGAAGGCCAGCTCTGGTGGTAAATGGTAAATAATGCATATAGTATATAAAACTTTGCAAGTAGATAGACAAGTTAATTTGCTTCCCACTAAAGCAAAATGACTTTTAAGAAGTAAACCATTTATCTCAACACTAACATGCAAGATTGCCTTCACACATACACCTACAATTGCATATATCCATCATACAGAAAATATTTATTGACAAGCATCATGTTTCAAGATGTGTCTATGTACATGTGTATGTATATATATGCATACGCATTTCTACACAGATAATCTTCCAATTTAAATAAAATTCACTGTGAATACATGGATATTGAAGTCTCAAAGCTTCCAAGAATAACATATATATGTAAAGTTTCCTAAGAGACTGATATAGGGTTGCCTCTGTGTCAAAGGCACACACAAATCACATGGCATTTATTTGCACATCTTAGGAAAATTAAATGCAATTCATTGGCAATATCCAACTGCTTTTCCATGTAAAAATGAGGCCACTCAATACTAGAAAGTTAGGGAGTAGAATCAGCTGCAGATGGTTGGGGTTTTTTGTTTGGTTGTGGTTTGGGTGACTTTTACAAACAAAACAAAACATTACACTGTTCTTCGGGGCCTTTATGTTTAAAACATGAAAGAAATGACTCTCTGCTTTTCTCCATTTCCACAGGCAAAAACCCCCATACACATCTAAGTAATTCTCAAGCAACATGTGCTTGCTAGTGCAGCATGTTGCTCTCCCCATAGCACAACTGCTCCTGAGCTACAATCATTCACTCACAGCTCCACTGAAGACTTGGTGGAATGGAAGATATTTAGACTTTAGGCCTTGAAAACTGAACAAACTTACTCCACATAGAGTAACAGTTACTTTCTTTTTTTCTTAAGGTAGTTAGAAAAACTTGTAAAATTCACCTTGACAAAACATCGGTGATGTTGCATATTGATGTTGAGGTGTAATGACCTAAACGTTCTCTCTTTTTCTGCAGTTCTAGTAACACGAACATTCAACCCTTTTCTACTCTCCCTACACACAGAAGAGGGAAAGAAATCCTTCATGTGGTTTTCTGGCTGATGCCAAAGGAACTCGTCAACCCACAGCGGGATGCAGTGAGATCCAGAACTGGGCTCTTTGTAGTTGAAAAGGAAAGCCTTTAGCCAACTGGAAGTGACTTCTGATGGACACGTTATGATTTTCCTTTTCCAACAAATTAATTGAAGGAAACGCTTTAACTTGATGTTTCATTCTGGTATCTATTGGCAACTGATAATCAGTGATAACTGATACACTTGCAGCTTTGGAGTAAAAGCTTTTCTCCTTCATGCAAATGGCATCACACATTTGGTATTGATAACGCAAAAGGATATGGCCTGAATCCCAAACTATCTAAGGATCCAAACTCATGATACTGGTTATTTTTCAAGTCTCATGTTTTCTAACACAGACTGCAGTTCACATTCCCTCATATTCCCTTGCATGTTTGAACACTTAGAAAATTGCTGGTTTGTGTTTCAAAGGGTCTGAGTTTCTAATCACAAGGTCTAGAATCTTCTCCCTTTTATTTTTATCATTCAGAGTTCTCATGTACTCTACAGCCTCCAAATGCTGAGGAATTATCGCAGATGCCACGATACAAATTATCTTTGTGAGAACTCCCCAACCCACTGTAATTCGGTGCAAGGCCAGCAAGGGCTGCACATACAGCAGCCACCTCCCGTAATGGTCCCTTTAGGGTCCTAATGAGCACCTAGGAACAGAGTTCCAAATGCACATAGGCCACTACCAAACAGGCAAGCCCTGTGTTTCCAAAAGCACCTATTTCTGACACCAAGCCATGAAACAAGACCGTCCAAAACCACAACCAAGTACTCTGCATCCCCATCACTGAGTGAGTTCACCGTGGTGCTGCTAACATCAACACACGATGCCCTGACATGGAGCATCACCGTAGACAACGGTCTGCAGGTAACAACAGCTTAAAAATCACACTCCCAGGTAGCTGTGGGCTACAGCAGGGAGTAGCGCCGTAGCCCAGGGCTCTTGCTGGCAGATGCTGCCAGTCACAGACATGACAAGGGGAACAGAGAGACACCACTTCAGGGTGTAAAAGTAAAAGCACATTGAAGCAACCTTTTCCACTTCTGTCGGTTTCAATGTGTTAATTCCAAATAAAGCCAGCATGGTTTGCAGAAATTTAGACAGTCCTTAACAAAGAAATAAATAGAGAAGAAGAAAAACCCCAGCAAGGGTATTCTTTGTATAACCCACGCCTGCAGGTGACTTAGAGAGACAGGATCTTTTCAGCAGATCCCAGCATGTCAGAGGAAAGACCATGATTAAAAGCAAAATAATGTTGACATTTCTGTCCAGATGTGCTCTGGCCTGGACCGCTTGGTGAAAAGGGCAGGCTGTGTCAGTCAGAAGGGTCACACTCACCCCCCCACTGCAAGAACACCCCACACCTCTAAGTATTTGCTCCAGAAGTGAAAATCCCAAACCCAAATCATCCGCCGCAGTCCTCCGAGGCGGGCTGATAGCTCCCTTCTCCCCCTCCCACACTTGAGCAGCCCTAGGTTAAGGGCTGGGACTCACAAGGAAACCTCTCCGCGGTCAGCAGGGACATCTGGCTGAGAGGATGTAACAGGGGACTCCACACGCTGATTCACAGCAACTTTGGTGGCAGAGCATCCAAACAAGTAAAGAAACTAACACATGATTACAGCTCTGAACAAAAAAACCCAAACAAACAAACAAACAAAAAGTCAAAAGTTGAACGAAGCTTTGCCTAATTCTGCCTTTGGTCAAAAAGACAGATACAGACATGGCAGGACTCAGACTTCTTTTTTTTTGTTGTTGTTGTGACCACCCTATAGCCCATACATGACCCTTTGCTTCCAAATGAGCACTGCGGGAAGAAAAAAATAAATCATTTTTAGAGCCATATTTGTAAAGAGTAGATTATCCAAAGATTCAGAAATAAACTTTCTGGAAGCTGTCAGCCTGGTGTTTTATTCCCCATGCCACCATCTAATGTCACGCGTGAGCCATTCTGCCACCTCCGTAAGCAGGGCAAGATACTGCTCTCACCCAAAATCGCTCATTTCAGCTGGCCAAGCCGGGGTGGGGGAGTATCTCTGCCACCTCCTGCAAAGCAGAAATTATAAATCATGTCCACACAGAGCAAAGTTAAAAAAAATATCTCACAGTAATAATTTACCTAAATATTTAAAAGAAAATAATTTAAAAATGTTAGAGGTAGGACTCATGGAGACTGATGTAATACTAAATAGAAATGTTAACATTTTCATTCCACTAAATGAAATAAACACAGAACCCACAGACATAAAAAGACATGAAAAACCCACACAGTTTGCATTGGAAAGACAGCTTAAAACTCCCAAGCTTTAACTCAAAACATTATTTTTTTTTATTAAAGTATGAATGCATTTATGCTGGAGAATAGTTTACATACATTGTAATGCAACAAGCATATTTTCAAGAGGTGTGGGCCCTCCTCAATGTCTCCCATGCTCAATCTATACGCTTTAACACTGGACTCACACATACACTCACATACAAACACAGACCCACAAAACACAGACACAGAGCTATCTGCTTTGATTAGCTTTCTTTTAAGGCTTCTGTAAGGTGCCCTAGTGCCCCTAACATTACCATAATTACAAACAAAATTGTACAAAGGAGCAGCATGACTTGCAAACTATCGATCTGCTCTCGGCTTTAAAAAATGTCAAGTGAAACAAGTTTTTCCTTTTATTTGAGTTTTATTAAACATCTGCATTTAAGAAAGGCATGACTCTGTATATCTGTGAACAAGGAAAGATATGGGAATCTTAACATGAGCTTCTCAACCAGAACAGATGTTCAAACCTGACTCCTAAGGGACTGTTTCCTTTGATCTTTACAGTAACGCAGCCCTGGCTGTGCGATGAGGCACCACCAGCTCTATCCCACCAGGGCCACTCGGCCAGCAATGTGGAGACCGGTGACACGGAGTTGAGGCTACCATACTCATATCACTTCAGACCTGAGGTTGATGAGAAGTCACAGTTCAAATGCTGACAGACCCAAGTGTCCCTCAACTCTTACCAGTGGGCCCTCCTCCTGCAAAGCACATCAGGGTTGGAACACGCACAGGTAATGGTGCTGGCTCGCTGTACCCCTAGCCGTCACGGAGAATTTTTGCCCACCCCTTTTTGGTATCCTGCAGTATATAGTCTGAAACTGCAACTACTGGTGTTGGGTGAAAGACGTGGCAGCAGGTATATTAAGAAAATAAGTACAATGAATAAAATAAAGGATAGCATATGATATAATGTGTACATACAAGCATCTTCTTTCATTTTTTTATTTGTGAAATGTGAATTAACTGCAGAATGCCAGGCCGTTAGTCTAAAAGGCTATGTATGGATGTCTTAGCCTACGTACGGTCAAAGGTTTTTTGTGATGCATCACAGAGAAAGATTCTTCGGGAACCATTAGGGCTTTCCAGGTTTACTTGCTCTTGTGCATCAGCATCAGCCCCCAGCTAGGAACTCCGCAGAAGCAACTAATAAAATTGCCTGACCAGTCTTGTAAGACAAACAGGAATGAGTCTACTTCATTGGTATGCACCTGAACTACAGAGATGAGAAAGGGACAGTGATGGGTGGGTGAGAGAGTTGGGGGAGGGAGCTTTTTTCCTCACTTTTACAACAGCAGCAGATTTCAATGTAACGTAATTACTTTAATGATGCATATCTGTAGGTACTGAATTGCTCTTTTGATTTAAAAAGCTGGTCAGACAAGTGTTTGGCAGTCCTTTCATTCCCCAGTTTCAATTGTTGCTTATTCATCTATCAGGTCTCATCCCCTAGGCCATTTCTGCCTTTGCTGAACCGCGAATGAGTTCAGTCAGCCATCATCAGATTCAAATTCATGAGACACTTCCTCTGATGAGCTGTTCCTGTGGATCCGGCCATCGCTTTTCATGCTGTGAAAAGTCTTCTTAAAGGCCTCCATCATGGCATGGGCCAGCTTCTTGGCCTCCAGCTTGCTCTCACACTCTACAGCATGGCAGTCCATCTGGTAGGACAAGTCATCGTTGATCTCCCGATAGACCCAAGCAAAGATGTTTGGGCTGACGTTGTGGTCAGCAGTGCAGTAGGCTATACGTGCTACCTGAAAGGTATCCATGTGGACTGTTGCCTCACCTTTGAGGTCCAGATGATGCAGCCAGACTTGGAAAGGGCGAATTTCCAGAAGGGCATTAGCTGGGTAAATATCCTCCCTGGCGAGCGTGTGCTTCTTCCATAATTCAATGACTGGTTTCTCCGTGCAGCCTGACAAAAATTGCATCCCTGTTGTGGAAACCTTACCCAAATACGTAACCTGCAAAGAAGAGCAAAGATAGGTGAAGCACAGGTGGCCGACTCCGGTGTTGCTTTCTGCCATTCCAGGGAACTTTCCTTTATTCAGAAAATAAAAGCGTCCCCACATACAAACTCCCCAATTTCCCCATCATTTCCAGTAAAACAGTTTTCAAACTGCTTTCCAGATATTTGCTTTCTCAGATGCTGACTTCAGCATTCAAACCCAGATGTTAAAATTGTTCAGTCTCTGAGTGTCAAGGGATTCACCCTCTCCAGGTCCCCTGGAAAGCCCAGCTCTAGAGCCCGTGACTGTACCCCTAAGCTTACACCAGCAAGTCTAAGTGTCAGTGGAGCAGGCCCCAGGTAGCTGTAACGCTAACCATTTTTTTTCCTTCTACTTTATTCAGATGATTTATTTGTATCGTATTTCAAACATTAATATTAGGATGACTGAGACATTCTCAGTTTGATAATGCAAAGCTGCAGGTGGTCAGAAAAGCATGATCATGGCAGAGAATTTTAAAGCTTTTGAATGTTTTTTTCCAAAATGATCCTGTTTTTCCACCACTTCTGCTGTTTCTACTTAAGTATTAAGCCAGGAATAGCTCAAAGCTGTTCAGAACTCTATCTTTGAGCAGGGCTGAGACATTTATGACATCAATTTAAGGAAATATGCTGTTAAAAAAGTCTAGTGCTAAATCTACCTTAGTTTAATCACATCATCTCTGTGCTGTTCTGTCTAGCTCTTTTGAGTAAATATCATGTTATCCAATCTGCACAGGAAAGCAGGGTGGTTTTAGTGCCCTTATTGTATTTTGTTGACCAAAAATCAAATTTACTGAAGGTCCGTACCAAAACACTGTATTAAGCCTTCGCAGAAACATTGCCCTAAATCTGTGCAGGTGCTCAAGAGGCTTTCTTCCACTTACAGCTGAATGGAAGATTATTTTATCTGGGAAAAGGGATTTTCTCTAGAAAAAGACAGATCAATGCCACATAAATACAATTATGCGGATTATTCTATTTATTGCTGTTGTCAGAACAGCGCACTTAAGAACAACTATATGAAAGCAAAATTGCCTCTAATTTGTCTCTTGCAGCTGTAACTGCTTAAGACAGAATCTTGTGCCTCTTGGTCGATGTCTTATAACCTCATGTGCATTTTACTCCAGGCATTTGGAGAAAAAAATGTAATCACATTCACTTTTCAAACTAATTTCTTCACAATTCTGTATTAAACACAGAGTATCAGCTATTTTTGTTTTGTATATGCTTTAAGAAATGCAAATAAAAATTACGGGATTTTCACATTTAAACACAGCAAAAAAATCATACCCACAAGGAATACAGGATTTGTATTCCATGCAAACACAATTTTCCACAAGAAAAATATTTTGCTGCAAGCTTCATAGGTTTTGTTAAACTCAGAGACCTAAATTAAGCCATAATTAAGGAAAAAGCTTACAAAACATTATTGGAAGTCTGTGTGGCTTAATCACGCCTGCCAAAAAAGCAATTTCATAGCACTGACATTTCAAAATGGGAAGTCTTATTCTTTGCCTATAAATATTCATGCTTTGCACTGGGAGTATGTTAAATCTTATAAAGCTTTCTACTTTTTGGAACAGTGGGACACACAACAGCTAGAACAGTTAACAAGGCAAGACCTACCAGTGTTTTGCTTTATTTTATTTTAGTAGTGATGAGAGTTGAGTTCCCAAAAGTACTGTAGAATAACCTAAAAGAAAACCTCAGAGCTCACAGTGCCAAATAAATGCATACAAACAGCACATGCAAGACCAACAAGGAATGTGTCTGCAACATACTGTGGGGTATTTCAACATATACCCACAGTCATACTGCTTTGAAAAGATCAAGATCAGTGTGCAAAATTGCACATTCAATATATTCTCTGAAGGTTTGCTCAGCACCATTTCATATTCACAAGCCAGCCAACAAAAGACCAACATACACTGTAAATAAATTGAGCATTTGGGGTTAGATTCAAAGCCCATCACAGTAACAGAAGTCCTTCGCTGACTTCAAAAGAGATTTGTACAAAGCCCTTAAACCCTGAGGAACAGAGAACTAGCCTCTTGCTCACGCTCTTTGTCACCGCCCAAATACAGTTTTGAATTCCCAGCCTCAGCAAAGATGCTGCCACCACTGCAACATTTCTCCCCCCAACTGCTGTTTGGAGACTGGTATCACTTGGAGCCCACAGAAACAAGCGCCTCTCATTAGTGAACAACAGTAAATTCAGGAAATCATTTCATTACACGCTTGTCTGCAAGAGGAAGCTGTTGACAGCACGTGAGATGCCCTGCCACAACAGCAGGAGGAATGGGCGAGGAGAGGAAAGCAAAGGCAGCTCCATCCCACTTAGGAAGCTTTATTACAGGTCTTCCCAGGCAGTTAGTGCTGCTGAGCTCAGTGCTGCAAATCTACCCCCAGCACACAGAGCATCAGCTTTCAGTACAGACGACTCCCAAGTGATGCTCAGGACACCTCTGGCAGCTGAGGAGCAACATCAGAGGGGACTGTCACACGGGAGTGTAAATCAAGTTTAATATTCTCCCTCTTCCTGCCCTGCCACTAGCTGCAACCCCCTGTTGGCCATCGATACGTGCGTGGCCTGCCTAAGTATGAAGTTACAAAAAAAAATAATGTATTTCCTTACACATAAAGTATTTGTATTTAAATAAAATAAAAAAAAAAAAAAGCAAGCAGTGATTTACTCTGATAGCAGCCAAGGCAAAAGTAACTAATAAGAAGGATGGGATGGATGATGCCTTGTTTACCAAAATGGGAGATAATAGTGTGGTTTAGTGTCCCAGTTCTGTCACAGTATAACTGTGTAGGAACCTTTAGAAATTTGCTTCCTTTAACACCACCTTGCAACTCTATCATATACATTTCATTTTCATTTGAGGACACATTTGTAAATATTTATAAGGTGCTTAGATACTACAACAAGGAGTTCACAAGAGAGACAAGAAACAAACTCTAGTTTAGAGTTTCTCTTGTACTGTGTCTTACATAGAAACATCAACACCTACTAATGTTTTGGGGTTGGGGTTTTTTTCTTTTTAAAGAAATGACCATTTTCTTTTTCCTAGTTGAGATAAAAGCATTTCACATGAGCAGCATTACCGAAGCTCTTAGCGAGGACAGATGTCTAACATTTCATCACTTCACAATCCCTGCTAAACACAGAACAGGGATACAGGGGCTGGCAAGACACATCAAATATTTGACATAAAACAAGGCAGTATCCTGTTCAGAACAAAGTTTTCTTCATGATTAAGTATCACATACATGTTATCCATTACGTATTAATCCATCTGGAGCTGACCAATTTAGTAACTTAGGTATTAACATTTGTGTAAGTGCAGGGACATTACCAGTACGAACTAAAACCAGCAAAAGATAGATCTACAGGGCACTTATCTCTGAGCTTTCAGTTACAAGGTTATTCCACAAGCAATGCTCCCTGTGTTTCAGCTCCTACCTCACCACATCTCACAGCACACTCACCTTTATTTAAATTCCCAGAAACCACCGACCATCACATCAATAGAGTAAAGCTATTACAGTACAACCATCTTCCTTTCCAGTTTCCAAGTTTACCAACCAAAGATCAAAGAACAGAATATTCCTCCCATTATCAGATGGAGAAGAAAATTATTCTGAGGCAAAAATTCCCACTGGTGATCTTTTCCATTAAAATTGATGGCAACTCATCAGTGTGAAGCCATCAGAAAGTATATATATATAAAAAAAATTCATCTTTAATACTCATAAGAACCAGATGTGAACGGCACAGAAAGACACTACTATTTTCATTATCTTTATTATTGTCATCATTGCTATTATTATTATTATGTGTCCATGTGCAAACACACACTGAAGAAGTGCCTGAACAGATTCAACTGTATAGGCTTACTAACTAGAGGATAATTATTGACAAGGACTGGCAGTAGCCACAGCTCAGGCTGAAAGCTCCATCTATGATAATACAGCTCTGACCACCAGCCCAAGTGCACCAGGACTGACTAATGCTTTTTCCTCCTCCAAAACACTGGACAGAGGTCACTGGGCAGCAAACATCAGTCCAGGAAGATGACTTATTTGTGACAGCAAGGCATGCCCTATAGCAAATCGTCCTATACACACACGGCCAGCAGCCATGTTCCCTGCCCTTTAGCCTCAGTGCAAGGCAGGGTAGCCACAGGTTGGTTGTAATGTGTAAATTATCATCAAGCTGCTGCAGTCTTTACTTGTTTTGGACACTGTATTTTAAGTGAGAAAAGGAAAGGAAAAGCCAGCTCAATGCCACTGTGCTAACCTTAGAGAAATAAAGGCATTTTATATCCTGTCTTCTTTCAGGGGTAGGAATGTATTTCTTCATGGTACTTTTAGTCCTTTGGTTTGTGTGCTTCATCTTTCCCATGGATCTCTGGAAGATCAACTTGCAACAACTTCTTGTGCATGCTAAAATTATCTACATTCTTCCCAGCCTTTCTATGGCAAACTGGCATTTTCCATCTGATCCTTCGCTCCCTGGCAAGCCACTGTCACCCAACATGACATAAAATACACTTGTGGTTTCAGCATTTCTGTGCTTGCAAACATTCAAACCTTTACTGAAAGCCAAGATGCTCTGAAGAGCTCCTTATTTCACCCTAGAGACTTGCCAACACCAGTGTCAGTATCTGACCAAACTGTCCTCAACAGAAGAATGCTGTGCCTTTGCCCTTTCATAACACAGCTGCAGCCATCTGACATGTAGAGATGTCTCATGCCAAAGGACATGAAGATTAATCGATGTCATCTTTCATGCACTGTCCTGGACATACAAAAACATCTGAGTATTTTGACATTGTTGTTTTCATCCCCTTCAGTCCAGTAAAGTATAATGAAAATATCTTTTAATAACTAGGCTCAAGAGCTTACCAACTTTGAAAAGACCAATTTAGCTGCTGCCACAGACATTTTCACTTCCAGCACAACACAATTTGTCAGAAATAATAAGGGTATTTTACTTTCCATACTCCATTTTCGTCATCAATCTCACATTGTTTACTTGCATTTCATAGGAGATAAAGAACAGCTTAGCTCCTGCGTGTGTTGACCTGACTTCAGATCTGACTCCCCTATGGACCATAACTGCTCCTAACTCATGAGCCTCAGTTGTTCCCCTGAAATTAGGTGGCCCAGTTTCTTTTTCTCCCTCTGTTCCCTATCCCCAGTCCAGAGACTATCATTGCTCCAAGAAAGCAGATCCAAGTTGTAAAGATCTATAATTACTGCATTACACAAGGGCAGATGCTCTCGGCACAGGAGTCTGGCAAAGGAACACGTACGCACACAGGACTCTGGCCTCTCTTATTATTCAAGACCATGATCAAAGGACCTTATGGAAAATTAACTACTTGGTTATTTCTTTAATATAAGTATTTCTTCCACACCAGATAATGAGGGCCTTCATCAACAAAATTAACAAAAAAACAGAAAAATTAAAGCAAATAGAGCACTGAACTTGAGCCAACAGGTATTTGCACATTTGCAGTTACCAGAGGATGCCCTAGAGGATCCTGAATCTTATGTAAATCTTAGTAATAGATGACTGTCTCTTTTGTCAATCTGTGTTTTAAAATAAACGTTCTTTTAGCCATCAATCTGGTCTAGTTGCAACTGATTATGTTTGATCTGAGACAGTACAATATTCCTCACTTAAAGGTAAGGAGACATTTTCTTCCTAAAATCAGAAGAATTTCTCCTGTGGCAACTTCAGGGCATGTGGTAATGAAAAAGCAATTGGAATGGGCTGTGTCAGGATGCACTGGTATAGACCCTCCAAGTCAGCAAGCAAACTGTCAGTTTGCCCCAGCCAAGCAAGAAGCAACAGCCTAAAGATCAGGTAAACTCACAACAATATTTAAGAGGAATACAGAGGAGACTTGAAGAAAGGAGCAGACAAAAGCAGGTTTGGAAGGGCACATACATGTCTTGCTACAAATTGCTGTTGGAACGCAGATAAACATGCAGATGCTCTCTGGGTTAGCAGTACAAAAGCACACACAGGACAAGAAAGCTCAAACTTCCCCCTGCCTCCATGCATATATTGTTAAGGCCAGAACAACGCAAGCTCAATCTCCACATCAGTGCCAGGTCTGGAATACACTGTGAGAAGCTGCTGCTCAAAAAAACTGCACTCGGGCTTCCCTGTACCCCAGCAGCCGCAGCAGACAGCCATGCCACCAGGCACCAGGCTTGGTGAAAGCCAGAGCCGTCTGGATACAGCCCCATATCTTCCAGTGCCTCCAAGAGGCATCAGAAGATTTCATTAGATATGGTGCTGATCAATCTGAAAATTCACCTTTTTTAGTTCAGAGATAAAACCAAATAAAAAAATATAAGAGAAAATAAGATTAAAAGGCCACATTTCCCTGTGGCCATTGCCACCTGGAATACCTCCCCTTCATGCAGTATGTTACCCTCCCATCCCTGGTCACAAAGCTTTGGAAAGACTCTCCCGAGAGGAGTCGTGGACCTGCCAGGACGTTTGCTGGTCCCTTGGGGCTGAGGAACACAGTGCAGCATTTGGAAAGCCAGACAGGAGATAAGGTGGCCCCAGTGGGGAGCTTCATTGCAATGGCAGTGTGTACAGAGCCCCAGTGCCACCGCCACAGGGTGCCTGGAGCAGGTCAGGGCCCACTGGAGGGTCGCGCAGCTCTGGGCGCTGAAACTGGCTGGTTTGATCCACAGCGGAGCTGAGATACGAGGGGACAGGCCTGCAGCAGGCTGCCCATCAGCTCAGTCAGTCACAGCACTTCTTTCATTTCACTAAAAGCAAATTTAGCTGTAGCCATTTGTAACATCTTTAATTAATCCAGCCAGCCCCTGGCACGGAGGGAGCGCTCGGAGCCAGCCCTCGTGCCCATCTCCTCGCACCACCTCAGGCACAGTGACTCTGCCTCAGGCTGGCGGCTTTGGGATTTAGAGCCAAAACCTGCTTTTTGGCTCTGAAGGAAAAACAAAAATATCCCAGACATTCCACCGGATCACTGAGCAAATACCGTGAGCTGCATTCAAGCAACATTTGCTTAAGTAAGACCCAAGAAAATGACTCAGTTAAGGAAAAAGGCTGCACAGTTTCCCTCTGCGTCTCACTGCTTCCTTATCCACACCGCCTGCCACCCAGCCAAGGACTTCGCAGCACAAACACGAGGGTCTTTGTGGGAACCGCAGGGCTCCTCAGCACACAGGAATACTCAGTAAATGCAGTAACAAGGCTTACAGAAATATGTGAAGAACTGTTTTATTTTGGAAACAAAATTCAGAGGTATAACAAACTGAGCTGGGTAACCGTTTAATAGAAAATAGCCATTGACAGCTGCCCTCTGGTTTAGGAAGGAGGGGAAAAAAAGATCAGTAGTTAATGTCTGATTTATTCCGAGGAATTGAAGAGTAGCTCCAGAAAAAGCTGGAAGTGTCAGCACCTCCTCAGCAGTTAAGTCAACAGTCAGCATCTGACTCCTTTAGTGAGAACAAAGCTGAACCTAAGCCTTAAAACAATGCTAAAATTCTCCCTTGAAAACAAAAAATAATAAATAAGCCCACCAAGAAATGCATTCAACTTTTTACATCTTCAGAACTCCTTCAGAAAAACAACCGCTGGGCAGCAGCTGCTCCTTCCCTCCCTCCGTCTCTCCCCACGGCCACGCTTGCAGCAGCCCTCTTCACAGGTGTCTTTATTTTCCCATGTGTTTCTCAGCTGTGACCACGCAGCAGATCCTGCCTTAGCTCGGTCCCAGGAAGGATTCACCACACAAGTAAGGTGTCAAGAGATAGTGCGGGGCAGTCATTTTGGACATAACCCAATCATCCAACTAAATCCCTTTAAAGGACACAAAAACTCAGGTTATTTCTACCCATCATTTTCTTCCACATTTTACAGCCTCCGTGCTTCCAAGTAGCTGTAGCAGGTGAAGGAGAAGTAAGAAGTGAAAACACCTTTTCTTGAAAAATTCTCATGCCTAGTAGAAAGAAAAACCTATTACTGATTTCACTGCTGGTTCTGAGCTGGCCTAGGAAAGCCCTTGAACACGGCAGCAGGCAGAGCAGATGAGTTACTGTGGCCCAGGGTGGGTGTCCCAATGTCCAGTTTGCATCTGCCAGGGCAGCACCTCGGGCATGGGGCCTTTCTGACCGAGGGCAGAGCGCACCCAAGAAGGACCTCTCATTCCTCAGACACCGAGCAGGACAAACACTCCAGGGACTTTGTTTGTCCAGTTCTGAGCTTCCCAGGTCAAGAGAGACAGGGAACTACCAGAGAGGGTCTGGCGGAGGGCTACGGAGATGAGGGGACTGGAGCATCCCCGTATGAGGAGAGGCTGAGAGAGCTGGGAATGTTTGGCCTGAAGAAGAGAAGACTGAGAACATGAATACCTTCAGGGCCATTGTCAAGAGGCTGGGGCCGGGCTCTTTTCAGTGGTGCCCAGCAACAGGACAAGGGGCAACGGGCACAAACTGCCACACAGGAAGTTCCATCAGAATACGAGGAAAAACCTCTTTACCTTGAGGGTGATGGAGCACTGGAACAGGCTGCCCAGAGAGGCTGTGGGGTCTCCTTCTCTAGAGTAATTCAAAACCCACCTGGATGCTTTAGGTGAACCTGCTTTAGCATGCAAGCTAGACTAGATGATCTCCAGAGGTCCCTTCCAACCTCAGCCACTGTGTAATTCTGTGACTGCAGATGACTCATGTCAAGCACAGGGCACCCCTCTCAGACACTGTCCCAGCTCTGAGTGAGAGACCCAAGAGCACATAGACATCCCAGAGTCCCTTTTCCCAGCCAAATAAAACCCCAGTCCTCCCAGAGCAGAGCTCTGCTAGGCCTCCCACTGATGGCACTTGGGGAGGGGAGCAGAAGACAAAGACCACTGCATGGTGCCCACAGGAGCAAAGCCCTCCTTATTCTGCACAACCAGCCCCATGATCAACACCAACGCACACTGCCTGGGGGAGAGGCGGAGAAAATACACTGATATTTGACAATTTCAGGATTTAGTAAATAAATGCGCTGGGAGAGAAAAAAATTACCCTTGAAGGCTTAACCTCTAAGCTCTGAGAGGAATAAAACTAAACAAGAAAAAGCGTGATGGCTCCACAGGTCAAATAGCCAGTGCATGATAAATAAGGCAGCAAGCAGAGCTCCCCTTCGGAAAAAGAACCCTGAGAAATGCAACGGTCCAAGATTTTCACCTTTCATTACATCAGGCTGCTGCTCAACAAGCCTTTTTATAAACTACCCTGCATACTAAACTACTTTCCTCAGTTAGAACTAAGAGTATCTAACTTATATCCAGCAACCAGGAGACTCTGCCGAATTGGCGAAATGGTTAATCAAGCCCAAACACAACCTCAGCAAGAGCCAGCTGTGCTCCCTGCAATCTCCTGTTAACAACAGAAGGATCGCCTCTTGCATTTCATTTTCCACTGGACAGGAAGCTCTTTTGTGGTTTGGCTTCTGGGGTTGAGTCTGAAACGAAATCAAGTGGAACTGGCAAACTGCAGCTAGCTTGCAGTTGGAGACACTTGGGTCCCGCTGCAAGTGGAAGATTTACGCTGCACTATTTAGAACTCAAGAAATCAATTGAATTCTAGCAGCGATTTTAAAATGTTGTAGTGCAAGACATAACTGAATGAACATATACATTGATCCCACACAACCTCAGCAGGGCTGCTGGACACCCTACTGTACAAGTTGATGACTACTTTTATTCCCAAATATTTTCTTTATGTTGCTGTTTAGATCACTTTCTTCCTTTGTCTCCTTTTATTGCCTCATATAACTTCCTTTCTTTGTGCCCAGTTATCACTGGATTGAAATTAATTGTCGGATAAGCCAGTTCATTTCCCATTGTCCTTCAGGAGTTCTCAGGGCAAGCAGAGATGTGGAGGCAGCCAGGGAAGTGAGAACAAAACCAATCCACCCTGCAGCCACTAGCTGCGATTAGTTTCCTTCATACAAAGTCCTTCCAAAACCTCTCCTTTGCCACCTCAAAAAAAATTAACTTTCAGAATGTCCCTTCTGCCAGGAGAAAGTGGTCTAAGGTCTGCATGACCAAGACCTCCCCCCAAACAGACACCTACCTTCACGTTTATGTTCAAATTACACACAAACTTTTCCCCTACACATTCTTTATTTACATGAGGTTGAAACCAAGCATGGAAATCTGATTAAGCAACTCATCATGTTTCAGAAAGCTTTTCAGTCCTGGGCTTCCCACAGCTGTTGTCTTATAGCAGTGGGAAGGAGCCCAGGGGCAGATGGGGGGGGGAGCAGGCTGTTTGCTTTTACTTTGTTCCCCTTCCTTTCCAACCCACAGAAAGCTCGCTTCGGCACCAGTCCAAAAAAACACTCCAGCTACACTTCATGCAGCATGCAAAGAGCGAGTAAGGGAGTGGCTATACAACTTGGGCCACCAAGGCATGTGCATTTTACATCCTCTCCAAGACTTTGGACACTGAAGTACTCCCAGAAAGCCATGCAGAGTGCCAGTTTTTCAAGATCTTTTATGGCTAAGAGATCTGTCCTCAAGGTTCCCTTCTTTGAGCATTCCCTACAAGATCCCTGTATTTCCCCTTTATTCTTCCTTTTAAAAGAAGATGCCAAGTAATAAAACTTAACAAAGCCCGTGTTACTAAGGTATTCAGTTCTGGAGACCAAACATCTCAACTGCACTTGCTCTCTGGCACAACTTGACAACACCTGAAATTAAGAGCAAAAGGGAAGGGAGCCAACTCCAGGGACCACTGAAGTTGACTACAAATTGGGTTTGTATTTCAAGAGACGTGTCAGGCCTACATCACAGGAAGAACAGAAAAAAAACAGTGACAACTACACATTTCAGTTCTTCCTCCCCGAGTACCACAAGACCAGTAACATTCAAAAAAAGGAAAAAAATTATGAAACAAACCACAGACATGAGAGACTCCCAGAAATGGCAGCACTTACTCCTCCTGCTGTCCTCCACAAACTGCAAATGGAACGCACTCCCTGAAGAGAACAGGGGAACACAGAAGTATCACCTCCTATATAAATGTAACTACACCCACATCTGGAAAGTCTTCTATTAAGGTACTTGGTCATTAGTTTTCTATCTCTTTAACACATCACTACGGGAAAGGAGTTCCATGACTTAGCAAAACCCTTAGAGATTTTTTCAGCTCTCACAAGTTTTAGCATCTCCAGGAAAAGTCTTATTCAAAGGCTGGAGAAGAAGAAATACAGTGCCTACACTGGGATGGAGTTCTTACACTGCAGCAATGAAAAACAGACCTTGCATATTTCAACTTAATAAAAAGCACTAAATATATTATTAAAAAGAAAATATAGTTAAACAACTTTATTTCTAAATGAGCCCTTAGATAAATATGCCTGATTTATCATTTGTGGTTTTCTGGTGTTAGGAAATTCTGGTTTAGGGCCATAGCAACACGGGCTCTGCACAGACAGAAAGAATACAACATCACTGCCTTTAAGGTTTATGACACTGTATTACAATTTAACTAGAAATTTCCCACTCAGCAATGCAACAGTATGTTAGCAGACTAACCAAAAGATTTTCAAAGAACAAATGTGTCTCACAGAGTATAATATGGCAACAAGCAGTTTTTAATTCATTTCCAAAGCCATGGTTCACAGTGCTGCCGAGGTCCTGTTTTCACAATGCATTTGCTGCTTGCCTATGCCTTCAATACAGTCATTTTCCATTTGGATAATGTCTTTCCAAACACTACAGAAAAATCTAAAAGTGATTCTTATCCCTCATAAGCATCCAGTAAATCGGGCATTCACGCAGGCTACCTGAGCTCCAGGGAGGTTTGTCTCCTGGGAATTCCTCCAGGCAGTGAGGTGTCTTTTACAGTGACACAGAGGGAGCCTCCCTCCTTTTCCAGTTAATTTAACCACAGCATCACCTGTGCACCTCTCCAAAAAACCCTATATTGCTTCAACCCATTCTCTTGGCATGTATTTCAGCTCTAAGGCACTGAGCCTACATGACAGCCAGAAAGCACAGTCCTCAACCACCTGGAGCAAAAACCAAAACGTGGAGACTTCTGTGGTGCTAATTTCAGCCAAGATGAAAGCAAAGACCAAGCCCTGGTTTGGAGAGCCTGGAAGGCAGCACTCCAAAGTGGAGGACTGTCTGGAGGAAGGCAAGGGAGGGAGGCAAAGGTCTTTGGGGACAGCTCTACTTATCACTGCTACAATTTATATCATCTATTACAGCAGCTTGTCCCCAGTACGTATCAGACAGCTGCAGGTCAGACCCAATCAATCACTATTCACACCAGTTGTACAGCAAACTCCTAGGAGCTCCCTCCATATCCACAGTTCATCTCTCTGGTATTACAGAGGTCATGGCTTTTACAAAGGGCAGACAATTCATTTTCATAGTTTCCACCGGCCCTGAAGTTGACTTTGAAAAGACAAAATCTACAGTGAACAGCCCTGCTGTTGATCGGTTTGACGAAGGACAAACCAGTGCAACTTTTAGGGATCAAAAAAAAAAAGAAACTACTTATGGTGGAAATAAACAAATCTTTCACAGTTTTTCTTGAGACTTATTGTCTGCATGCAACAATAAATACCTGCAGTTAAAAAAATAATAATCAATAACATTATATAAAGGCCCCAGTCTTGCAGTTCTGAGCCAACCAAAACTGCCATCTGGATTTAAAAAATTGTTCCAATTTATATTTACAGAGAATTTCTCTGTTTGTATGAATAGTAAGAAAGAAAGAGTATAAAGATACAGTAGCAAAACACAGTGGTGGGATCAATACTGATTCAGACCAACCTGCTGAACCTGCAGACCATCATTCATCTACTCTCCACAGCCTATGTCACTTCAGGAGAAATTAGGGTAAAAGAAATACAACAGCAGCTCCACTCATTCCTATTTTCTGTCATTCTCTTTGCAGTCGGGCAGCTGCTGGGACTACATGGCCAAGGCATAGTGAGCAGAAAGCCTACCAGGTGCTTTGCCACTGAAGCTCGGACCCTTTACTCCACTGCTGCTTGGCAAATCTAGGGACAGATGGTCAGTTTTGGATAAAGCAACACTAACTCTGAAATCGCGCTTCAGCACGACAACAGACTACAGCTTCCTAACACAAATAAGGTTACAGGCTGCCTATGATATTGTCTCTAAGCAAAATACATCCATCCTATGATGCACCAGTTGTTCCATAGCATAAGATCAATGAGGTCTCACCACCCAAAAATTAACATATTGCTAACTATGACTGCAATACATATCTGGTAAAAATCTCAGAAGTCTGATGATTGTTCTCTATATAAACAATTACTCACACATTTTCCATTAACTAGGTGTTTCACAGCTCTGTAACAAGTAAATAATTAGTCTTAGCCATTTACCATCATCCTAACTTACAATTTTCTGTATCGTTACTCAAATTACTTAATCGAATAAACAGATCTTTTTAAGAACATAATAGTTCTTGATCATATCAAACTGAGTCGAATCAGTGCGTAATACTTTCTCCAGCACTTTCCAGTATCAGACAGAAAGGGAAGAATAAAGAAGCAGGGTCCGAACTGACAAAGCAATAGCCAAGACTGAAATAAACAGCCCACAAGGGAAGGTTTCTCTTCCCCAAACAGCAGGAACCAAATACTGCCAGACATTTCAAGAAAGCCCATGGGTTTAGAGTGCTCCCCCCTTTGCTTTGAGATATTGACAGAGATTTTCAAAAGAGCACAGACAGTAACACGTGTCGAGCATTTTAAGAAAAGCTGACCACTCTTTCAGTATCTAGAAATACAGACAGAAATTTGGCAAGAGAGACTGGTGTGTGCATTAACAAATGAGGAATTACTTGTCTTTTAAAATTCTGTAGCTTTCCCCATCTAGGCTGAAGCAAAAAAGTCAAAGTGCCCCTGTTCCTAGGGAGCCTGATACAATGCTGGTATGAGGCACAGTTGTACTTTTACTCACAGGATTAGATCCCTTGTGAAGTCTCTCCTAACAATCTGCTTTCCTACCAAAGCTGTTTTTATTTTGGTTAAATACTTCTAAATAGAAAATAACATGTATTTTAGGTTTAATTATGCATGAGCTTAAATATGACAGCACAATAGAGAGAAAACAGCATTTTGCTTAACATAGAATTTCCTTTAGATTTACTCTATGCTAAAGATGTAGATATTTACAGTAAAAGCAAACACTGTATTATTTGTCCCCTATCATCTGGCTCTAGGCTTCCGCTCTTTTCCTCTGCTGCCTCTTCATCAAAACAAGTTGGGATCTCTTGTTGGGCCAAAACCAAGTAGAACATTCTTCAATTAGAGTGCAAACCCACAAGCATCATTTAAGTTCAAGCCATGTACGCAAAAAATCGAACCTGAACAGGCCAACCTAGCTGTTCCTCCGAGAGAATCTTACACACAAGAAAACATCTTGCTTCTACAAGAAACTCACCAACACCTCCGCCCCCCCAATAAAAAAAAAAACCAACCAAATAGAAACAGAGGTTAGTCCCCACCTGAAAAACCAAGTACTATGGCAGACAATAGATTATAATTTGTCTTCATGTTTTGTCATTAGCAAGGTAAGATTTTTATT
The DNA here is from genome assembly GCF_023638135.1 of Falco biarmicus. NCBI lineage: Eukaryota > Metazoa > Chordata > Aves > Falconiformes > Falconidae > Falco > Falco biarmicus. The sequence continues at coordinate 18,352,080 of NC_079300.1, read as the reverse complement.
TTCATTTAAAAATGTAGATACAAAACAACTGCATCTTCTTTCTCACAAAAGCACCAAAGAGAGAGTATAAAACTCTCCACATTTAAAACAGCCACAGCAAGAACAAGGCAGTTCCTCCCATGGCAGCACGATCACACAATACGCACTAGTGAGTGGAAGCACAGACCTTCTGGGGATGAATCCGCTAACGCTCAGAAATGGCATTAATGCATCATATCGTAATGCTTGTCACAGCCTCAGGTTCCTAAGATCCCAAATTGTTCAGCAGTGCACACAGACAGCTTCCTATCTGCATGCATAAAGTGACACTATGCTATTCCAACAGGATATGATATACATATGTACTACAAAATAATTTCATTGAATTATTTATAACACTTTTCTTCTCAAAGAAGCATTTAGCAAGCGGTATCATTAAAATATAAACAGCAGCTGCCTACATGTCCCTGTATACCCCAAATCCAGAGTTTAGAAGAGGAGGTGATGAATAGTATTACCGAGGGAAACTGCAAGGGCAATTTATGAGGGAGCAGTGTAATTAATGGAAATGAGGCTCTAGCAGCCACACTCAGAGTGCTACTCTTGCAAAAAGACAGTTTTCCAATGAATGCAGTGATCATGACACTGTATCATTCACAGCAGTGTCATTAGGAGAGGTGTCTCCCAAATCGCACAGGGGAACACTGCCTTTACACCACCACACCTGCTACACTCCCACTCGCTTTGGAGAGCGGCTCCTGGCTACATAAACACAAAAGAACCACCAAATAAAGAGGAGAGCTATTCATGAAGCAACGTAACTTCACTACTTTCTGGCATCTGCCTGCTTTCCTGCCTGCCATTTGCTCTGCGTCCTTCCTTCCCTTCCAGGAAAGTGCAATCCTATCAATGGACAAGTGCCCCACCAGCACTGCCCCCATCCAGCTGGTGATGGAAATAGGTGTGAGCTGCATCTGCTCAGGACAGAGCATGGAGGCTATGAAAACCACAGCAAGTGGGAACTTAATATAGGGAAGGCTGGAAATGTGTGGAACAGAGCCACAACATGACCCCAAAAAAGCTCTTGCTGGATATGCAGCTGTTTCCAGGGCAGATTGCAAACCAGAGTACATCCTTCACAGGGAAACGCGATATTTCCATCTAAGGATACTCCCAGGCTCCTTAGAGCCACTCCAATGGAGTCAATCTGATCATAAACCAATGATTAGAATGAACACCAGACATTTTTAATTTAAGATATCGGGAAGAAATTGTAGAAGGTGAACAGAAGAAATTCCATGGAGTGGTCCAAAGAAAGTGCATCTCAGGGGTTGGTCATACTGTAGAGGATACCTGCCAGAAAGTCTAATAAAAACAGAGAAGCTGTGAGATCCCAGAAGAACTGCCACCTGTGCTCTCCTGGAGGTGGTCCAAGAGGATGACGGCATGGTACCACATGCCAAAGCAAAATCTACTCTCCGTTATATAAGGCTGCTGCACTTTGGAAAAACACATAACCAGCACGATTAGGTTAAGCAAGTGAGAACTTGAGAGAAGACAAAAATCACTTTGGCTACTACTTATAGATTGGGTTTGGACTTGCATTACAAACTATCTGGAAGAGATCAGGAAACCAAATATTTCTCTTTGATGTAGAGTACAAACTGCTCTGGAGTTTCTTTTTAAAAGGAAAACGGCCTTCTCCTTTTATGCTTTAGGCAAAGGAGACAATGTCCTTCACACATTCCAACACTTAAAACTCTTACATGACACAATGTCCGGTATAACCAAGACTTGAACTAATTAAATCAAGGATGCAACGACAAGAACAGGTTTCATCTTGCTTGTGTTCTTCTCCAATTCCAGCAACTAAGCTGTCACCTTCAGGCACCTACTTTTTTTGAAAGGAAAATGAACACATATACCGTAAAAAGAACAGAACAGAGATTTGTATCTAAGGGTGCTCTGCAACTGTGGAAAAGGAGATAAAGCTCTGGACTTTGCCAGATGGCACAATCATCACCTTAGGCCTGGAAAAATCCTGCAAGAACCAACAAAAGACTAACACAAATCCTTCCACATAGATGGATAAAAGTCACACACAGCAGCTTTCATAATACTTAAAAACTTTGACTTAGATACATACATGTACAGTCACTCTCCTTACGTAACCTGCTAGGAAATGCAAACTCTTGTAAATCCCAGTTTCTCCTACTTCATATGCACATCTCAGCAGATGATTCTCAGATGAACAAAGCCCTAATCACACCTGAAGGACATTATCCCATGCATAGTACTGCTGGAAAACCAAACACCTATTCTGAAAACTCACTGAATTTCTGGTTAAAAGAAACTATTTCTCTTTTCCAACAGGTGATCATCTTGAAGTTACTAAGAAATGACTAGGGGCTTTTTGGCTTTTTTTTGGTTTTGTTGTTTGTTTGTTTGTTTTTTAATTCAAAAGACAGACTGGTGTCCAACTTTTTGATAGCAAAGCAACAGACAGCAGGAACTCACCTAGGTCACAGAGCATATATGACCTTGGGCTTTCCAGTGCTCTGTGTCAGTCCACGTGAATTTACTGGGTGTTTTGGCAGCAGAGCACAGCAGTGCTCTTCCTCACTCCCCTCAGAATGACCTCATGCAAAAAAGCAACAGCTGAAAGGAAAATGTGATCCTGACACTCTTGAACAAGAAAAGATGTAAAAGCTGGGTAGAATATCCAGGCCAGGGAGAAAACCAAGGGCAGAGTTGGGGCCCCTGGTACACACGTGAGGTAACTCCTGCTAGCGAATGCCACAGGGGAAAAACAAGCAGTCCTCTCTCCTCAGCAACAGTAGTAGTAATAATTTTCCAAAAACTTTATGAGTCCTATGGTATGGTCTTGCTTGATCTATCATAACCAAGATAAGCTAGCCAGTAAAAAAACTTGAAGCAACTGCAAAGTCCTGGCTCTGCTTCATGGCTTGAATACCAAGCTGTCATATGAACGTCTATCTGAAGTATTTCATACTGCCCCAAAGTTATTTCTAGCCATTGCCTAAGAGGAAGGTTGTCTGGGCTTTAACCTACTCTGAACTCAGTCATTGCATTTGTGAAGTGGAAGAAAAAAATAGAATTTTAACCTCTGGGACAGAGCACACAAAGCGGTAACGTGGCAGCCAGCACAGTCTCTTGCACACTGTTGTCTGCCTTTTGAAGCAATCCCCATTTTTAAATGATAAAACCTTTTTGACGTCTACTCCCTCACCTCCTTCTTCAGCTGCACAGTCCATGGCCACTTGCATTAAAGCACCTGGACTGAAATGTAAACCTGGAAAATTCACAGAGACCTACTGAAAAACTAAAAAAGAATTCATAAACCGTATTTTCAGTGTGGAAATCTGTGCAACTAGATGCCTGATACACCAGGTTTATGTACAGTGCAGTAGTATATCAATGCTATGTAGGGACATGTGGGACTACTAGAGCATCTCCCATAACACATGAGAGTGAAGTTGTGATGCAATACAGTGGTGTCAAGATCCAGGATAAATACTGTGTTTGTCCCTAATATTGCTGAGGCACCATTGTAACAGCCATGTTGCACCAAAGCCAAAAGGGGTTCAAAGGGATCAAAATCTATTCTGCTGGCTTATAAAGTCTTCTGGCATGATCAAGCCTATTTAGGAAGGAAAGGTCATGGTCATACACAGATGACACACTTGCTTGGACAAGTGAGATTAGCAAGTTAAGTGCAGAGAAGTTATTGTGCAAGGCATGTGCAATCTCTGTAGGCTGACAGAGGAGGAGAAGGAAGGGAAAATAACATTGTATACTAAAACAGAGCAACCAGCAACATCTGGAAATCCCAAGAGGTCAGATAAAGTTCTTACCATCACCAAAGCATTGGTACAGCTGTAGCATGAGTGTGACCGCCTTCCCAGCTCCCAGTGACACCCACAAAACATTTCTAACCACCACGGGCTGGCCTGTAGGGGAGGATGGTGAGGGTGAGCAGGACCACCCCAGGCAGAGGTGGCAGCAAAGACCCCAATACCAACCACCCACAACCTCCCTAGCTGCCCACGCTACTGCCATCTTCACTCAAATCAGACTAGAATAAAAGTGGCCGCGTACCCATCCTGTCTGCTGGGTGGTGTGCAGGGTGCTCACCCAGATAGCAAGAGATGGGGTTCACACACTGTTGAGCTATCTCCTGGCACCAGTTGGCAGAGCTCCTCAGTCACCAGGACATGGGCTGGAGCAGCACCTGGTCCTTCAGAGGTGCTTCTGGGGTCTCAGCACCTCTACCAGACCAGGGGCAGAGTATCAGACCTTTTGTTTGTTTAAAAAAGCCAAATCCAGAGTCACCAAAGTGTAACAGCTCAGCATTTTATAACCTACATATGTTAAATGCTAAAATGTAAATATATGTTTCTGTTGTGTACCTATCAGGCACTACCAATGGTAAAGAAGTGAAGGATTCCATCAGGTTACATGGATGGGGTACTAAAAATTCCCAAATGTTTGGCTTACCTTCCTGAATGCCTCTTTCAACCCCTAAAATCAGCACTGGAAATCAGGTTCAAGAACAGAAACTGAAGAGAAATTTGTCACACATTATCCCATGACAGTCCATTGCTACTTAGAAGGAAAATATGAAGTGTTTTCTTCATTTCTTAAGCTACAAATGAAGAATGGCTTCCCATCTTACACCTTTAATGGATAAACTATTTCTGCTGCACTGCTGTTAATCCTGTTTTATAGTTCTACTACCATGAAAAAGGAACATCACACTTCCAAAAATGATTGCAATTATCAGTTATTAAGGATGCAGTTCATAATGCAGTACAAATCCCTTATAAAATAATATAACTTCAGCCGATAATGTTTAATTTTATCTCAATTAAGCAACAGCCTAGAAAGTAATGGCCTTCTTTGCAACTTGAATACAAACCAGAAAGCACACAAAGATTCTGTTCTTGAAGTGTTTGTATACTAATCCCTACAGCAGTTAATGTCACAAGAAGATAGGCCCCAAGGGTACCTATATGCAGTACACAGTCACTTGTGAGATAAATATACGTAACTTGAAAAGAATCAAAGATTCCTGAAAATAGCAAGTCAACAGAACATGCAATTGACATTTGCAGTAAAAAAAGCCAACAAAACAAAACAGACTTAAGAAAGAATTCTGAAACTGAAATTTCAGTCTTGGTCTGATACAGCCTCCCATCACAGGATGCTGATATTTAAAAGACTGTTTAGAGAAAGTTGGAAGATGTCTGTGCCCAGTGCAAATCTGTAGCCGTGCAGATGTCAGTGAAGCTGCAATCACTTACCCCACCCGGGGCTGTGTGATCACCACCACGCACAATGTGAAACGCGGAAGCGACCTGCAGTGATCGCAGAGGGAGAAGACCAACTTCTTCCTCTTTTCAAAACCAGTCATTAAACTTAACAATGCTCTCTGCGGCAGGCATGCTCCAGAGGGAACTGTAATTCTTTCTTAGCTGCAGAGATATCCCATCTTCATTAGGAACTGGAGCTCTATCAAGTGCATTTATTCAGAAATATTGCTAAACTTCCTCTTCCAACAGCTGCCTTCACAGTTATATATGCAAAACAGTAGGCTGGATTTACCCATTAATCTCACAGAAGAGAATTAGATTGATGCCATGTAATTTGAATAGTAATTATATGAGCTAGAAAATGTTCACAGTAATAAAAATGGTTATAAACAATTCTAGATCCACAGAGTATGATGGATGATTTGTTATGACACTGAATAATGTTTTAAATATTGCATTGCTTAAATTCCAGCACACAGGACCCTATTCAAATTCAGGGTAACTTGAATTTGATTCACACTAGAGGTTTGCTTGACCCATAATATCTTAATATAAAAACGTGGATACAGCCAGTTGCCCACAAATGGTTTTGCTAACAAGGTCAATTAAATGTGATGTTTTATTCACATTTTGCTTGATTAAAAACCAGATCTTGGGCAAGCTACTGGGAGGTTTTGGTCCTGTAAGCACAACACAATTTCAAAGTGTCACAATGAATCTTGGAAGCCACATTAAAGCTGGATAAGAAAACTAGCACTGTCCAAACAGCAATAGGTTATATACCCTTATACCCAGCAATGGATGCAGCAGCTTGAACATCTGCCTCCAACAACACCACTCTTCATAACAGCACCTATTGGGAAACAAATATTCTAGCAACCCACCCAAATACCATTTTCAATGGATATTTTTAAACTTCAATCCACCTTTGGCAACCAGCTATTTTTTATGATTCCTACTACTATTTTTCTAAAGTAAAAATGATGGAAAGATGTTGGTTTATTTTTGTTGCTGCTTCACAGCTAATCAAATTTGATATTTATATTGTACTGGGATAATGAAATGTCAAGACGGATATTATAAAAACATTTCTGAAGATAGCAATTTAACCTTCAGCAAGTCAATATGATTCAATGGTGTCTACACACTTGCAAATAATTGTATTTTAGATCCTTGCAACCTGATGGAGAAATAGACCCTTCCATCTTAGGCTGCTGGGTCTGGAGTGCCACTCGGTGGCCAAATATAAACACAGTTGTTGTAGAAGACACCTAACACTAGTCAAGAGGTCTTGTAGAGTCTATAGTTTAGAATATACTGGATTTGGAAACAATCATTTTGCAGTTGCTTATATGACAGCCTAACACAATAAGAAACATTTTTACTCCTCATATAAACTCTGACCATGGGACTCTGGTGGCAGTCAACATGCCCTTGGTGAACTGGAGAACCTCCAACTCTAAAAGCCTCTCATCTCTCGTGCAGAAAAAAAAAAAAAAAAAAAAAAAAAAGAGCAGCTTGAGAACCAGGCTGTAACAGACATGTACCAAGCACAGAGAAAGACCTGTAACCCACCCTCACCAGCAGGTAACTCTGCGTCTTGTAGCACTGGGGAGCTTGCATTCACTTAATTATTTCCAACTGAACAATCCGTTTCTTCTCTTAAGCTGATATGTCTGTTTTAAACCGAGAAGGAATCAGAAACTAAGATGGGCCAGGAAAACAGCAGCTTGTAAACCTGGGAGCATCTCATTACGGTACCACTGCTACACTACCATCACAGGAGAACAAATTATTATTTATTTACTTGCAGTACTTCACAACTCCAAGACAGAGGTGAACTTGCATCACTCCGATCTGGCCAGTCTTGAGGGCAAAGCACTCCCTGTACCACCAGAAAACCTCCACTTCCTCTTACTCAGCTGCCTCCCAGACACTGAGAGGGCAACAGGGATTTTTGTGTTCCTTCTTGGTTCTTTACAGAAGCAGCAGCCACGCAGGAGCACTCACATTCAGCACAGGCATCATGCAGCAGGCAGGTGGTGAACAAAAAGATAGAGAAAATTAGTTTAGGCATGACCCACATCTTTGATTCTTCAGACAATAAGAAAAATTTCAACTAACACTACGAACATTTGAGAACTGCCTTATAATCACCTGAGTTAGTTGCACTGTTCCTTTTCCTCTTGGATAGCACAATATATGGGAATTCTTAACTACAGAAATGAGATTTTATTATGTCAACGTCAAACATCCACTATTATTCATATTTTTACTATGAAATTTCCAAATTGCTGGCCAGCCTCCCAGAACATTTTTACCTCTTGTTTTCTCTCAGGGGTAAAGGGCTCATGATAACATCTAACAAATCTAATCAGAGTGCACATTTATGATAAATATTATTATCTGAATAAATCCCAACCAAATCAAATTAGCTGATTATTCAGCCTTCTTCAATAACCCATGCACATTCGTTTAAAGAGATGAAAAAATACTAAGTTATTATGACTTGACATCAGACCGTGAACAACTGTCAAATACAGCACAAGGCAGGAAAAGACAATAAATTCTTAATTCAACAAGACATTAACTCATCCTGCATCAATCCACACCACTGGGCAAGCCTCCTGCCCTGACATGACTAATACATGGGCATCAGTCTAAAGGAAGAAGAAACTGCCTGTAAAGGCAGAAGTTGCTGCATGGGATACTTGTACCCATGTAGGAAAACCTCAGAGGGTCAGGAGCTACTGGACGGCATGTTTACACTGCTCATTTCAGCTGAGCCTGGGATACTGGAAATATTTGCAGTGATACAAAATAAAGTCACTACAACTGCGCTTGCTCTGTGGCAGCACAAATGTCTTTCCTTTTAAAAAGAAAAAAAAAAAAAAACACAACACAAACCCAAACAAGGTAAAGTCATCAGAAAAAAACCCAAATTATTTTTGTAAGAAATGCGGGAGCTCACTGTTCCTTATGGTTTCATTGCATAAAGGGCCACAAGAGGCAGCTCTGGAATGCAGAAGGCTCTTTATAGCACAATTTTCTTAAACCAGAAGGTTAGAAACAGTGACAGTGTGCTGAAACCACATCATCCTTCCACAGAGGAGGTGCTATCAGAGCCCCAAAAGATGTCAACATTTCAACCACACCAGCTACAAAGCCATCATCTGGTTTTGCCCTCAAAGGTATCAAAAGCAGTACATTCCAAAAATCCCTGCGTCCTAATAAAAAATGTGGTCTGACCAGTGACCATCTGTAGGCAGCAGCATCCTGTGTTTTTCAGCACTTGAAAATGAAAAAAAAAAAAAAAAAAAAAAAGGGGGGGGACATGGTTTGCTGGGATCAGGTGAGCTACACACCTGAGATATGACATGTTCTACCACCACATTTCAGGGAGCCTGAAGTCCAACCAGTTTCGTGCTTGAGGAGGGCAGTGGTGGGCTATGACGAGCCCACAGAGCCCACTGCTGTGGGGACAGCAAGCTGTGCTGAACTGGTCAAGCGCCTAGCGAGTAGCAGCAAGCTGAACGCACCAGCTCCTTATGCTTTTCATATGATTTCAGCAAAGTGCTTAAGCACAGGAACCTACCACATACTCTTTGTAGAGTAGGAAACAGTTACTTTTGTGAATTATTACAAACAGAAGGCTCTTGAAAGAGCTTACTCTCCAACAGGACTCCTTAAATATTTACATTCTGTGGGCTGATGTGCAGCAAGAAGTGCTTGCTGCTAAGGCTGCTCCAACCATGCTAGATGGAGAGCTTGCCACAGCACATGGCTGTACTGCGTCTGTCACAGCAGGGGCTCAGCTTCAGAAAACAAGCCGCTATGGTCTAGCTTCTGCCTAAACTGCCCCTCAAGGACATTTCCAAATATACCACCTGTATTTTTCCCTCCCAGGACACTGCTCAGCCACCATCTCAAATGTCTCTGAGCAGCTTCAACTGGGGACTGGATGCAACTTTACCCTCTGCATTGCAGCCTTCCCAAATCAGCAGAAATAATTCACTGCAACAGATAGATCTTAAGGGGGTTTTGTCTTTTTTCCCGCCCCCCCCCCCCCCCCCTCTAGGAACTGAAGTTGGCTGTCAAATGAAGCTGCTAACACAGCCCTTCCTCCCCTCCCAAATGCAATTACTATCTTGGTAAGCAAGAAACTGAAAATGGAGAAGGAATGAAACAGGAACATTTGAGTCACTTCTGTGACAGGACTGAAGCTTTTACTAATAGTGAAAGTGCAAAATGCACCTTCACCAGCTTGGGTTTTAGCTTTCCATTTGGAGAGAGCAGCAGACATTTACCAAAAGCAAAAAAAATCTTGAAAATTCACAATAGGTGGTTCCTGTTCTGAGACAGTTCTAGTTTATCATTTTTTTTTTCTTTATTGCTATTTAATGACTCATATCATGCGACTCTTTCCCCATTCCTAATGTCTGCTGCTGAAGTCTCCTCTAGAGAGACAGTACTTGGATGCCTGAGGGAAAGTCAGAGCGAAAGATAACTACAAAAAAATCACGGTCTGCACTGAAACAGATAAAACTTCCATTGCTGTGATTAGCTCATACGGTACAATATATGGGGAGATGGCCAGATTTCTTCACATGGGATGATAGTGTGAATCTTTCCATCAGATATATATGCAGACACATATGAAATAACTTCTTTGAAATCAGCTGAATTACTTTGGATTCACAGCCAGAAATCTAAGGTCTGAAATGAGCTTGCTCTGTGACTTGGCAGCTGGAAAATCCAACTGATTGTCAGAGAGAAGGTGCATCTTCTTTTGGTATAAAGCCAAGAACTGTAGGCAGAAAAAATCAAAACCAGATGTTATCGTAGCATAAAGACCCATTAGTTATTAAATAATTTAATGCACAATAACCTGTTAAACTAAAGCTGTAACTGTCACAAATGGTCCTACCCCTGTTTCATCATTACAGGTTATTTGATTCACTTTGGCTAAATATGAGCCATAAGGTAATTACTGCACAAGGTTGCCACTAAGCCCAGCTCTTCCCTCCTATACATTCCCTAAAGAACACACTGCAGTCCTAAACATTTTGGTATGGGCTGTTTTATATCACAGCAACTAATACAGTTGCCTCCTGCTCTCAAAACTTTAAGTAATAAATCTGTTTCCACAGATGTGCATTATCTCACTGCTGGCCAACATCCCTGACAGCACAGGTAAGTGAAGATGTTTTATACAGTACATAAAATGGGAAATCAGAGATCTATCCTGTGGAAATCAATACAAGCCACATGATTTCATAACTAGGCTTGCAGAGATTCCTCGGGGATTTCCCTGGAGAGTTATGGCTAAGAATTTAAAAACTGAGGATAGTGTAAAACCAACACTAGGGCATTTTCCAAGTGGGCAGATAACTTAATTCGGACCATAACATTGCTTTGACTCAGTAAAACATACATTACAACTAAATAACAATGGAACCTCTTTTTGAAATAAGCCTGGCTCATGGTCTTTGACCAGCTCTACACAGCTTTTGACACCCAGTCAAGAAAACTGCTATGAGCACATCACATCCTCCCCTCCTGCCCACCAGCACCAACCCTGCAGCCCTGCACCTGGGTACCTCACTGCACTGCCCTTCAATGCACGCTCTGCAGCACAGCATCCCTCCTGCACTGGCTGGATATCCACAAATCCGGCTGCAAGGTACTCACTAGTAGATGACAGTGCAGTCACATCCTCTGTGCTCTCCCTGCCTTGTGCAACAGGGCAGAGGGGGATTTCCCCAGGTGGCAACCTACAGAAAAACTGGAAGGACAACTGCATACCAGCAACTGCATGCTGAAAGCAGCTCCGCAGAAAGTGGTAGAGAATATTTTATATGTTTTCTATCTTCCTCGTGAGACTGCAGAAGTTGCACCAAAAAAATCTCTGGCTCCCACTGAGAGTAACCAACTGCTCAATAGATAATGCCTTTAGAAAGAACTGCATAGAAATAGGAATATATTCTGCCACGGTCTGTGGCTGAGGCAGCAGACTGCCAGCCCGTTCATTTGCGGGCTTGATGAACTGCTATAGGAAATGCACTGCAGAGGTGAGCCCCAGGCTTCCCCCCTCTTCTCCAGGGCAGCGTGAAGCGGTGGGGTGCTGGGACAAATCAGCTTGCAAGGACCACAGCCAGACCACATGCACTGGATTCCGGATGCTCCATTCACACCTGCTCCCCATGCAATACTGAAAGCGGATTTGACATAGAAATCTGCTGGGATTAAGATTCTTCCTACACTCTCCTACTGGACATTTTAAAATCTGGTTTGGTTTGACTGTAGTTGGACTACTTCCCCGCTGCCTGCTGTGACTCCCTATCCACAGCATTGACTGCACAGAAGTAGGCATAGACAGAGACGAAAGTGTGTCCAGTCCCCAAGCAGCAGCTGATGCTGCTTGGCCCAAACAGCCAGCTGAAGCTCTACACCCCCTTGATGCTCTGCCCTTGCCATGCAAAGCCTCCAACAGTATAATTAAAGGATTCCTCAGCTAAGCAGGAAAGCAATTTATCCTTGCAATTATCAGAATGCCTCACCGGTCTTTCAGGCACCCTTCAAGCAGTACTGGATTTGCTCTGACAGAAAGAGTAATTGATTCCACTCGGGTAAAGGTGGAAAATTCAGAGACATGTTAGACTGCAGTTAACACAGCAGAGATGGGGTGCCCTCAGGAACACCCTCAGTCCTCCCTGGCTCCAGGGACAAAACCATCAATGCTTTGCTGTTAAGCTGCTGGAGATGAGCTCCTTGAAGTGTATGTCTTTCATCACGGATGCCTATTTGATAACCATCAGTCCCTAACGTAAATAACAGATTTCCATTTCAATTGATAAGCGTAATTTAGTGTGCATCAAAAGGACCTCTATTGGTAGAAGGGATTAGAAAACCAGGAGTTGACTCAAGAATGCTTTGAAGCTTCTCCCTGATGAATTTCTTCTCCCAAATCTCCATCACTTGCTTATTTCAATCTCTATAAACAACATTATTTTATCCACCAAAGTTTGCAAATTCAGGTAACTTTGGTAGCACCGCTCCTTAGATGGGGAACGCAGGCCCATGGTTAAATAACGTTTTGCCAATTTTGTAATGTCATTAAGAACCAAGGAAAACATTTGTGTTTGCCATGACTTTGATGTGAAATCTATTTAAATTAGGAAGTTTAGGTTGAGCTTGGAGCAAAATTAAAAACCCCACATGGGACACAACCACATAGGAAAGCAAACTCAATGAGCTTTGCAGAAATCATTATAGCGATCCAAGCAAAAAAAAATATTGTTAACTTTCTGTAAGAATGGCTAAATTACAAAGACAACAGTGAAACATTATAGTCAAAACACGTAATCATAAAAGAATTTAGGATTTTTCCTTGAGGCCGCTGCAGCCCAGGCCCCTAGTGGGTCTGTGCACAGAATTTCTATTGTCTTCAGCAGACTTTTGTATGGAAGAATCACTAACTAAAGGACGATCCTAATAAGGCCAATCCTTTAATCCAAACCAATTCATTACTTTATGTACTGGTATAAAGTACAAGGACATTTTCATAACAAATTTGACACCAAATTAAGGGGGGGGGGGGGGGCGGGGGGGGGGAGGAGGAGGGAGACCAAACAAACCCACAGTAAACTTGCTAATAGAAAATGGAAAGGGTTCCATAAAAGTGTTTTCATGCTACTGAAACAAGTTTAAAACATTTATACATATATACATACATATACACAAATACACTTTTTTTTTTTTTTTTTTTTTTTCCAAAAGTCTTCAAAACAAAGCATTACAACAAATTTTCTCAACCATGAGAATCAGAAAGGGTACCTAAAATTGTTATCAAAAGACAAACTAATTTTTTTAGAAATACAAAACAATAAGTAAATATTTGTTTAGGAAAAAAAAAATACTTCTTCTTCCCAAATGCAGCTTATCTGCTAAATATTCATATTTCTACTTTTCATTTTCCTGAATCTGTTAGAAAGACAGCCTACCTCCTTTTCTAACCCAGTAAGCAAGAAAGCCATCTGGCCATATGTGGCAATACCTACTCCGATAACAGAAACCATATTCCTCTTCATTTTGAAACACAACGTTAAAAAAATAAACTGCCATACCCTTACTGTGCACTGCAGGACACCTCCAGTTGTCTCTACTTGTCACCTCTGCAAGGGTGACCCAAAGAACAGATCTTTCTGCCCCACCACTACAAAGATACTGGGAAGATGTGTTCATCTTAGCCCACACAGAGTGAACAGATTTGTGGCATTATAGTTATGGTAGCTTTGAATCTCTGGATGGGTTTTGATATTTTCTGAGACAGGAGAATGTTAAAATTAAATATGAATTATTCTCAGTATTTTTTTTAGGAATCACTCCATAAATAAGGCAAAATTACAGTCAAACCAGCTAAGGTTTATTCATTTCGACAGCCCAATAGTATCACCCCAGTGCTTTGGGATAAAGCAATTCCACCATTGTGATCCATGGGCACGCTTAAGCCACAACTTGGGGAAATGAAACAAGAAAGGAAAAAGAAAGAAAAGAAAGGGGGGAAGAAAAAAAAAAGACTTCTAAATGTGGTTGCAATTGGTTACCATGATCCAAAACTGCATGCCAAAGAACACAGAGAACTGACAGCTCATGTTCACAACCTGCATTTCCAGCAGCCAGAACATGTTGAAATAGAAATAATACAGGGCACCCTAAAAGAAGCTATTTTGCAGGTTTGCATTAGCATACATTCATGCAGCCTGCAAACACCACCTCTCCTGGGTATATGATGGCCATGTGTCTTGCAAAGCAAAAATCCTCAGCAAGAGAAAATGGAAGAAAAGGTCCAAGAATAGGCATGGATGCTCTCTCCATCGGTAGCTCTCACTATGTCCAGAGCGTCACAGGCATACTCCTATCCTTAGATATACAAAGGAGTAACATGGAGAGAGTAAGCACATACGCAACACAGACCCAGATGTAAAAATAGTTAGTCGAAATCATAATTCTTCTAAAAATACCACTATAAAAATAAATCTGTTTTATTTTGAGCATTATTAAAACATAATGTAGTGCAAGATAAAGCAAATTAGAAGGAAATCATGGAAAGTTCAGAATCTAGAAATAGCATTGTAATTCCATGCCGGATTTTGATTCAGTTACTGCCCTGGCACAACTCCAGGTTTACACCAGCCTGTCAGACTACAATTTGCCAGCATATATGTGAAATCTTCCTCTGAGTCAGTGCAAAGAAACTCTACAAAAAGCCTGAAGAACTCCAAGAATCTCTGTACAACAAGAGACGCACAAAGGGGAGTCCAAGAATGCTAAGCAAAAATATTTTGCTTTGTCCAAGTATGCACATGTGGAAAAAGTGCCTCTGAAACAACTGCAGTTTGCAAAACATCAGCACAGAAGTGCTGAAATTACCTCTCCACCCGAAAGCGAAGTGTTTGCAGCTGCTGCCATACCCCGTTCTGGTCGGTTGGAAACCTGCATGCTGCACTCCCTCCTCCTCTCCTAAACTTGGAGAGGAGGAAGAAGATAGAGCCATGACCTTTCTGTTTGCTTTTGCCTTTTCAGAGCGCAGTACACCAACTACAGTCTTTCTAAAAAAACAGAGCTGCATGTCAAAAACGCAAACCTCCTATTCTTGACAAACAATTGCTTCCAGTCCATGGCATGGAAGACTGCCTCCTACTTATTAAAGCAGCTCCATAAAGAAAGCTGTATTTTAATCAGCATTTTCTGCCCAGACAATATTTCTCACTGAGCACTGTTTTCCCCTAGGAAACTGTCCTGCAAGAGCTACCAAAAATTAAGTGTTTTAAAACCAGAGGTTTTCAGGACCATGAGATATGATCTCAAAAACCTCCTGCTTCTGGCTCCACAGTCTGTTTGGGTGCCAGCCTTAGCAACAGCAGGGTTCAGCAAAGGGCAGGGACAGACATGGAGACAAACAGCTCAGCCCTCCTAGCTGGCGTGTGCTGGGAAGAAATACCTCAAAGTTCTCAGCAAAGCCCACAGCAGCATCAGCCCTCAGCCATGGACTGAAGACTGGCAGCCCCAGCCTCTCTGCGCTGTGTCACTGCAGGACAGTCTCACCCCCTGGTATCACAGGCCTGTGATTCTGCAGTAAATGAATGATGCCTCATACAAATTTGGAAGACTGTGATCTTTCTCTTGCTTGCTGGTTTGCATGTCCAGAAACAGTAAAGGGTACTTTTCACACCTCTGCTCTCAATCTGAAAGCAACACAGTGGAGAAGGGACAAGCTCCAAAGCAGAGGGGCTAGCAGCCGTTATAACCAAACAAGCAGTCTGTAAGAGTACAGGGGCCAACCGAAGCTCAGCAGGCATGTCAGACATAAAGCACATATTCTGCTCAGCTCCAGCCCCTTCACGCCGTACCCCAACCCATGCCCATGAAAGTCGACAGGAAAAACATGACAGTGTGGGTGCCCTTGCTGACCATGCCTTGTTATTTTGTTCATGACAGCTATCTATAATTCAACACGTGCAGATGACAGCAAATCAGGAAACACAGCACAAGAGAAAAGTAAAGGACATTTCCTCAATTAAGACAGATGTGTGTAATAACAGCACTAACAAGAGGAGACTGTATATAAGCACTCCCGGTTAACAGACTTCTCTGTGAACTCCTTTCCTGCCCCTGTTCGTATTTCTGTGAGACAGGAATACAAAATTATTCTGAAGGAAACAGTCGCCCCAAAATGATGATGGCTGATTAGTCATCACATAGCTGCACAGCCCTTCCCCTCCAAGCGGACACTCAAAAGCTTCTCTCCTCCTGTTTTGCGTTGTGTCTAAAGCACATGCACAACAGGTTCATACTTAGGTAGAAAGAATTGCTTTTTTTGGCAGTCTCTTAACTTGCTTCTATAACATCCTACATGTTTTACAGTTTCCCTTGTTCTTTCATCCTTCAGATCATCGTCAGCTTGGCTCGTTGCTGTGCTGCTTCAGCTAAAGGAGGGGAAGAGAGTGGAGGAGGAGGAGGAGGGTCTGGTTTTGGCTCCAGTTCACCTTCCCAGAGCAAAGAGCCTGAGAACAGTTTGAGTCCTGCTGCAGTATGTGCTGTGGAGTTGAGGCCACAGGAGTCCCAGGAAAACAAGCTCTTCCCAGATCAGCTTGGCAACTCAGCAGCAACACGCATCATTAAAATCCCCACATCTTTCTACGTAATCAGTAGAGATGTATCTACCTGTACGACCCTCATCTGGGGTCTCATGTTAAGAAGCGTATTATTGTCTGAATGGCTGGGAGCAAAAAGGCATTGTCATGTGGTTTACTTACCTTAAAACTCCTGTAATTATTGCTGCCACAACCTACTCAAAAAACATGCAGCACTGACTGCAAGAGAGAATAACACAGTGATATCCCTGGTTCACCAGTCCTACAGAGACACCCGTCACTGAAGTCTACAGCCCACATCCATGAAGGATCTTCTTCCCTTGCCTAATTTCCAGAGTTCTTGAAACTGCGTTACTGAACTCGTACACGGGACAAAGAGCTATGCTCGCATGTGCAGAGTAAAACCTTATTAAATCATTAGTCACACAGAGCCTTAGGACAGGGCAGAACAACATAACTAAGTTATCTGTAGCTGTTTCATAAGTGGACACTGACTGTGATCCAAAGATGATGCTTTGGGTCAATGCTGGATGGCCGATTTCTTCTGTGCACCCCACAAGGGCCACCCTCGTGTCAAATGCAGCCCCACAGCAGCACATGAGAACAGTCCCACCATGTCCCACCCAAGGGGCTGCGACTGTCCCCCCTCCACCTGCCCATGTTCAGCTGGGCCATATGGGCCAGGTGTGACAGTGACTGGGGCTGAAGCCACAAGGACTGTTTTAAATGTACTTGTTACTCGTGGCCAGTGTATCTTTACTTCTGTCATCTGTATGGAATTATTGCCCCTTTCAAACTGAAACTTAGTACATTTTATTTCAAGATGACTTTACAAGTCCTTCTATGTGATACTCATTTCAACAGCACTCTAATATTGCACAACAGTCATATGATCCAGTGTGTGTGTTTTATGAGACAGACATGACACATGAAAATTAAAACCAGGTTCCTTGTCTGGAATACAGAAAGGAACTGCAGGGGAAAAAAAGAAAAAACAATGAGAACGCGTGCCCAGAGATCAGGGTGGAGGGAAAAGGGGAGGAAAAAACAGGATGAGACATCAGAGTCATTTCATTCTGCCCAGAGTGAAAACAGCTTTCATCAGTATGAAAGA
This sequence comes from Falco biarmicus, assembly GCF_023638135.1. NCBI lineage: Eukaryota > Metazoa > Chordata > Aves > Falconiformes > Falconidae > Falco > Falco biarmicus. The sequence goes on along the minus strand of NC_079300.1, from coordinate 18,334,498 downwards.
CAATTAATTTGCATAAATTTACTGCAGAATACAATTGAACTGTGCTCCTGCATCTCAGGACTGGCACTGTAAATACAGATTGCTATGCCTATGGCCCAGTCATTTATCAATAATTTACAATATTCCCTTCTACAAGCAAACTTTAAAATTGCCCTTGTACTGCAAATGACATTTTCTGTAGATACTACATCCAAAGAGAAATACAGAGAATCTGGTTTTAAACGCATAGGATTTCATGTTTGTTTTGTAACCCAAGATCTAAGCACCTAGTAAGAACCTGGAAGTATTTCCTGTGGTTGGCAGTATCCTTCTAAACGTTCTGCGTAACATGGCGGGTTCAGAGGCATTTCAAGTATCGCAGCCCTGATCTGAATGCGCCACTCATTCAGACTCACCCTTCAGATTGCATGACTGAACCATTAATAAGACTGCCAGCAGGTACAGTCATTTTGATCTGTTTAACTTTGAATGTATTTGTATTGCCATGTATGCATCATATATTACACTCGGAACAGCACAGGCAGAGCAGGACACCTCCACCTGAGGAACAGTGTGTAGCAGATGTTGTCTATAAGCTTTTGCAGAGGTCACAGCTGGAAAAATCCCTTTCACTTTGTCTGGCCTGATGTTACTGGCTGAGACAAAGAGGCTCCCTCTTCCAACCAAGTGTACTTCCTTGGTTAGAGAGTTATAAAATTGGGTCATTTTACAAGTTAGGTAACACCGCAGGTGTTATATTTACAGTTACATGAGCACAAACAGAAAGACCTGAGGTAATCAAATCTCATGCTTGAAGGATCCATAACATGGTCACCAGCTGAGATCAGGCACAAACTACTTCATCCCACACCCTTTTAGGCAGTAACAATTGACCAGGTGCAGGCACTGTCTTCTTGTTTACTTCTCCATCTCTCCTTCTTCAAGGCATCCACTGCTGGAGGTCAAATACAGAACAAGATGACAATCCAGGTCTATTTGTTTTACCCTATATAAGTAAGGTGTGGATGAGACAAATATTTCAGCACATGCAGACAGTGGGGAGGCACGCCTGGACTAGCCAAAATGCTTGTACTTCTCCATACATCTCAAACACATACCACAGGATGACATGAAACTAAAAGCATTCCTCCAAATGTGAATGATCCTTCACTTCCCCTGCCTCTCTCACTGGTAATACCACTAGAGATAGTAACATTCTTTAGGTAAATATATGTTGTGTTGTATGGAGATAGACTGTTTCTCAAATGAGTTCACCTCTGTGGGTTTTTTGGAACATACAATTTTAAATTAATACCACCACATCCATATGCATTTTATGACGGCCTGCCTTTAAAAAATATTTTTAAACATAGATGTTGATTTTATGGGGAACTGAATGCCAAGAAGCAAGTAAGTATAAAAACATATAACAAAAGAACAAAAACATTTCTTTAGAGTGAGAAAAGCAATTGGACACAAACTCCTAAGTCATTTTTAGAACTTCTGTTCTACAGACTACTTAGGACATGCAATACACAGAACACCAACAGGCTGTGTCCGCATATGCAGTTACTCCAACCATGGTTGCGAGTTTCCATTAGTGAACAACTAATACGGTGCCTGTTGGGCTACTTTGCATATACAAGTATCAAAAAATAAACAAGTATCACACGAAATAGCTGATCACTGTGAATTTTCGAATTTCTTTATCTGCTTTGCAGCTTCTTTTGTTAATAGCTTTAATGAGCAATTTATCTTTCTTTCTTCTAATACTTGTGTATTGACAAAATGCCAAGGTCAGCATCTGCTTGTCAAAGGTATGCTATTTAATGGATAGAAAAGGAAAAAATAAGCAGGAGTCATAAAATGCAATAGTACCCTTCAGCCAAATCTAACTACCCGTATCAGAGGAAGATTAACCCTGAACTTCAAACAGGACTAAAATTTGTATCTAAAACTACAATTTAAAAAGCAGCTTCCAGACAGTGAGAGAACGGCAGAACTGACTGTATGAACAGGAAATAATGTAAGTAAATTGACTTAATTGAATATGCATTCATTGATAATCAAGATCGCCACTAAACTGCTTGCTCCATACTCTCCACTGCTGCTAGCGCAGACTATCGCAGAATGACACAGCCTGTTTTTTCTTATCCCAGAAGAGCAATCAATCTCTATTCAATCTAAAGAAAATGACAGAGGAAAAAAAGGGCAATAACCGATTTTCTTCATGGCACTCTGCAAAGAGGAACAAAAGCGCCCCAAGATAGTATTATTTCTGTGGGCTTCAAAAGTAAAAAGGAAGGAAAATGATCCTTATAATATTCATAATGTATTTTCATTTTTAATGAATTCTCCAAAAGATTGATTTAAATAATTTTCCAATTTATTTTGTTGTTTCTTTAAAGGACTGTTTATAAATGTGAAAGTAACATCTCCAGCCAATGCTGCTTGTCTAAGACAAATCCATACTGCTCACAGTCCTGTAAGACTGCCTTGATCTGCTTTGAGACAGGTGCCCATTTTAGTTGTCTTGAAGGATGCTAAAAATATCACATAGTAAACTGGCATTGTTCTTGTGTGCATACAACCTTTTGCATGTATATCTTACCCCCAGAAAATACATGAAACTTGATCAAGTTTTGTGCTTAAATGTAGGCAAAGTTAACTGTAACAGTGTCTATCATTTATAAAAAAGAAAAGGGGGGGAGAGGGATGGGGGGAGGACAACAATGTCTACTTCTTTCATCCCTCCATATTGAAGTGAACCAGGCAAATCAATTTTGATTCACCAAAACTTTGGTAAAATCAAATAACTTCATTTATCATCACAAGGAAACCATGAGGATTTACTCATGGTACCAATACCAGACTGTACTGCTGTATCAGCATAAACACTCTCCTAGTTTTTCTGTATAGCCTCTAGAAAATAATTCAGAGGTGGACAGTATTACATGGCTACGGTCTGTATTTTCAATGTAAAATCTGAAATCTAAAGTGAAGCTGCCTGCCCTTACCAAGAAGTGCTCAGAACGGAAGATTTACAGGGATACACTTTTAATGATGTAAAATCTGAAACTACCCTCACACCCATCTCCTCCCCGAACGCATTCACTGGGTGTGCAAGGTAACTGCACACAGGGACAAGCCAGGGCTATAGGCATTACTCACACTTTAAGAGGACCAGGACAGCAGTGACCAATGCTATCTTACCCTTCTTTTATGTTTAGAAGGGGAAGAATGAAACACTGGATTAAGTTAATATATATTATCTGAGAGGAATGCATGGCTTTTTTGGAGGTTTCATTTTCTGCTAAAGATCCTTGCCTTTTACAACTGGGAATAGCAGCCTGAGCCATAGCTTTTTTAAGATGGTGAATAAGCTTCTTAAATATCTTATATACATGTTGATTATGTCAAACTGTTCCAGACATGAAAAGACCATGGCTTGCTTTGTGCTATACATCGATGGCCACAATCATTTATATGATCTGGACACTTGGCAAAAGAAATACAAAACAGATTTCACTATGGTAGAGTATGAACAATGTGTCTCCTGTATTACACAACATGTAGGGTGTTTTTTCATGTAACACTCCTCTGATCTCGGAGCAACTTAAAGCAGTGGTTTATACTGAAGTGGTAGAGTATCAGAGCAATTCTACAGGTTTAGTTGTTGCTGTGGAATTGTACTGCTATAAAATGAACAGGGAATTTGCTTATGAATATCCAGCATTCTATTAAAAACATCTTTTCATACCCATCTATTCAGGCAGCACTTCTACCATCACCTGACACATGCACCTAACACGTTTCATGTTATTGAGCTCATCAGCTTTGGGAGAATCAATTAGAAAGATAGCCCTGAGACACGAACCAACACACCAGCTTAACCAAACCTCAGGGTTAAACCATGGAGCATCTCCAGCTCATTCAGAGTGATGATCTTCATTTATACCATCAGTCATACCTTCTGTCAGCTGGAAATACAGAAACACCATTCATATCTTAAGGCTGCAGGCAGGCATTACTACAGGATAATTTGTCTATATACTGTCCAATTTCAACAGGAGCATAAGATACTAGGGAACTAGGCATTTTTTTCTATTAATTTTCTGCTCTCTTTAAAATAATCTTCTGGGGGAAGGGGAGGGAAGTAAAATTCCTGCTTATCACCCTTGAATCTTTTAGAGAAAGGCCCCGCACTTTTGGAATTACATTTCTGACACCTCCCTCTCAACTACAGCCTGCAGTCTCTCACACTTCCTCCTCACCTCACGCATGATGGCGACAGACAACCCAAGCACCAGAAAGTTGTACAGCAAGGTACCGAGCTCTCATCCAAGGCTTATCCATGCCACTGAGGAACTACTGAGTTAGCCACATATTTGCCTGTCTTAATTGCACTTTCTTGGCCTTTACAGACTACTATGGAAAACAGACTGCAGACCATTTTAAGTGGGTACAAACTTCAGAGAAAGTAGTGAAAACTATTTGCTCATTTCACACACAGGGTCGAATTTGGCACTCCTGCATTTCTGCATAGTCATGCTCTTAGAAGAAGAAAGCATGTATTTAAAAAAAAAATCCAGTCTCTTTTTTCTTGAGAAGGCAAGGCTTCCTTTCATGTACTGGGAAATGTCATTCTTTGTCTGTGCAATTATCCAAGTACATCAACAATGCACTTGAAGTAGAGAAGTCAATTAATATACAAATTACTTAATCCTTTATAGCTGTCCTTCATGTAATAAACAATCTTATTTCTATCCCATACACTGTTTAAAGGCATTGCTTCATGAATGATGTTCTAAAACACACCACCATAACCATTGCCATAACTCTTCGGTTGTATTTTAGATTCCTTTCTGAGTGAAGGTAGTGCTGTCTTGCAAAGACAGATAGGACAGGACAGAATTGATTCATCGTGTAGCTACGGATTAGTCACTTAAACCTCCCCAATTTCCACTCTGCCCATGTGCAGCTCTGCAGAGGACTGTTACGAGGATTAACTAAGTGACACTAAAAGGCTTTGAGACCTGCTCAGTAAAAATTATTTCTATAAAAGTGCATATGCATAAAGTGCTAATTGATGCCAGCTGGCCTTTCATCCTGGGCAGCAAAACCAGCTTCTTACCACATACATCTTCTTTAGTGGGCACAGCAGCATATTTTTTATTTTCAAATTCCTGGGGTTTGCCTTAAAACATACAAACCATTTGATTTTCGGGAATACTACCATTAGATTGATGCAGCAATGTATTTCAGTGATTACCTTGATTAACCCTGCACAGGCAAGAAGTGTAAACACTGTAACCCCCTTCAAACTGAGAAATGAGCCCCATTTGCAGTGTACAGCTCTATATTCAGCAATTTGCATCTTAAGAGTGTCTGTAGCGTCCTTTTCATTTCCTACACAAGCCTGATTATCGAGTCACAATAGCCCTTGAAATGAAGGAGAAAGCTGCTGTTCCTGGACTGGCCTTATATGATGCAGCAGTATCAAATTAAGACATATAAGTAATCATTTTTCTTTTGATTTTCCCTCTGTGGTGCAAACAAATGACTATATTTTCTGGAGCCCCTCCCTCAGCTGCAGAAACTTGGATGCGCTCCACCTGCTTATGTTTGCTGATAGACGCCAGAGGAATTTTCACTTCATCTGTTTCACAGATGCTCAGACTCTTTTCTCAAGACACGTCATACAAAAATGTCTCCAAAATAATTAGCAGGATTTCAGTCGGCATGACTGTGATGGCTGCACGTAAGGTAAAGCTCAGACAGCTCTTAAGAAATTGCAGCTCTGGAATGAGTGTCTGGGACCTTAACAGCACTCATTTAAATTTTCCTGCATGACACATTGATAGTTTCCATATAGTCAAAAGGGCAAAGGGGGTGGTATGCAGAAAGCTGCTACAAGGTGAGAAACATCACACACTTCTATAACCTCTGGCGCTCATACTGACATGAAGGTAATTGCTAACGGAAAGAAAACATGCAACCTAATTCAAAGGGGGGGGGGGGAATATTACAGAAGGATCTCTGTAACCATAACCTCTATGTCTCACTCTAAAATAAAATTCACCACTTTAGTGAGGAGCTAACTGGAATAAAAATAATCTTACTGTGTTGCAAAGTAGTATTTTAATATTTAATTGAAAGATACACCTCCCTTGGCCATTTGCCTTGCAGCACAGATGTCAAGCAGGGCTCTTGACCATCACAAGCCTGCCCCTACCTCGCTGCTCTCCATCCGTCCCCAGCAAGGCAGCCATCAGCCATGCCATGCTGAGTCACATGGCAGAAGATAACGACTTGACTGCAAAACAAGGGCACACTAACAAATTTACAGAGACAGCAAGAATGCCTCATGATTGTTCACAAGGCTCACGCTACAAAGCCCAGGGGCTAAATTACCTAAACTTCTCTCCTCTGGTTTCACAACAGACTTTCACAGAGTCCTCCAGTGTCAGTGGAGAACTCAAATTGAAACTCTTTTGTCCAAAATGATAGGAACTTAATTCCCACTGCATAAACACTTGATAAGAGTATTTCACACAGGCACAAGTTACCAATGTCTGATTTCAGGCCTACAGTAACACATAAGCCTACTCAAAAGGGCCAAGAAGGGGGATTAAGGAAAGGGATGGCTGCTCAGGCCTCCCCTCCACCTAGACACCTCAGCAGGCTTTCGTTTGGTTGTTGGTTTTTGGGGTTTAGTTGGGTTTTGTTTGGGTTTTGGATGTGTGGTTTTGTTGTGGGTTGGTTTGGTTTTTTTTTTTTGGGGGGGGGGGCAGGTAGGAAGGGTTTACTGCTGTTGACTTAAGTTATCAAGACAAGAGAGGCTGCAGAAAAGCTGCAGGTGCTCATACCACAGCCCCTGGGCACAGGCAGCTACCCATTTTGAGGACAGTGAGACATTTTGGAGAACACAGGAGCCTCAGGCCTTGTCTCATACCAGCCCTGGCTCCTTGCTGTGGGGCACAGCGAGGCCCTGGGGAAACCTGGGTCAGAGCACAGAGGCCAGCATGGGTCTTCAGCCTCATCCCCCTCCACACCCAGGTGGCAGGAGGGACCACCCTAAAAGATGGGGCCACCTTAAGGTGGAGAACACACAAAAACCACCCTGCTCCGCTTGAGAGGGCCAGCAGCCATGGAGACGCAGGACACCACAGCAGCACCACCCCTCCGCCCCGCCTGCCCAGCCCTGAGGCAGACCCCAGCGAAGGGCCTTGGGTGTGCCAGGCCAGGGGCAGGCCCATCCCTGACAGGTGGTGTGAGCACCCCAGCAATGCGCAAAGAGGTCCTGAACCTGGGCTCTGTCTGATTTCCATTTATTTATTTACCTATTTAAACCCAGGCTCACTCACTTGTGACACTACCACACAGAGAACCTGAAAAGCTGACACAAATCCATCTCCTGAGCATGACCAGGCCACAGAAACCCCACCATGTCTTTCTTGCCAGCTTTTATTAGGTCCACCCCCTCAAAAAATAAGTGCATCACACCAGCATCAGACAGTGTGGTGTGAAGCCAGGGCCGGTCCCGCTGGGGCCAGGCGGGAGATCATGGAGCACGTTCCTGGGGTGCTGTGATGGCTCAGAGGCACCTGCACTGCGAGGCCATGCAGCACCACCCTGCCCAGTAACGCCCAGCAGCTGCTGGCCTGCAATTCGGGCCCCTTGCTCCGACGGTGGCACACCCAGGACTGATGCCACTTGTCCCCACGCTCAGGGGCTGCTGCAGGGTGGGACAGGCAGGACTTCAGGGGCAACCCACACCCATGGGCACAGTGGCATGGAGCTGCTGACAGGGCCGTGCCTCCCACTCCAGCCAACGCTCACCCGCCCGCCCCACGTTAAACCCCTTTGGGAGCACAGCTACAGCAATAGCTGCATGCTGGCCCCTTGCTCTGGGACGAGTTTCACCCTGGAGAAGCCCACTATCTGCATGAAAGTGGTAACATTAAACCAAAAAAAATCTATATACACAGATAAGGAAAATCTTGCAGAACAAAAACCTTAGAGCAGTTCATCAGTAACTAAAGTCATTCAGTTTATCCTCAGGATTTTTAAGGAAGTGCTGTAAACTACTCCAGACTGAACTTACATATACGATGTATATCACATCTACCACTTGGGAATCAGTCACACTGTTTGCTGGCCTTGTATGAAGGCCTTCAGAACCAACCCGAGGCAAAGCTCTGGGGTGAAAACACCTGTCTTTAAATCACTATCAAGTCACTTCATAAAATAATTTCAAGAATTACTTAATATTTTTAACACTTCAGCCTAATAACAAATGACAAACAGCACTGATTCACATACACTGTACTTAATGACTTCGATTTCATTAACAGACTGCTTTCAATCATTAGGAATCCCAAGCCACATGTCAAACTAAAAAGCCACATTCTCAGATGATACAACTTAGCATGGCAATCGAGTCAAAGTATGCATGCCAATTTATACCATAGCAAAGCCAACCCCAAAACTGCATCCCATTAACAATGATTCCCGTAGGGATTCTGGCCGCTGTGGTTACAAATAGCTGACAAAGCTGAAGTGTATTATTGCGCTATTTGTAAGAATGAGTCAGACACCAGCACAGGGGAATTACTCCCAGCCTATAGATAACTCAGTCAAAAAAGCAGCTTCCATAAAGAACTAGAAACTGTTTGTCTTCTGCCCATCCTGTCCCAGAGGATACTTAGAATCAGCTTCAATGATATTCTCAAAATAATCATGAGACACATATTATCTTACCTTACTTTATTTTGTCTTTTCCTTACCATCTCTCCCGATTTAGTACTCAACTATACCAGTCTTTACACAGATCCTTCTCTGATTTTGAAGATATTAATTTAAATCTATTTCTGACTTGAAGCTTGCTTTTTTCCCCCCTCCTGTTTTCTCTCTGCTACTGAAAAATAAATTGGGGGACAAGGGGAAAACACAACAAACACTGAAATAAAACAAGTCCCTGAGGATGAAAAAAAAATCCCACCAAATAACTAATTGACAAATCTTTCTCAGCTAACAATCCAATGAATCTTCAGTAAATTTTATTAAGTACAATTATAAAGACACTTTCAACCTGCTGCTCTTCTAAAATTTGCTAATTTAAGTTGAAGTAGCTTCCTTCTACATTAAATGTTTATGGCTCCTATTAAATCTAAGGTTATCCACATCCCAAGTTTGTTATTTTCAAGTGCAGGTCACTGCCACACCATTTAAATCTTGAGAGCACTTTAATCAGGTTATGTCATCATGGCCTGGCCTTACAGGTGAAAAAAACCTGAAGAGTATAATGAATTAAGACCATCTTTCAGCTGATTAACTCATCAGTTCCACGCCCCCCCCGCCCCCGCAGCGTGCTATGCTCTAGCAATCAGAAAGCAACCCTGACATGTAACAGACAAATGAACATCAGCTCCAGAAAGGGATAAACCATACTCTCAGTGGGTATAAAACAGTATTCTGTTCTATCCGAGTTAACAGGATGCTACCAATTCAACATTAGTTTTTCATTCACTGATAAAACTTGATAAACTTAATTCCAAATTTACATTGCTGTGAAATTCAGTATCTTATTTCTATGACAATACGTATCATTTAATAGGATCTTGCTGTGAAATGATTAAAGGTGAATACCAGAGACTCTTGTGTTAGTAGTACAAGGGAAGTTCTTAACCTAGGAGTACTTAATGATTTTCCAAACCAGACTGTAAACTTTAAGGAGACAGATCAATTTTAAAGAAGGAAAAATAAGAAGAACCATACCTCTGTTGCACTTGTTATTCCTGTACAACCTAGAATCTCAAAGAAGAAAGTTTACTGAATTACCACAAGCCTGAAGTCAAATATTCACAATAGATTACAACAAAGGTAGTTCATCAGCAACAGATAACATACATCAACCTTAAAATTGCCCAGAAGTATTGTCTAAAGATAGTTACTGTTACAAACTTCTCGTTAACTGTGCAAAAAAAATCTTTTAATGAAACAAAAAAAGTTATTAGCTTCAGACATTGATATCCAACTCCAGGAATGGAAAAAATTCTTTCCTCTTCAAAGCTAATGTATTTTATACATCAGACTACATTGCAGTAGTACAAGGAGAAAGGGTTAATCCTGGGACAAAACACGGGTGGCACACAAAGGACATTATTTTCTCAGAGGACATAATATTTTTTTTATTGCAACAACAATCTACATTCCAGCAGCCTGTGCATCTATGAACATGGCCAACGGTACCTCATCTACAGAAGAATGGGTCTGTAATCCAGTTTCTGCCTCCTTTTTTGCCAATGTCATTTGCTTCAGTAAGAAGCTTTCAGCACACAGGATCAGCCCCAAAATAAGAACTGAGGGGTTTGGGCATAGTACAGCTGTAAACAGAGATTACAAATTCCTGAGAAGGCTCATTTTGGCTCAAACTAGTGTGAGCAGTGGATACCCAGTGCCAAATGCAAATTTTGCAGTATTCTAATGGAAATCGAAGAAACAATATCCATGGCTTCAGGGGAAGAGGCACACTGAATACCTTCACAGAATAAGCACACATGTCTTTGTTGTGAAAAAGTACTCCTAAAGAGCCCTGCCAACACCTCTCCCCGCACATTTCATGCTGCTGAGTGGGGAGGTGCCCACTGCAGTAACACCAGAGAACAACTGCTGCAGAACCGTAAGGTTTTTTTGATTTTGTTAAAGAAAAACTTCATGTGCTATGAAGGAAGGGTGCCACCTCCTCCCGAGAGCCAGCTCACAGCAAGGCCCGTATGCCGTAAGGGCCACGGAGAAACCCCAGCTTCCCTGTGCTCTTCAGCAACACAAACCAGCTCCATCCTTACACTGAGACAGCCCCACCAGGACGGAAATGTTTCTCAAGGACACGCTATAATGAAACAATCGACAGTGACTGCAGCATCTGCTTGGCGTAACCACTGTCATAAATTTCAATCTCATTTTAATTTTTATATGTCAAAAGCTATTAGGTCTTAAGATATTTGAACCTTAATTATTATGGAAGCAGTTAGCTTCTATGGCCAGAAGGTTTTGCTTGAGCAATTGTGATGAGCACAGTATTTTCTACAGCATAAAAAATAAATATCCTAACACATCTGTAGCTATCTAGGACCTTACAGTTGCCACTGTGCTTCATACTGGTACCTTGGCTTTGTGTCAGACTGCAAAAGATAGAACTTCTTGGTATAGACTATATGGCATTATATATTTGTTAATTATCTCCTAAGGAATTCTGGAAATTTAGAATTTCAAAATTGAAATACTTTCTGCTATAGAGAGATTAAATGGTTTTTAAAAATGTAAATATTCTTTCAGAAAAAACTATTTTGGTGTGCTATCTCCTGCAAAGTCAGCTATAATTAGACAACAACTCCAAGTACCCTGAAAAGTGGGATTTCTACAACTGGCAAAAAAACCAACCAACAAACCACATTTGGGTCTCAAGATACAAGAGTATTCAACAGATTTTTATGCATCAAAGGAATTCCATTAATATATTTTTTCAATGTAATACTAAATACAAGTGTGCATTTTAATTCTCGGCATCTTTTTTAGTTTTCCCCTAGCATATTTTTTTCTGCAGTACAGTGTGCCCACACAGCCTTCTTCTGCGCTTTGGTGAGCTGATCTGACCTCTGCAAACAGGGCTGATGGCCAAGAAGGACAGCTGAACAGCAGGGGACAACAGAGCTGTTTTAGGTGGTGTTTTGGGATCTTTCTGGGTGAGAAATACTACAGAAGTACAAATGATACATAGTAAAGAGCTACTGAGCATTCCCCACCACGCAGTGCCTGGACTCCTTGGTACCTTACAAGTTTCCCAGTTGGCTTTTACATGCAAGGGTGAAATTCAGGAACAGCAAGTGCTCATTCTCAAACAAGTCCCAGGCAGCATTTTCGGTACATATATATTAGCATTTTACACAGTGTTCTTTGAATGTCAATCACTATCTCTTCCATAACTAATTGAAATATAAACTGTTTAGTGCCTTGTTTTACATTAAGAGGTTTGATTTAGATTACTTCTGCTGATAAATACCATTTGCTAACAAAATTAAAGGCTGATGACTTCCAATTCAGGCTTTTGTTGAATCAAAGGCAACTAATAACATCAGAGCTCTGAAGCCAAAGGAAGTGCTTGATTCCAGCCAAAGGGATTTCTGTTTATGTTAAAAACTCTTTTTCCCAGGCTCCGTATCATGCATCATCATCCATTTTCCTCACTGGGACTCATTGCATCCACTAACTACAGGGACAGAACTACAGCAGTAAGAAGAAAAACAAGGTAGACAGTGGTTGTGCAAGCAATACAATATATGCATTAAGGGGAGGACTAAAGCACAATGTGCTAATGGATTCTCTGACATTTTATTTCCTTGCATTTTTCAAGGGTTTATTGTTGTTTAGGGGATATTTTCCGCAGCCTACTGCCAAAGAAAATGGACTTGAACACACATGCATCTGAGTAAAGTCTGGCTTACCTGGTCCATAAGGTTCCTGCTCCTATTTCTTCATGCAAGACAAAGCAGTGCTGGGTACAAGGTCCCTCCACACACAAAGCCAGGGACCCTGGGCCTCACTCCCAGGAACAGCTGAGATGACTCCGAGCACACTAGTTGTCAAGACTTGGGAGGGACCTCTGCAGGCATCATCTGCATGGTCAACAACAACTGGAAGCCTTCCTACCCAGCCCAGAGTAGGGGACACAATCCTGTAGTCCTCCTGGGAGTGCACACACACATGCGACCATTTTCATTGCACATCTTGCTCACTCCCTGAATTTCCTCACAATACACTCAGCCTTCAGCTCCCTCCCTCTTGAAGCAAATCCAAGGGGAAGCACAGAGAGAAGGCACTGCTCCCAGGGTAGTTCAGGCCCCGTGCTGACCACCAACATACAGGGTAGCTCCCAGAAAACCTCCTGTCCTCCCTGTCATCCGCGCTCTCCTCCCAGGGTGGTGGTCTTATTCTTTTTATGGAGCTCTTTAAAATAGTTTGAGATACACATTCTTAATGAAAATACAAAAGTAAACAGAAATAGGCAAAACCGTTTTTCTTTAATTAATACGCATATATTCAAAGCAAAGTTACTGTACCATATGTAGAGAACAGCCATATACTTTCTTCTATAAAGGTAGTTAAAGCAGAAACATGAAGCTGACTGAAATACATGACCATTTTTAGATGGTCTCTAAGAACTTCCTGAATAACAAGATGCCCTTTACTTGAACCATGGCTTGAAAAATGTCACCGGTGTGAATGCTAAGGAAAAAAACCACCACCAACATATCCGACAGGACATAACTTCCACTGCTCTCAAAATACATTAGTCTTACAATGCCACTTCACCAGTAAGAAAATAAAATTATGCCAAAATACCTCCAACACAGCAAAACTGAACACTGTAAAAGATCACATTTAAAGCAGGCTCAGTTTAAGATTAATGCAATTGCTTTAGCCAATTTATATTCACCATCTAAGACTCTTGGACTTCAGGAAATCTTTACGTATTACATACTTTAGGTATTACAACACTTTAACAACATTCTCCACTTGCATCTACCCTTCATATTTCTATTATCTCCTCTGCTCTCATTTAAAGTATAAATCTTCACTGACGTAAATGGGTTTTCCATGCATAAAATAAAATATTATTTTATGTGTAATAAAAAAAATTATATGCAAGAGAAACCCTCTCTGAAGCTGAAGGCTGAGAGCAGCCAGTGCCAAACACTATGCAGCGTGTGCAGCTGCTGTCCCGCATGGCTACATCCCACCACACTCATGATGGAGCCCACAGCAAAGCTCTCATGAACTTTATAGGTGCAGGGCAGGACCTTACCATACAGTCATGTTTTGAAAAAGAAACGAGCACACTGCAACTCTCCATTTTCAACCTTAGAACAAGACTCGGCCAAATCTGGTAAACCACTCTGGGATACAGTCATGTGGTAAGGCTTCCGCAAGCAGTTTACTCTTCCCTAAGTTCAGTATTAAGCTTTTTTTTCCCCCCGTTTCTGTAACAGTACATGAAGAAAACATAAACAAAATACTTCATCTTCATATAGCATACTTGTTCTAGGCATTAGTTTATTTGATGCACTTCACTTTTGGAAAACACATCATTAAAGCCTCTGTATCTCTCACCAATGAGCACTATATCTAAAAACACTGAAGCTATTAAGATTTACCCCATGCAAGAGTTCACATGCATCCTTTTGGTTCATTTGAGGAGGGGAGAAAGAGCAGAAAAACAAGCTCTCAATTCACAGCACAGAATATGTAATGCTTAAGGACAACAACAGAAGGCCTTTAATGAAGCAAGAGGAAAATAAGCTCTGTGCTTCACACGCACATTAAACATGGTGGAAAACAGTAGGCTGGGGAGTGATGGTACAGTTTAGCTTGTCTCACTTGTTTAATTTGTTTCTTTATTAAAGTTAATGGCCATCTGAATATTGCAGGCTTACAAAATGGTAATGAAGACCAGGCAGCTAGCTGGACTTGTGTTTACAGCTGGATAAATCTGCACTCAAAACAATCATTCCTGACCATCCTATAGCTGCAAATGAGAACATTTTTCTTAAACTTCATAAGGATAAGTGAGGTGGTTTTAAGAATATGTGTAGCTTCCAATCAGCTATGGTTTCAGTAGCCAAAACAGCAATAAATGTTCAAGAGGAATTGGGTTTTCAAATTATCAATGGAAATCTTAAGTAAAACACTAGATTGTTAACCACCCATTTCTGTCAGCTGGATTTCCCCATCTCAGAAAGTCTTAGGGCACATTTTCAGCCCTTTTGAGCCAACAGGACAGTATAAACAGGAAAGAGCACTTTGGTCTCTGGGTATTGAAATGAGAGACAATGTTCTCTTTGCATTAATTTTGTCCTGAGTCAGTATCAAGACACACAAAACCAACCCACACCCAGTAACAGTGTGGCAGAGGGGAGCCATTCACCTACTCTTCAGCAGAGGCATAAGGCTGCGGTTGCCACCACCAAAACCACACTGCGTGGGCTGCTGGTCTGCATGAAGCAGGGAGGATGGTTCATCAATTTGAGCATTTTCTGAATGTTGAGGGGCCACCAGACCCAAGAGATGGGGAGCATGCTGTCTCCTGAAAGCTAAAGCAATAATGCATTTGGCCACCAGCATGGCTGAGCTGATTGTGACAGGACACAAGGGGAAGAGGTTGCACAGGACAGAAATGTTGGGCAAAACAGCTTGGGAAAGTCTTATCTAGAGGAAAAAAATAAACAAGAAACAACAGTCTAAGTTTTCAAAGTGCAATAAGCAATAAAAGCAGCAACACGGCATTAATAAATTTGCTGTAGAGGCATGCAGAGTAGAGTAGAAATGGGGTATTTTGCAAGCATGTAGTAAGAGACACTCCTGATGCAAGGCCTTTGTAATCAAAATTAACAAGGCAGAAAACCAAAAATAGGCAGTAATATCTAAGCAGACATTATTCCTAAGTGACTCTCTTACACAAGGAATTAGAATCAGGACCCGCAGAGCAATTTTAAGACAACATCTTGTTTATTTAATAAGTATCCAAATGAGAAACATTTTATTTCTATAGATTATAATCAGATCACGATCAATATTACTCACTATTCATCTTATACACTTATTATGAGCTTTCCCGTTGCGAACTAACTTCCAGTCTCTGCTACACCAGTGTAAATCCTGTTGCTCAAAGCATGTTGAGACAGTTTCACATGCACAAAGATGCATTAGTAGGGCCCACAGTTGATGGCATGCATTTTCTTTAATGGTGAAAGTTACTTTTGAGAAAAGAAAAAAAAAAATGGGAGAGAAACAGAAAGACAAAAGGGAAGATGAAAACTCTTGGCAGCAGCCACCAAGGCCATGAGAAGAGCGGCAACAAGGGCAACAGGCTGTCCCCTGGGCTTTGGTGAAAGGGCCCAGAGCTTCGACTGGAGGGCAGCCTGCAGGGGTGCAGAGGCATCTCCTTGACATTGCACAGGTTAACCCCTCAGGCACTGCCCAGCTGTCCCAGGAAACATCTCAAATCCACTTAATACGTTGACATGACTGGAACAACATCAAATGTGTCCCAGAGTTGCAGCAGCCAAGCTCGGTGCCTAACTGCTGACAGTACACTGTGCCGGGGAACCCAACTGTGGCCATGGCCCCTTTCCTTCTATACAGGCCCCGAATAAACCCCACTGTAATCGCCACCCTGCAGCAAGCTTAGTACAGGGACCTTTTCCTTTTTGCCTTGTGAGTGAAGCAATTAAGCTACTCTGAAAGACCAGCTCCATTTATTTATATTACTCCTTGGCTATTTTTTAAATCTCTATCATATGTGCGCAACTTGATTTTAAAACGCCAGTACCGCTCAAACGCCATTTATACAAATTGCTAAACAAGACTTTCATTAATCTTCAACTATGATACACACATAGAAATTTCAACATCATGTCTTCCACAAAGCCTGAATTAATAATCTCACCAACTCAATCCAATAAAACAGGCAAGCAACGAGTATCATGCCTGCAAATGCCAGACCATTAATATTTTCCCATTTAATAAAAGCATACTCTTAAGAATGCAATTATTTGCACTGTTTATGCTTCTCTCATCTCAGCCTCTCAGGCTGCTGGGAAAAGCTTGTCCACTGGTGGGAACTGGAGGAATAAGATTGCCTGACCCAGGTGGATAACAATGAGCTACTGATTATTCAGCATTGACTTCACTTTGAAGAGCCTTCCAACAGAAAGAAAAAAAAAATTAAACCTACGACACCACTTCAAAAATCACAGGCAGCATTTTTAACCTCTGTCATTTTGCATTACTGCAGCAGTGCCTGGAAAAGCTACAGCAGAAGAGAGAGTCGTTTAGGCAGTTCCCTTCATGCCACCACCGTAGCTCAAAGGGACAGAAATCAAGAAACATTAAAATCAGTGTAAGCCGATTAGGACATTAAGGAAGAATAAAACATACAGAACTTAAAATCTGTTAAAAGGCACAGAGAAAGCACACATTTCTGAGTAGAGGGCAACATTATCTGGAGATACTCCAGATTTTCAGTTTCCATCTGGTGGTACTTAAGTGTTGTGATAAGAGAAGAGGAAGTTTCCAGCTGAAACACAAGACTGCACAATATTTGACAGGAAAGACCTACAAGCAGAACAGCCACAATCTAATCAAAATCCTTAGGATCTGAACAGGGATGGACACATTTTTATATGTGCGCATCGAAATCACACTAGTCCTTCTACACAGAAACATGCTCTATTTAAATAAAAGCAAATTAGGAACCTGTGATTGAAAGTGTGGTCCAGCTAGTCAGAGCAAACAACTTATTCTCACTCTTTTTTGTCCTTCCCCAGCAATGGGTGGTTTAGCTTAAGCTGAGACTTGCCATTTACAAGTAAACAATAAACCAGTTGGGTTTTTTCACTCTTCAGAGCAGCTACTGACCTTAACGCTCGGTGCTCCAGCATTCACAAACACCATGTCCATCACAGGGAAGAGGCAGGATGCATGTGGGTGCTCTGCTACAGCTCCCAAAGAGATAACAACCCTCTGGGCACTGCATCCCACTGCCCTGCCCCAGCTCTCCCAGCTGGAGAAGGACAAGAATCTGTGGTTCCTCTGGGGCCAGAGACCTGCCTCTCACCTAACATACACCATGGCACAAATGAAAGTAAACAACCCCCAGGGAAAAACAGAGACTTGAATGCGTTATTGTACCCAGAAATCCTGCTCTGTTTTAGGCCGTCTGCTGAGTGGGGCTGCGACAGTCCAACCCCAGGTTGCAGGGCTGTTGCTCCCCACTTGCAAACAGGACTGCTGCGGAAAGGAGGGGAAAGGGGGGCAAGAAGGTGCCCTTTGGTAACTACAGACTCCGAGTCAACCCCGTCTCACTGAGCAAGCAGCACTACAAACTCCAAAATGTATGCGCATAAAGCTCTGTGCTGCAAATCAATGCAAATATTATCTACTCCTGTTTGGTGAAATCATGCCCACGAATCTCCAAGGGTGGGACCAGCGACAGCACCGCCAGCCCAAGCAGGCAGGTGCAGACATGCAGGAACAGGAGGAACCAGTCTTAAGCCTTCTGCTGTAAATAGAAAATACATTTTAGGAAACTTGATGGCAACAAAGTTGCATCAGATAGGGAAGTGGACAGGGAGGAAGAGCTCTCTGAATCTGTTCTATTATTTAACTTCCCAGATTTTGCAAGTGTTCCCCCTAGATTACTTCAAGCATGACATTTCTCTGCTATTCTTAAAACCATCCCATTCAATTACAGAATGATTGGATCTCAGCAGAAAAGTTTTGTTTCTTCAGGATTCAGCAGCTAACACCAAATGAAAAAGAAAAGAAGCCTGCCTTGCCATGAAAGGACAAGGAAAAGAGCAATCGCGTAAGAAAACTAACGCCCAGACCTCTGAACAGCAAAGCAATTGCATGTGTCAAGTCCCTATAACAAGATGGTGCCAGCCGAGGCGTATGTTTAAGCTATGCAATAAAATTAGATGTCTGGAGCCTCTGTCAGAAGAATGATGCTATCCCATTAATGGGATTACATAGATAAATTGGAGGGATTTCAGTCAAGAGAAATAAAATTATTAAGGATCAAAAGAGTGTGACTCACGAAAGAAAGTAAAAAACTGGATGCTGTGCTCTCGCCTGAAAAGCCTGTGTCTCAGAACCAGAGGCTTGGTGGTACCAGCAACACCACAGCATCTCCCCCATTACACCTGGAATAACAGTAACAGATCAGACCCCACAGAGCAAAAACTTGTACTATAAAATACTGGCTTGGTTACAGCAACACTATAATTGTATGACTCGGCAAGAAACTAATAATCAGAGGGGAAAGAGAAGAGGAAGGCTAATTACCTATAAACAGCTGGAGGATACAAGCCTCACAAGAGAAGAATACGTTTAGTCAGAAAAAAAAGGGGAAAAGAAAGAGATTGTGACTAGAAAGACTGTGTAAAATCAGAGCCTTTCAGCTAATGACTGGAGAGGATTACTTAGCTATAGGAACACAACACATATGTGCAATCGTCTTCCCAAGGCAGGTACTGGAATCACAAATGCTGAATTGTCTGACGTAGGACTGGCCACCACCCCAAAAATACTACCGTAAGACTCCAGCACTGGCAGGAGGTGAACTAGCTACAGGGGGAGGGGGAGGAGAAATGGTGCAAGCAGGAAAAGGAGAGCGTTGTGGCAGCAAATGTTCCCTAGTCACCACTACTGTGTTATGTTGCAGGAAAAATAAACAAATAAATAAAAAGAGATCTCTATATACAGAATGATATTCTCTTCACTGAGGGGTTCAACATCTCCCTGCAATCAATCTTTTCCAGCTGAAGGACTGTAGGTTAAATAAAAACGTTCATTTAAATTCTACACACATTCACAGCGATAAACTGATTTCAGAAAGCATTATTATGTGTGAACTCTCTCTCACTAGGGGTGAAAGCCAGATACTTTGTGAACCATTTTTATGATAGCTAATATTCTCTAAAAATTCATTAGATGTCAACATAAAGGACAGAAGACATCACAGTGGAAGAGCAGATGCTATGAGCTACCGTATAAAGCATATTAGGGTCACTTGCCCTGCATTCCTCTGCATCAGCACAGGGCAGCAGTGCTTCAATATCCAGCAACAGTCTTGTTTCTTGGCTATTGTGACAGGCAAAAAGTCAAACAAAAATGACACTTCCCAAGAAGAAACTATGCTGAGGAAGTGCCAGCCCTAAAGGTGCCCCAGCAAGACCCTTCACAGCATGCCCACAGCCCATGCCAGCCACAGAGTATGCCAAGAGAAGCAGGGGAATACATCAGGAAGCAATTTCTTCTAGCCCCATCTTACATCAGATCCTCCAATAAGGAGAGTGTGCGGCACGCGTGAGTGTATACACACTGGCAGGGAAGAGCGTTAGTACACTTAATTGCACTTTGGACCTTATCCAGTACATGTAGCATCAGGCAACGGCTCTTCCAGAGCTGACACTTCACAGAGCAGGGAAGGCTGAAGGCCAGTTCTCTCCATTTTCACCAGCACCCTCGAGGGTGGGTGGATACATCCTACAACTGACAGCTGAGCTGGGTGAAGGGGACTTGGCTGGCAAGCCCTGACAGGCAGCACAGGCCAAACCAGTACCCAGCTGTCCTGGTTTTAGCTGGGATAGAGTTAATTTTCCTCTCAGTAGTTGGCACAATACTGTGTTTTGGATTTAGTATGAGAATAATGTTGATAAAACAAGAAGTTGGGAGGGGACACAGCCAGGACAGCTGACCCAAACGAGCCAAAGGGATATCCCACACCATAAAGCATCATGCACAGTACATAAACTAGGAGGAGTTGGCCGGGGCCACCGATGGCTGCTCAGGGAGTGGCTGGGCATCAGTCAATGGCAGATGAGTGATTGTATTGTGCATCACTTGGAGTTTTTGGTGGTTTTATTCCACTCTCTCTCTCCCTGCCCTTTTCATTACAATTGTTATTATCACTACTATTTTTACTATTATATTTTGTTTAAGTTGTAAAATTGTTCTTAAGCCAGAAGTTTTACCTTTTTCCCAATTCTCCTCCCCATCCCACTGGAGGAATGCGCGATGGCTGTGCAGTACTCAGTTGCCGGCTGGGGTTAAACCGTGATACCAGCTCAATCTGCAAGGCTGCCCATGGCTCTGCAAGGCTAGGCAAGCTCTATGACCAATGAAAACGGCTCCAACAGAAAATGCAAACACAGCAGATTTGTTTGCTATTTTTATATGGTTTCTTACCACAGAAGAACACACTCAAAGCTCTTAAGCCATTAAAGTTTAAAGAAGAAGAGCTTTTTCAGAAGCTGTGCTTTGATGTGACTGGGCAAATTCATCTTGTTGCTTAACCAAATCAAGATCTAAGTCTCCTCCTCAACCCTTTCTTCCTCTCTTTAAAACAAACAAACAAACAAGCAAGCCCTACCAAACTAACCTCAAGTTTTAAGCTGCAACCCTGTTTCAGTAGGTTTATACCTTGGTTAGTATGATTGCTAAATGCAAATAAATCGCATTGGGTCCTTCATCTCCCATCGCAGCACTAGCACTTAAAGAAACAATGGCAGTGTTTATGAGCAACGTTCATTGAAGGCTGTTAGAAATCCTCCACCATTTGCACTGTGCCACACCGCCCAAACCTTTTTTTTTCCTGATGCCCAAATTTCCAGTCAGAAACGCTCACTGACTTTTTTGATTGAAAACTTTGTAGTAATAGTAGTAGTTAATGGGGCTTCCAGAATAACAACGACCATGTTGGTTACTTTGGGCTCTTCAGAGCCCTCACACATACATACAACACCTCCACAGGGGACTCATTCCTTAAGTTTATGCTCCTGAGTACCTTGCATCCAGTGTGAGTCCGGGTCTTCATGAGGGGAGTTGTGGTACACAGCTCAATGGCTTCTGGTTCGTGGAAGATCACTGTCGGGAGAGGCTCTTTCCGAAGAGTAAGGACATTCAACTTAGTCTTTAACATGGTCTGAAAATGCTAAACAGAGAAAGGAAAGCAATTATCTCCAGTTCCACTGCAGAAAAATGAGAGTTAATAGCTGGAGGTGTCTGCATGTTTCCCTTGCTGTTCAATGCCTTGGAAGCTTCCGTAGGGAGCGTTAACAGGTTTTATAACTTAAGACAGTGAACATTCATTATTACTATTAACAATGCGGAGACTGTTTTTAATTAAAAAAGATATACACACACAAAATGAGAGGATTCATTAGAATCCATCTACGCCCCAGAAAAGGTCTAAACTCTACCTCTGATCACTCCCAAGAATATTATAAAATTGTTCATAGACCTAGTTCCTCCTCTAATGACCATGTGGAGGGAAGAACAGGGGCTTAAAGACCATTCAAAGAACTATGCATTCATCCATTCTTGTTTTCTTTCCTCAGTACTTAAATCTCATCCCACTGACCTTTGCAGATGTCACCGTTCCCACTGAGCCGAATGTCTCATCAGTTTGCCTTTAGCATGTGAATTTTAAATTCTCTTCCTTTGTAAGCAACAGTTCCTCTAGTCTCCAATGTAAATGCCACTACTGGTACTAATAAATAGATGTCATTCAAAACCTGTCACTTTCAACAGACGAGAAATAACTACCCAGGCTTGGGTGAGGAACTACCCAAGTGGACAGTAATGTCACTGAATAAGAAGTTTCTCAGCAATTGCTCAGAGTGAACTAAGCCAATCCTTGAAAGATTCCCAAATCGATTTTGTGGAATCAGGGGAGTCACAGAAATTTTTCAACATATAGAAGTTTCTTTGAACTGAACATTTTCACTTGCTACTACGTATCTAAGGGGAAAATATGCAGACATGAAGCAAATCAACGTAGTATTCCCAGCCAGCAACATACTGCAGCACTGTCTAAAGAAATATGCATTTATTAAAGCTTCATAACTTGACTCTTATAAATCAGCAGTTATTAGACGTACGTGCAATGACTCCAGATGACTTTCATCAAAACCAAACCTTTTTTGATGTGAGATTCTTGACTTATTTTGCAGTCACCCCTTTCCTCAGCCTCCCCTTCACCTCTGCAAGGCAGACAAACCTTATGGGGTCGGGCTTGCAAAAAGAGAGATGCTAAGTGATACCCCAGAACCATACAAGAAGTATCTATCAGAGCTAAAAAATCAACTCAGGCCCTTGCTTTTCAGTTCCGTGCTTTAGGTGACCAGAGTGCCTATTAAACAGATTATTTATACACAGGGGATGAATCAATTATTTAGATACTACTCTGTTTTCATGTGGATTTTTGTGGATTTGAGAATTCCATTGAAAATGAATGAGAATTTCTTGGAAATAAATCTCCGACTTAATTCATAAATACCTTATGATCAGCTAACTGAAAGTCTATTAATACACTTCTAAAACAGTTTAATCCTTAGCTCATCAGTGTTTAGGTCTAGTAATTGTTATGATACTGGATCTACAAGCACCTTAAACACGTGCATAAGCATGTTCAAGGCATAAACACTAACAGTCTGTGAAAATCTTACATGTTTTCCCACCTCACGCATGAAGTTACAGCCTGTTACAGCAATACTTCAGGGCCTCCGTGCTGTTTCTGCAAGCATTCGAGTTTCCAACCCAGTGAGGAAATCTACTCATATTATTTTTCATCTGGTTCATATTACGCGTTATCCCATTCACTCTCCTGAACACAGCTCCAGCAAAAGAGTACTCCATTTAAGATCATTATACATTACAGAATATTCTTTGACACATGTTTCTGAAGATAACAGAACTCTTTGCCAGCCAGGATTACTAAACTTACTGAGAAAACCTATTCCATTTTACCTTTCAGTTGTGGTTAACAGCCTTTTGTTTGAAGCTTCCTAGACTTCTCTGGCAAAGTTGTTTGCTAAGGCTAAACAACAGATAGCCAGCTGTGGTGAGTTTAAAGGAAGCTCAAAGTCTGAGTCTGAAGGAGCTCCACTGATTACCAACACAGTGCTGGGCTTGCTGGTCCCATTAACTAATCGCTGTCTACTACAACTGTAGTTCTCTCTATTAGCTTGACTGGCTTTTATATGTAGGCTATAGGTCTGCTAACTTACTGCAAAGGTTGTATTTCTGGAGGAGAATATATGCAGAAGGGAGAGGGTGCTGGAGACCGGCCATGTGTGGGTTTCAGTGCTTCCCCACCTGTGGCCAGCCCCTTTCGAAACATGGGAAAATGCTGTCACCAAGGTCATCTGCTGCCTTGTGCGTGCATGGGATGGGAGAGGAAGGCAGAGGTGAAAAACTTACCTAAATGCATTTCTAACCTAAAGTTGTACTATTCTGCTGGTGGCCCAATTTTGGATCAAACCAGAGATAATGGCTGCAAAGTATCCGATCCTAGCATTTAACTTCTTGCACCGTGTATGCTGGAAGAACTCCTTTTCAATAGATGATCTACTTACAGAGGTTCTCAAATAAAGACCAG
Organism: Falco biarmicus; assembly: GCF_023638135.1. NCBI lineage: Eukaryota > Metazoa > Chordata > Aves > Falconiformes > Falconidae > Falco > Falco biarmicus. Next base: position 18,310,515 of record NC_079300.1, on the reverse strand, counting down.
TGTTTCCATTAGATACTCAATAGATGAAAAAGCTCCATTTAGCCCCTCTGGGTACTGAGTTTGGACCTCTGAAATGATTCTTCTCCTCTGCTAGCATCTCTTATCAACTTCAGTGGGACTACTGACAGAGAGCACAATTTGACCAAAATGAGGAAAACTATGACAATGATCTACTTTTTTTTCATGTTGTAACAACCACATATACAGTCTTCAACATGGGAAAGACTACTCTCTGCCTTACAAAAGCAATTCAATACTTGTACGAGCAGCAAGTTGGAGTGGTTGGGTGCCAAAAACACTACAGCACAATTGGCAGCCAACAGATAATTAGTTGCCAGAGAAGCGCAAGACGGATTGGGGGTGGACACAGAAATAGCCTGTTGCTTTGGCCTGCACGGCTAGTGCAGACAATACTGCGCTCCCTGCACGCAGGTCATATGATGGCTGCCGTAAGAAAATCAAGTCTCTGCCAGGAGACATCATGCAGTGAGCCCCCAAATAAGCAAGTTACTTAAACACATGCCTAACTTTCACTATGTGAGCAGTCCCAGTAAAGCACATGTGGGTAGTCAATGGGATTATTCATGTGCTTTAAGCCAAGAGCAGGATAAAGTGTTTCACTGAATCCATTTCTTAGTTTCCACTCCAAACTGGCATCTCCTGCGGAAACTATTGGCAAATGCTGACCTATAACAGTAGCCAATGTATTTTTTGAGAAGAGGCATTAGCACTCCACTGCTGTGAACGCAGAATATTTCTTTAAAGTGCCTTAAATTCACTAAGTTCTTGAAAAGCATGACTTCAGCAATTCAGTGAATAAAGGTTCAGGGACCATTATACCGTTCACATTCCATGTGCCAAAACCACTAGGTTCATTTGGTAGTTCTTACACTGAAAATCACCAAAGAAGATATTCTTAACTGATATGACTATAACAACAGCTCAAAACTGCACACCATTCATCTTTTATCCATTTAGACGGTGCTACTGTAATAGAGTTTACATTTGAAAGATATGCAAAGAGCAATATAACAGTAAGAAATAGGCAGCAAGTTTTAAGATTTCTTGAGCAAACAAAAATACCTTAATTGCCAAAGAAAGCCTCAGAGCTGTAATTAGCATTGCATTTTCCTATTTGCTAAACATGAAATTACCCAGAGTAAAATTTACTAAGTAAAGCCCCTAATAACATCGGAAAATCATCTTCAAACAAAACCATTGTTTTGCTTATTCAAGGATTCAAGTTCCATCATTTTCTTTTGCTTAGTTGACCAGTCTTAATGGCACCCTTTCCCCCTGCATAAGAAAACTGAAGGGGGTGTAACTGATAGCCAAAACCTGTAGCAGGCCAAGACAGTCACCTACAGAGGTACAATATGTACTTGCCTCCTTGGTGACCTTCAAAGTGGTCCCTATTTCAGTGAAAACCCTGTCAACACTAACCCTCTTAGCTACAGGTTAACTGAACATAAGAATCAAGAACTTCTAATTGTTTTCAGCATATATCTTATCAGCTCAACAGTTATATATAAGCTCTAGATGAACTATTTCACAACATTCAATTTGCAAATTTTAGATGCTACATATTTAGTCCAAGAACAATTTCCATTGGCATTAAAACTAAAAATTAACAGCATTTGGGTTTTGGTTTAGTTTGTCAGCAAAAATCCAGCCACTTCTACAACTCAGACCAAATGTCTTGGAGAAAACAACTCCATACAGTTAAATGTGCTTTGGAGGAGAAAGTATCCACTGATAATTTGTAGTAATAAAGCTTAACACTTCTGCATTGCTCTTCACCTTCAGGTCTTAACTGAACAGTCACTGCTGTTCACAATATTGAGTACGCCACCAAGTCTGGGCCTAGTGGATCTTTCCATTTTCGTCATGGAAACAAAACAAAGTCTCAAATTTAATAAATCTATGAAAGGGTTACATAACAGGATGCAAATATAAAAACAAATGTCAAGAAAGAGGGGACTGTAACTCATTGTAATCTATAAACCAGCAACAGGGGATGAGTAAAATGAACATAGTTTACAGGCTAATCGGGTTGTGACATGGTGAACATCAGCAAGTCTTCAGCACCTTAGCCCTCAGCCCCCGTTATCTCTCAACATCAGCATTACAACCAATCCATAACTGCATAAACTGGCTTCTCGTTTCCAGATAACCTGTATTTGGTCAAATTTTGCCAAAGATACACATTGAGGGCCAACCCCAAAATGACAGGATGCTAACTTGTGAAAAAGTGTTGTTCTGAAAGTTCCAAGCTCTGAAAAAGGGGTTTGCCAGAATAACAAGTAATCCTCTGGGCAATTCATCCTTCCACAGCACCTACAAAGGAATTTCCAGATTAAACCCACATTAGAGCATCGGCTAAAGATCAGTCCCTGGAAAATTAAAAAAATAACCTCTATAATTTACTGCTTCAGTGAAAGTACTTCTGCTACCTTTGAAATCCATTTAGTTCTGGAATGAAACCAAAACTTTTCAACAGCATCCCACAGCAAAAGACAGCAGCCTAGGATGGGAAAGACACAACCAAGTGCAATGAACTGCAAAAGAAGTCTAGAAAGTCCAGATGTCCATTTTCACCTAGTCCCAGTGGAATTTGACTACCAACATAACCAGTCTGTAGATGCAAGAATCCACTCCCTTACTCATGGGCAGAGGAGACAACACCACAGTAGTGCTTTAGCAATATGGTTACACCACCAGTGACATGAGCGTGGCTCTGACCCGAGGACCACCCCACCCCAAGCCTCTAGCTTTTCGGCAAGAAAAGAATTCTGATACATATGAAAACTGATCCATTTCAAGGCTCTCTTTTGTTTAAAGCAAATGCTATCCAGTATAGATAAGTGTCACATCTGAGCCATTTCTTGTTAAACAAATATTGCTAATACAGTTTAAGTATCTTCCCCTCCCCATATTAAACTTAACTGTGCTGTATTTATTTATCCTTTACTAGCAGTTCATATAAACATTGTACTGAACACTACAATAAAACCCTCTACAGAGAGGATGGAAGCACTTATCAAAGTCAGAAATCATCCCATCAGCAGCCTGCTCTGTAACACAAAACCGACTGGCAAGCAGAAAGCCAAGATCACGTCACAACTCTTTATACTCAAGCAGATCCGGCCTAAGTAATCTTTTTGAAACCAATCCAGCTCCCAAAATCTGGTTATTAAAAGCGTACCTCATCTAGCTATATTTTGCCAGCCTATCAAACCAAATCCATTCAATCCCTTTCAGGTAAATTGTGGTATTTAAGTGAAAATCCAGATAATTATGTCTGAATTTAGACCTCTCAAATGCAAAGAAAGGACAACAGGCACAAGGGTAAGATAGACTTGCCTGCAGGCAACTGTATGACACATCCTGGAAGTCAAGGAGGTTGGGCAGGCTCATGCCACAATTTGGCGTGACTCAGTGTGCTGAGGGCATGGCACCTCCAAGGATGCTGGGGCAAAGCATCTGGGAAATGCTATGCCACAAAAAAAAAAACAAAAACAAAAAAAACCCCACACAACCAAAAAAAACAACCACACTAAACCAAAACAAACAAAACCCAAACCACCAAACCAAAAAGCTTTTGCCACCCATCCATGTGCCCAATGCCACCCTGCATGGTGGCACACTAGAAAATGAACCAGCGCCTGACACCATTTCCCCTCCTCACATCCCTCTGCTTCTACCACTCTCCCCCAGATAGCACAGAAGAGAGACAGGGGCAGCAGGGAGCGTTTTGGCACAGGAAAGAGTAATCTGTGTTTGCCAGGGTAAGCTCAAATCTGTCTGACTGGGCACTGAGCAGAAGATGGCATCAAAGCAAGGTGTGAGCCTGGGGAAGGAAAGTGCCAGGAGGGGCAGTACCAGGCGTGCTGCAAGCAATGCTGCTTGCTGGCGGGCACAGTTCAGTAACGGCAGGAGAAGCCCAGGAGGGGCTAACAAGGGAGTAAAGGATAATGCTCTGACAGAAAAACGTAGAATATACATAAAAAAACAGATGAAGGGAAGGAAGACACAGGACTGCAGATAGAAAAGCATGACAAGGACAGAGGGAACCTTTTCAAGACAGCAAGCCCAGCCGCAGTGTATGGTACAGAGGAAACCAAAATCAGTTGAGTGTCAAAAAGCCTTTCAGCAAAGATGCTCCTGGATCTTTGCATGCAAGCACTGAGAGTTATTCCATCTCTAATCTAATACCAGTTCTTGGGGAATATTCTTCTTCCTGTGGTGATCAGACATATCTCTTAAAAACACACAACTATCAAGATTTCATAAATAAAACTTGTACTCCCTATCAATAGCCCTGATCACACAGCTGCCTGTGTGACGATGCTCACAGTGCCTTGTTTTCTTACAAGTTTAAATAATTTCTGTTTCCTCACAATTTAATTCATGTGAAACGTTTTGTTCTCAGACCCTGTGTACTTTGAGTTTGCTCTGGCTGGATGCCTCCATTCTGTTGCCAAGCTTATGTGATTCTGATCAGCAGGATCGCTGCCCAAACAAAACACAATCCCAGATACAAACACCCTCCAAACTGCAGGGAACTTCAGAGCCAGATGAGAATTTCATGAGTGATTCTCTAGCATCTCTCTACACTCAGCCAAACTAAACCCCCAACCTAAGCAAATCTGAATATACAGGATATTCAGAGACTAAGTTCCCAGTTTAGCCATAATTGCTCAAAACCTGAAGTCCCACTATAGAGATCCACATCAGAGTAGGATGAAGTCAGTATTTCAGGACACTCATATCCACAAAAATAAAACAAGACCTCCCTAAAACATCAGCAGAGGAGGTAAGTCACAGCACTACCATAAAAAGTTCTTTTATCAGTCTCTACATTACAGTACCTAAATTCCCGGTCCATTATTTCAGTGGAAATTAAGCATGTGGATGGATGGTGAACATCTAAATAAGTCTGTTTGGGTTTGGGCTTTTACAGTTTATTATCCATTGATGACAGTTAAACGTATTTTGAAATGAGTTGTAGTTTCCAATGCTTGATGTTCGTGGCATATATTCTATATCAGAAAATTTTTGTATCAGTACATCTACATATCAGTAGAACTAAAGCATAATGACTTCTACCAATGTATCAACTGAGATGCTCTCATAAATGACTATTTCCCAAACTTTCGGTCATGGTTAACTCTCAAATTTTAATAAATTTTTCACGACTGAATTAGCTCTCATGCCACCCAAACCCAATTAACAGATAGCTGTATTGTGTATGTTATTAAATGAAATCATTATAAATAACATTTACGCTTGCAGGAACAACTTTGCCTTTTTCTTCCATCCCATCCTTGATGATGTTGGTCTTCAAACCACATCCAGAAGTCCAGCAAAGAAAGCCAGTCTGGGAAGCACAGCTCCATTACACAGCACTGAAGGAAAATAAAGTCATCCCCATTATCTGTTGTTCACTGTCTCATCACCAGAGCAGCAGTACCTCCCCAAAAGCACTGCGTCTGTGTGCAAGTCTGCAATTTTAGACAAGACTACAATTTCAAAAATACTAGTATGCCAGAATTTCTCCATGCAAGCAGAGCTGTTTAGCAGCCCCAGCATTTTTCAGGAAAAATAGCAGTCAAAATACAAGCCCAAGACAAGGCAAATGATTTAGGGAAAAAAAAAAAAAAAAGAAAGAGTGGAAATAAATTAAGAAATACGAGCTGACAACAAGAAGAAGAACAAAATAGGAAAATAGGACACGCAGCAGCATAGATATGTCAAGTTCGTTCACTTTGATTTTGAGCTGACCCCTTAGCTGCTTTCCAACATATTTTTCCCCTAACATGAGTTTCCAGTAGATGTATTATTTGGTGTAGTTGGTCCAATATTAAAACAATGGAATCCTGCAGCATGAAGGCGGTTGTTGCTTTTTCAATTCGCTCTTGGAGGCTTTCCAATAATTTCTGTGTCAGAGGATGCTTTAAAAAGTTCTTTCTCCTCACTCTGTGCCTGGCAGAGCAAGCCCATCTCATACAATACCTGCCAGACAGCCACTGCATCCCCCAATACAGCCCCTTCAAAACGAGCATTTCATTCTCTCACTCTTCTCCTTCTTTTTTTGCAATAAATCACTAACTTGTTAAGCAGTTATGTAGTTCAGTGACCTCTATATTGCCTTTCTAAGACTTATTCTCAGAGACAGGGATATGAACTGGATGACACAGGTGCCTGCTAGAAACAGGGAATTTGCCCTGATTATTTGCGAGAGGTAACATTGTGCCTAATGCTATGCAGAGATACAGGGTACAAATTCTTGCCAAAAAAGCTCATGTACTGCTTAAATATAAACCAAATGAGCTTTTGGTCTAATTAATTCTTATATTTACAGCTCTAAGATAATAAGAATCCATTCTTTCCTCTAAAGACATCCACTGTATCGCTAACTCCTCTGATGCTGATTTACAACACTGCCTTTTCCAGGTCTGAAACACCCCCAGGATTTAAGACTGGCGCTCCTGAGAGTCTCTGAGAGGGGGGTCCCTCCTACTTCCCATGGACACAAGCCATCTCCAAATGCACAGACCAGCTTCTCCAGCCCTTCTGGAAAGCCTCCATCAGAGTGCATCCCACGCCCCACCCCCACCCCCCCAAAAAAAAAAAAAAAAAAAACCTTGCAGAGGGCAAAGAAAGAAGCCTGGTGGCTTTAGCCTTCCCTCTCCACACATCCTCAGGAGTACCATCACTACATGCTCCAGAGCATTCCCAGGGGAACCAGGTCCGGCCAGCACTGCTGTCCCATCACATGCACTTTCCCAAGGAGACTTCCCCAGCCCTAACTACACTCACAGGCATTTCATCTCCTGCAACATTGCTGCTTTCGCGCCTCCACCAGCAAATTATGAATCATGGGGGAACTCTGCCAGGATTTATGGCTATACAAACGTTTGAGCAGGTGATATAGAAAATAGACAAAATTTGAGTCCCACTGCAGAACAAATGCATAACCCCTACCCCCAGGGAGACTTCACAAAGTAGGTCTTCACACTTCTTAAAGCCATGAATAACAGCAGCACACCAGAGAGCCCACATCAGGAATAAGTGAGTGTACAGAAAGTAATCAAAAATACCCTTCTACAAAGTGTCTCATTAATTCAGCAAAGCTTTAGAGTTGGATAATTGACAGGATTTGCACCAAGAAACCTTTACAAAAGAAAATCAAACCAACTCATTTACATTCCTGTTTCTCCTTCAACTACCTTACTGGTTAAGCCAAGCCAAAACAGCCAGATGCAAAACAACTCTGCTTTTCCCAGTGCAGAATGAGTCAAGTAAAGCCGCTGCGGATGGGGCACCCCTGTGCTGGGGCTCCCCTCCGGCACCCACAGGACAGCCCTCTCACGTCCACATCCTCTAGACAAAAAGGTTAAATCTGCATAGTGTTTACAAAGTTTTTCAGAAGTAATTAATCTTTTCTGATGTTTCCATGTTTCTGATTTTCAAAGGACAAGTCCTTAGCGCTTGACAAGAAAGGAAATTAAGCTTCCAAGTTCTTGCAATTTAGCACCCAAACCCAGAGATGCTCAGAAACTCCAGTTTCTCTAAAAAACCCCTCAATTTCTTCTTCTTTACTTGTCAGCAAAGTTCAGATAATTTTGGAGAAGCTTAACTTATCCCTCGTCCGAGTGTTAAAATTCAAAATGTTAGTGATTATACACATATATACATATCTGCAGTTCTTAGAACAAAGAAAAAACAAACAAACAAACAAAACCAAATCCCTCCAGAAGAGCAATAATATATGCACCATGAGATTCAACCAGATGCCCCTATCCTCCCCCAAGGCATGGTTACTACACTATCTGCCAGTGCATATGGGACCAATAAAGCAAAGCTAACTCCTCACACAGGCACTGCAGCGTCACGCTGGAGGAATCCACAACTGATTAAGCAAACTCAAGTAACTCCATTCTGGAAACACGTGCTCATTCATAACCAAATCCCAGTCTTTAGGAATCCCATATGCCATGAAAAAAACACCCCTGCTTCCACAGAAATTGACAAAACATATCTGAAGTTCAACAGGAACAGAACTACCCTCACCTTTACTGCCTGCCACTTTACACGTGCTACTACACACACACCCCTGAACAATTATTACTGCTTGTTAGAGTAGTAACTAAATTGCAATTTCAGTCTTATAATTCAACATTGCCAATGAAATGAAGAGCATCAAATGATGAAAATACTGAATTATTTAACTAAAGAAAACAGAACAGCTCAAAACTCTCCAAACGTTGCCTTCCAGCAAGGCCAGCAGAACTGGAAGACTTCATGTCTGTACCAGGATTCAACCTTTATGTTGTGAAAGCTACATCCTCTTTTTTCCAGTAATTACACTCTCACTTTTGTCCAGTCTGCTCCAAATTCTGTTCAATACACAATGTCTTGCAAGTTTTCCACACATAAAACAGCTGCAGAATAATCCCACAGAGCAACAAAGAGGAACATCCTTATCCTCAGTACAGCCTCAGCCTTCTTCCCCCCACCACCCATTGCTGACCACCTTAAACACCATCCATTCTCAGCCACTCTACAACTTAAATATTTTTGCATTGAAAAAAGCCAAACCATTTTTAATCTGCAAGTTTTGGCTCAACTTTGAGAAATGAAGTTGCAGAAGAAACAGGAGTGTAAATGAGAGGCGGGGTTTTTTTAATTATTACTAAATGTTTCTTGGTACAAACCCTGTCAGTTAATGTGAACAGTATTTTAATATGATTCAGGCTTATGGGAAATGAAATAATATAGAATGTCAACATCCAGGGAAAAGGGCCTGAGCTGTTAAAGCCCAGAGCTTTTCTAGATGCAGATCTAATATACATTCCTGTAATACAACATGATAGAAGTCTCCTGAATGCCCATGACATTCATGGTCTCCAGTGTACCTGTGTTGGGCAGCTAGTTAAACAGAAGTGAAAGAACGAGTGAAATTATAATAAATGAACTGCCTGCCCAGCATTCCCCCACTGCCTTCTTCCTTTGCCCCATCCAATTTACCTTAGTAGCATTACTGATGTAGTTATTCCAGCATCCCTCAAAGCAAATAGAGCTGTAATTCTACAGATGTTAACAAGGTGGCTTTTATCAAGCTTGATTCATCTGAAATCTAAATTATTTACCCTGAAAGAGAAGGGAGTGAAAGAATTTAGGGGCCTCCGATAAAATATTAAAGTATTGAATCTTGTGAATACCAATTAGTCACTCCTCTGGGAAAAAAAAGCTTCAAGACAAATATTTCTTTTAATCAAAAAAGTCATGTATTTGGCTGAAAAAAACCCCACACAACTCTGATGCAAAATGTTTGAGCAGCTTTACAAATTCAGTCATTATACCAAGACTGCTAAAAATTCCACTTTCATTCACAACCACCACAAATAGATAATTGTCAAAATAAATCCAGCAGATTACCATGCAAAAATGTGTCTTCTACAGCTTAATCTTGTGATAATGCTTTTTATAGTACATCTCTCTGCCCCGATCTGCAGCTTTTGTTATTTGCATTCTGACCACTAAGCACAAGGGTTATCAATCTTATAATTCATCTTTTTTCATACTTGAAATTCTACACGCTGCAGCCCTACCCGTGGCTTCTCAACTGTGCTTAAACAAGCTATTTGCTATAGCCATACAGTTCTTTCAAAAAATCTCCAAGCCAAACTAAGTGGTTTCAGTGACTGTAATCTGGCCAAAAGGAAAAAAAAAAAGAGGGGGAAAATAAAAGCCCAATTCTGAACATTTACTGCTATGGTAGTAACCAGGCAGACTGCAAATACGAGGCAGATGGATGCATGCACACAGGGATTCAATATGAATCTCCAGTGCTGCTTCTGTATGGGTCAACCCCAATTCTGCAACGGAAGAAGAATTCACAGAAGACTTTTCAAGTGAATCTGTCGAGTTTCCTGGCCTCTTCAACAAATACTTCTAGGAAAAGTAACTCTCTAGCTTATAGTGTTTATTGCAGTTTCTCACCTTTGGAAAGCAAGGATCATTTAGCAAGCAATTAAACACCAACCCATGAGCTAGGATCATCGAGGCCAACTGCTCCAATGGAGCACCATCATCAGAAGGGAACCGCAGTGGAGAGCTTCTGTCGGTGAAGCCATAGAGCATACAGGGAACAACACAACAGCTACGCAAGACTTCTGCCTCATCACCACTCACTTCCATCAGAGTTTTCGTTACAGCTGCTGAAATCCTCAAGACTGCCCCCTGCAAAGCTTCTCTGCCTACACACTAGTCAAGAAGATTCAGCACAAAATGTTCCATGTCAATACAAAATAAGGCTTAGCCTTTAGGTCTCCACTTGGGATGTCAGAGCCAAACACTCAAAATGACCATTTCTCTTCCTGAGGGTTGATGCTGAGCTAGGTGACAGAGGGCTGTTTTCTTGCTTTCCAAGTGTTACCATTTATTTAAAGGAAAGTCTGTAAAAATGTTTGTACTGTTGGTAAGTTACTTGGGAGACCACCGCAACTAAAATATTTTCATTTTTTTAGAAAGTATGTAATTTCAGTCCAGAAGCAAAGCTTGAAACAGATAACCTCATAAGTGGAAAGTCTGGGCAAGCCATTAACTGAAGTCACAGATTTTGAGAAGGAATTTTAACTCCATGTCAATTAATCACCACCAGTTCCCCACTGACATACCCATCTTTAATCCAACTACACTATTTTCAGTCCTAGATGGCTTTAGGAGCAGAAAGTATCCTTGTCTGATTTTTATTCAGTTTTGGATCCCAGGTTCTCTGCCTGGAACAGATTTTCAGATGACATTAGAAAAGCCTCTAAAACAACATCAGTCAAGTTTTGCATGCACAGCTATTTGCACAAGCCAATTTTACAATTTTACAAGACAATCAGCTAGATAAACATCTGTCTGCTCCATTCTGAGCAGCTGATGAGTGCAGGAGACCTTTGATCGTGCAACAAAGCCTGCTCCCTCCTGGGTGCAAGCCAGCAACCACCATCATTGAAGTGTTCCAAGTTCTGCATTTTCCCGTCTTTAAGCACTGGTTGGGTATCACGTGTGTCGCAGTGTCACCTACACCACAACGAGCACAACAGAAAAATCAGAGGTTGAAGAGCTACAGCATCTCCCTGCAGAAACAGGAACACAAAACTACCTACATTTTCTGTTGGTCAAGCCAGGCAAATGTACACAGTAGTTAACCACAAAGGATGACCATGGGTTCTGACTGTGGCACCATGAAAAAACTATGTGGCAAGTGCATCTGCTTAAACACAGATTTTTAAAAATAATTCATTTGTAGAATTAAAGGTTAGAAATTATTTGAAAACCACGATATTCCACACAGTGCTCCACCACTAGTATAAAGATCAAAAGGGAACCAGCTTCAACCAGCACATGAAACAGGGTTATAATCTATTTTCCCTGTAGCATCTGTAGAAAAGTGATTAGTTCCAACTCCTGCCTTACAACATGAGCACTTCCACTTTCATGTTTTATCACCATTATAGTCAGAAATTAACAGACTCTGGTGGCTATCACTGATATTCCCAACCCAGCAGAGTAAAGCCCTTCCTGAAGCAGATTTGGGACTGCCTTTTCTGCTTACACAGTAGACAAATCACAAATGCAGTTTACTGCAAAGCTGCCAATATTTAATAGTGTTTAATGGTGCAGTATGTATCTGAGTGGGAAAAGGGCGCAAGTACCTATCTAGAGAATAAATGAGTCCATCAGCCATCAGCTCCACAGTTTCCCTCCTTGCCTCCCTCCCTGAATGTGTGCTGCAATACTGGAGAACAGGAGTAACATGCAGCTTGTGGGCTATTTATTTGCTGACATACCATCTCAGATGAGATGATTCTGGGGAAGAAACAGCAGACAATTCCGAAAACAGCATAAGCAACACACACACCACTGGAGAAATAACGCACATGGGACATAGGGGTAAATCTCAGTGGTAACCTGGCAGAACTACCTACAACAACCCATGCCACCTGCCCTGGGTTGCATAAACACTCCCGTGGTGTTGCTGCCCCATAGCAGGTTAGATTGTAGGCAGCCCGACTGCCCCCCACGGCTGCTTCACTTTCATCAACAATTGTCACAAAGGGTGGCTATCTTTCCATTTATTTGTCTGTACACGTGTAGACATGACAGAAGGAACAAGCAATACGAAGGTCATTTTTCCCTAGCCCACTTGGTTTAGAAAAGATTCTTCTCCAGCTTGGCACATGAAGTGCTCTGGCTTCAGCCTCTTTTCCATTTGGCACACAATCAAGCTGTATTTAGAGGAAATCCAATTCTTCTATAACAGTTGCATCTCAATAAATTGTGTCTTACCTCTCTCTTCCCTAATCATGTTCAAAGGGAGAGAGCACTGCATGGCTTCCAAAGCCGTTCCCATTTGAACATTACTTTCCATCTGTACATGTTTCAACTTTCAAAACCGCACTCAGCATGAAAAAAAAAGCACAGCAAAGAAGCAAGGTTGTCTTACCATATTATATTCACTTAATAATCATAAGCAATTTCTCAAAGAAGTCCTCCAGGCACAGTTTTAATGTTAAAGCAATTCTTGCTTCATTTTAACCATCCACTGATGCAGAGCTGATAGCCCAGCTCATTAAAAAGTACAAGGCACTATTTCAAGAAATGCCGTAATTTATCAGACAGAGTTTAGTCATGCTCCACACAGCAGCCTGGATGCACACCACCAACTGCCTCTGACACTTACCAAATCCAGCTCTGAAGTCCCTTGGTTTTGGGCTCAGCTGCCCATGGTGCAGGAGGTCACACAGCAAAGCTTCCTGCTACAGTGATAAACACAACATTTTCCACCTGCAGTTTTTCAAGAGGCTCAGCTACATTTAAAAATGCACAATTTGCACTTGAGTGACAACCTCTTCTTCAGGTTAAGCATTTGCACCCATTTAACCAGCTATAAAACTCTGTACAGGAAGGATGGCTGGAGAGATGATAAATCTTGCCATCATTTTTTTGAAAACTTATTATCTTTACATAGCACGAAATCACATATAACTGAGCTCTCACTTTGTGCTGCTGGACATCAGCTGTTCATCAGTCGATTTGATACCCCAGTGATCAGATTCCACACCCTGTCCATGCAAATTATAACAGGCAAAGGAAGGAAACATTACCTGGGATGAGGTTCAATCTAGTTCCCAAATTACTCTTTTGAGGAACTGTGTTTCACTTCTCACCAGTACTCACTAACACACAGGAGATACTGGTCTTCTGATTCACTCTCATTCTGATGGGAATGAACCACCTCTCCTACCCATCAGCAGGTATCCTTCCAAGAAAACTGGGATCAGAAGAAAGCAGTAGACCCTTCCCAAGCCCTCATGAAGAAGGTGTCTATCTGAGACCATAAACATATTGGCATATTGGCTGCCAAGGGATAATGCCATTGGGAAACCCGAGTGGTGGCTCTGCTAAACTAAGTGCTACACCCAAGCGAGACGCTGCAAATCCAGAGTATCTTCCTGATCCACATCGAGTCTGCAAACATCACACTGCTCTGCTTAAGGTTTTGTGTTGCTTTCTGGAAGAAAATCTTATTTTTAAACTAAAGCCCACTAGAAGGAGTTTAACTGCCCTTAAAAAATACTTAACAACCTCTTTGCTTGTTATCAAGTGGCCCATACATATGCCAGATGAGCACTGTAGACTATGATCATGCATTAAATAAACACTTCTGTCTAAAAATCCATAAGCCTACTTATGACTAGTTTGAGACACACAAATATCTACAGCTTATTCAGTTCAAGAATCCTCTGCTCTCAAAATGTCCATTCAGCAGCCCTGCCAGATACTGTTTCACAATACTACAGGCTCACTTATTCATAAACAAATCATTAACATTCTTGACATAAATCCATAGTGTACAACAAATCCCAGCTATGATAGTGTTTTACTACATTTGCTGTGCCCATCATGAATGGGAGTTCTGTTTTCACCAAAAAAACCACCCTCAACAAATAAAAGGCAAATTATTCTCTGCGAGAAAACCGCCAGGATGAAATGCCTATGCACGGATTACAAACTAATTATCAAGTTCATATAGTAATAAACCTGGCGTTCAGTTAGTTAAATGGGCTGCCACAATTTATGCAAGAAATTTTCTTGCTAGAACTCTAATAATTAAGAAACTCTGATGCTAAAATACACCATTACAGACTTTTAACATTTCCTGAGCTACAAGGGAAACCTTTTACACATCCGCGTTTCTCCACACACGGGCACAAGAATCATTTGAAAAGACCCTTCTAAAGCCCTTCAGCATTCACTCACTGCCAGGGGTTTATTTACAGGCCTGGATCACAGGGTTTCAGCCAAGCCCTGAAATGATCAAGGCTCATTTTTACACACATACATCACGGCTTAAATATAGACTAATTCCAATGAACAGCATAGCTTAACAATCGCATCAGGACCAGGTTGCTTATCCTCTCTGAACACGCTCTGCATAGATGGCAGCACAGAGCAAGAGTTTAAACCAGGGTTTCCCCAAAAAACAGTCCACAAGTAAAACCTCAGCAGGCGCCCCAAAAAGGCTCCGGCACACCGGCACCATGCCCCACACCCAGGGGCATGGGGGGCACGGCTGGCCCGCAGCAGGAGGGATGCTCCCGCAGCACTTCCCAGTACAGCCCACCCATCACCACACACCGGCAGCAGCCGGCCACCAGCACAGCTTCAGAAATCACGGGGTTAAACCCTCTACCCTTAACTCACTAACGCCTTCTTCACCATATTTAAAGAATTAAACGCCTCCCTGAATGGTCATATTTAAGTGATTAAAAAAAAAAGAGAGAGTGGAAGATAGTTACACTTTCTGTTGATGTTCTTGGCAGATGAGAAATAGGCTTGCAAGCACTGGACTTCTCCCTGGACTGATAAACATAAAGCAGACTGCCTTCTGTGCCGGCTGCCAGCTCAGCCCAGGGAATAAAAGATGTTTTCAATTCTGGAAAAGATACGTGTCCACTGAAAGACTGAACACTTAGCAAGGCCTCCGTCCTGTGAGAAATCAGACCCTTACTGATGGTGCCGTGCATAGACCTGTGGGCAACGGTGGCTGCTTGCAGTAGGTAAAAATACATGTATGGCTGAAGTTTTGCAGAAATGAGAGCTTTGTTACTGTAAATATAACTTGTATTATTATTGTAAACATTGCACACTTTTACAGCAATTACACTACAGCATTTATTAGGGGCATGCCCGCCTCTTTTTATTATTTCAACTGGCACGGCTTTTTCATTTCCAGCTTGCTTTAGTTACAGTTTTGTGACAATTCCACTGCAGTAAACTCACGTATAAATATATACGGCACAAATAGCTCATGGTCTTTAGGCCTGACCTACTGAGGGATGTTCTGCAGCTCAGGAGAGCAAGTTTACAGGATCTATTTATGGGTCTCACTCTGTACCCAGCCTTCAAAAACATTTCAAACGTATTTTTGACAAAGACCACAGCTACCAAGGAACCACTGGGTTGACTAGCCTGGCTTGTGGTACCACAGAGGTGACCATCCCTAACAGTTCCTGCTTTCACCCCTGATCTCCCAAAGCTGTAATGTATCTGTTAGTACAGAAACTGTCACAGCTGAAAGAGTGCAAGGGATGAATAAATTTAGGAATCTTCTCATTTGCCTCCAGGTTTTCTGAGCACTCAGAATCACAGTTTTAGATGTCTGTGACAGTAGCAGATAAAAGCCAACCTAAAAAAAGCAAAAACTTAAGGCAGAAAATCACCCATAATCGCACGTCTACAGCCAATGAGGCACTACAGAAATCCCCGGCTATGAGGGTCATGTTTTGAAAGAGGGCAAACAGCTCTGCCGGAAAGCAGCAAGGAAATCAGACAAGTGAAGCACGCATCTGCAGTACAATACAACAACAAAACGAAATCTTGGTGTCAGGACACCCGAGAAAACGGCCACGCTGCAGAGCTGCCCAGGAAGCGGCTGGTTAGGGAACACACACCACGCAGCTTCGCTGGGCAGTGGCTAGGAGGGGGCAGGAATAAAAACAACTAACACTGGAAAAGTCCAAGGGAAAGGGGTACTCACAATTTGAAATAAATTCATCCTCCTGAGTTACGGGTAGCTTGGGAGGCTTGCAGAGCAGCTGGCTAAGAGGGAGCAATGCCAGTGAAATACTGTCAGCAAAGTGTCAAAAGCCCCTGCACTGGCCCGTGGAGAACTGCAACCAGCAAGCCAGAAGACAACGCCAAAACCCCTACATTAAGGGGGAAGCCAAGCAGAAATCCTCAGGACATACATGTTTGCCACCTCTGAACTCTCATTTTCTGGAAATACCAGTACGGCCAACCCCAACTTTCCTTTGCTGACTGGTGTAACAGCATAAAAACCACCTAAGCTCTGCAAACTAACAGCTGCAGGTCACCCGGTACTGCTGATAGTTGTTCACTAACCTGGTTTAGAAGCTGAAATAAACACTACACTTTTGTTTTGAGAGGCACAAGCCGGTCATCAAAACCCATCTGTCACTGGCTGTGCTCTGAAACACACCCCACAGTAAACTCCAGCTTGTGCTTGCACAGCCATGCATGGTGCTACAGCAAGCACGCTGACCTACCCACCCCTTATCTCCTTCCACAAATGCAATATTTTGCCCACTGATCTAGCTCTTCCTAAAAAAAAAAAAAAAAAGAAAAAAAAAAAGAAAAAGGAAAAAATCTAAGGCACAACCCTCAGGCCCTGGTCCAGCAGCAAAGTCATCAGTATTTTAATAGTGATTTCAAACAGGAGCAAAGCCAAGCCTGAATCCTCAGATTATCCTTTGCAAAATCCCAGCATCGGCATTAGCGGAAAAAAAAAAAAAAAAAAAGATCAAACCGGTTGGCTCAGATAGATTGTTATTTCTGTAGCTACGTTTATTAACACTAGGTACATAAAACTGAGAGATATTGAGGAAGTGCTAGAAAAACACATAGTGATGTTAACCACAATGGCAGACTAGAAGTATGTACTGATCCTTTCCTTTGGCCAGGAAATATTTTCAAGCTGTTTCTTTTACAGCTAGTTACTGGGTAGGAAATGCTTTTTAGACAGAAAAATATTTTCTTTTCCAGACAACTCCATAAAATCCACGCAGAGAGCACAGTGTACATTTTTATGAGAATTAATTACTTGTTTACTGTGGTAGTTCAATACACAGCTAATCCCAACACATTGTCCAAACAACTTACTTCCTCCGGTAAGTGAAGAATGGTCAACAGAAACAAAACAGTATGATTTTTTTAAAAAAGAAGAGGCAGAGCACTGGCAACACATCTGCAGCCTGTAAAATGCTGAAGAGTAACATTAAAGGATACAGAAGGATGTCCTTTGTGCACCTTCCAGTTTTTTCTAAGTGAAGGCATTCCAGAGTAAAATATTAACAAATATAATAGCATTGAGACATTGTAATAATCAAAAATAATGTCCTAAACCCAGAGCTATTATTTTTTAAGAGCTGTGGGCTGTAGTTTCTCATTATCATCTAGAAGGGAAGGATAGTTGCAACAGTCGATTCCGTTTCTCCCCAGTGACTAAATCATGTTCTAGCTAAATCATTTATTAACGTCAAAGGGTGACAATTAAGATAATGAGATTTTGGAGGCCCCGGCCATGTGAAACCTGTTTGTGTATATTCTGGCCAATTAAAAAACAAACAAACAAAAAAAACCCAAAAACACAAAAGGAAGCAGTCTGACAAACTGATTTTATTTAAACTGAGTACTAATAATTTAGCATTAATCCTACCCCATATTTGTAGCTACATACCAAGAATAAATATTTATACTAGTAACCACATGGTGCTAGGGGTTAATACAGGGTTAACAAGATATTAACCAAAACATGCACATTAAAACTGATATCATCTTGCTCCCCACTGTAATTCTTCAGCTCCTCAGGTGAGGACCCAGCCTCTGTCCATCCCATGTTTCAGCAGACAGACACACAGCATCCAGGGTCTGGCTGCTCTGGGAGGAGAGGAAAGGGCAAAACAGGCAAGAGAGAAAAACAAGGAAATGCTCAGTCGCACGGCAGGGAAGTGGGCGGCCTCCCCACCATCCAAAGGGCCCTGCTGATACTGTGCCAGGTCCAAAGGAGAAGCACACATCCCTCCAGCACCAAATACTGCCCAGGAATAAAGATGTATTCCAGATCTTTGCAAATACAACCCCTGTGAGTAAGCATCTCACCTATTAGACCATTCACTGTTAACTTCCAGTGGAGTATCTATAATGTACAGTGCTGGTAGCAACCACCATTATTTTTTTTTTAATTTTTTTTAAGCCGTCTCACACCCACTGTTTATAATTCATTGTATCAACCCACTGGCTTGGAAAAGAAAGAAAACAAAAAACAAACAAAAAAAAAAACAAACCAACACAAAGAACAAGAACCACACAGTGAAAGTTAAGAAAAGCTACATGGGGTAAAACTTCAAAATCCCAAGAAAGTTCAGTAAAAGCAATCCAAGAAATAACACTGCAATGGACTAGTCGCTTCAGACATTACTAAGTGCTGGCCAGACTCCACATGCTTTCTCTTTGCTTTATTTTACTTACAATTAGTTTGCAAGAGATGACGATTAGCTAGAAAAAACACATCCCCTTTTGACCTCCAGGTGTACAAAGCAGAACAGCATTAAATATTTCCTAGAGTCGACCTTGGATCTGTACGCAGGGTGCATTAAACCACCACATGGGATAACAAGCCCCAGCAGTAAATCACCACACAGCATTTACAGCACAAACTCTCGCTACGGAGCCCGTTAGCTCCTGGTCAGATCCATCAAGGCAGGCAAGAAACTGAAGGCACTGAGTGACACAGCAGTCTCAGGCAGGCGCCTGCCTCCAAACTCTTCCAAAGCCTTCTGTGAAGGCTGGACCCGTACAAATCACCACATACATGAGAATTTTACAAAGCACAAGATTACAGCCTAGTTCTCTGCGACAGTCCACGCTGCCAGCCCAACTCCCTGCTCTGCTGGAAATCTGGACTTCAGCATTCCTGTACCCTGTTCATGCCCATACACAGGAACAATTAGAAGGGCCAAAGCGTGTGACAACGATGCCAAGTATTGTGAATCACTCTGGCAAAGCAAGCGGCGTTACTCTGGTGCAGACAGCATCACACCCTCTGTTCACCGGGGTAACATCACCACACTGCGTAGAAGATCCATTGCACAGTGTCACCTTGGCATTGCTGGCACTGCAAACACCTCTTCCCGAGTGGAAAAACTTATTACGTTAAGGAAGCAATGATATGCTTGAAAGTCATTCCTCCACACCTCCAACAGATGGACAAGCTGTGCTGTGTCAGTTTGTTCCCATTGCAAAACAGTTGCCCAGTGCCCTGGTGCAGTCCCGACAGCCCTGCTTCCTCCCTGGCCAGCCGATCCTGCTGGCACTGCCAAGGGAGCCTTCACCTGCTCCTTCAGCCAAACAGTCCTAATAAAAGGGCTTTAATAAAACTCCATCTTAAATAAAGCTGTACTGCTGCCTATTGACACCTACTAACTGGGATGCTACAAAGCCTGTCCTTCTGGAAACTCTATTACACAGCCATAACCACTGTGCCTTGGCGGCTCTGCAGCACAGGTGCCATGATTAACAGTAACTAACTTCGTGATAATGACCCTTCAAGCTCACAGCATCACTCTGCTACCAACGTGGGAAGTCACGAGAGGCACTGGTGTGGCACCGTAAGGACTATGCCATTTTAAAGCAAATGCTTCAGTCTGATTTTATGCAGGCTTCTACCAAGTGGGAAAGCTCAGCAAGGAGACCAGATGTAAAAACCTCACAGAAAGCTGTTTAAAAATCTGGAAAAAAAAAAAAAAAAAATTCAAATCACCAGACATATTTTAGTGTAAGGGGGAAGAATAGGACTGCACTTTCCTGTTGTCCCACACATGGATTTGAGACTAAGAGAATGCTGGTAACAATGTTTTTTTCCCAGGATGAGGCAGACTGCTCTCTAACTTTAGCCCTGTAAGAACAGCTGCTGGAAGGAACACTTTTTTTGTTCCTGAGAAATGCTGAATAAAATAAAAAGCAGAGTGGGCATTTTAAACCCTTTGAAGAAACAAATACATGAAGTTTTCACCCGAAAATGTGAAAACAAGAAAAGGCCTCAGAAACACACTAGATTCACAAGTAAGAAATACAGTTTTCAGCTGAAAAACACAAATATTTGCTGAAGCTCTGAAGAGGGGCGGCAGGCTGCAGCCAGTGCTGCTCCCAGCCACTGGGACAGCCACATCCCTGCGCACAGGGCAGGAACCACACGACTGGGAGGCGTATTAACGTGCCATAAATATTTTGTAAAGCAGTTCCCCCCCACCCCCACCCCCCGCAAAGCAAAGGGGGGGTGAGCTCACAGTCTGACACAGGCGTTCCTTGGTCAGATACGTAGCAGCCCCTTATCCAAACAGCATCAGGAACCGGTCCGGAATGACTTCAGTCACACATGCTTTCCAAAAAGAGTCATACACAAACATTCAGTTCAGCACTCTCAGACATTAAATCTTGTCACATATATCTACTCTTAAAAAAAAAAAAAAAAAAAAAAAGGATGAAAAAAAACAGGTAGAATTTGGACTCTTGAAAACACATGACGTTTCTTCTCAATCAGGGTAAAAGAAACACACAGTAATGCCGCTGGCATTAGCAATGGCACTGAGATTTATGGCAATGTTCTCAAGATCTGAATTTGGACCAAAAAAAAGACGCACATATTAACAGGGGCAAAGTTTATCCCCAAGTGAACAAAATGACATCTCTTTAGACATTAATGGCTTCTGAAATTCTCTGGCTTGATACATCAGTGATTTAAATGCCAAACCACATTCACTTTGCTTATCTTGGAAAGCTCCACGTCCACGTACGGACACCCTCAGACCATAACAGAGGAACAAGAGCTCAGGCTGTTACAGAACTCCAGAACCAGCACCATAAGCTTCACAACACACAAGGGATGGGCATTCCCCTGGCCAACGCTGCCCACTGCACGCGGCTGTTTCACTAACATCGCGTAAGCAGCATGAATAACTTCTGATGTTGAGAAATAAAAATCCTAACCTGAAAAAAAAATAATAAATGTCCTCTGAAAATAATTTAAACCAAGGAGAAGTGAGCTGTTTCAGTGCAAGGTTTTTGCAGACAGGGTTCCCGGGCCATGCCTGACCCCAGGCCGCTCATGGACCCTTCTGGACCCCAGCTGCCGACCTGCTCCTCCTGCCCCAGCAGATCTGTATCTCTACAAAGCATTTTACATTAGTCCAAAGCCTCCTTTGATTCTGCCTTTCTGACAAACATCCCCAGACACCTTCACCTACACAGACCTCTCTGCCCCACACAGCTGGTCCCCTGCTCTGACCCACTGGAGCCCAGTCCCAAGCTCAGAAAACCAGTGGGAGTTTGTTCAACCACGGGGCTGACAGCTCCAAGCTGCAGCTCTGGAACATCTGTTTCCAGGTGAAGATCTTGCCATAACTCATGTCTGCTAGCTCCTGTAGCTCACAATCTCTTCAAATACAACTTTCCTTAGGAGAGATGAGCTCCACCACTTCTGAAGCCTGAAACTTGTCAGCATTTTAAACGGGACAAGGATGTGGGAGAGTGGCTTCAGGAAAGGAACAATTAAACAGGGACTAACTAGAACTCCAGTGAATATTTTTAATTGTCCTGAAACACAGAATCATTTAGGTTGCAAAAGACCTTTGAGGTCATCAAGTCCAACTGTTAGCTCAGGACTGCCAAGTCTGTCACTAAACCGTGTCCCTAAACACATCTATGCATTTTTTAAACCTCCAGGAATGGTGATTCAACCACCTCCCTGGGCAGCCTGTTCCAGTGCTTCACCCTTTCAGTGCAGAAATTTTTCCTCATACCCAACCTAAACCTCCCCTGGCACAACTCGAGGCCATTTCCTCTTGCCCTGTCGCTTGTTATCTGGGAGAAGAGACCGACCCCCGCCTCGCTACAGCCCCTGTCAGGTAGGTGTAGAGAGCAACAAGGTCCCCCCTGAGCCCCCTCCTCTCCACACTAACCCCCCCAGTTCCCTCAGCCGCTCCCCATCAGACTTGTGCTCCAGCCCCTTCCCCATCCCCGCTGCCCGTCTCTGGACACGCTCCAGCCCCTCTACGTCCCTCCTGCAGCGAGGGGCCCAGAACCGAACCCAGGATTCGAGGTGCGGCCTCACCAGTGCCCAGTGCAGGGGGACAGTCACTGCCCTGGTCCTGCTGGCCACACTGTTTTGAATACAAGCCAAGATGCTCTTGGCCACCTGGGCACACTGATGGCTTACGTTCAGCAGCTGCCGACCAGCACCCCCAGGAGATGGGGTGGAAGTGAAATGCCAGGGCCTTTCATCACCCTTGATTATGAAAGGCAGTCACCTCGTTCATTTAGCGACTGGTTCCAGGCTTGCTGTGATGCACAGAACGATTGCCCTTCACCTCTGCAGACCCTGCAGCCAGCCCAGTATTTCTGATGGGGCTATTTCCTACACCAGGCAGCCCCAGCCCCCACTGGACACCCACAAGGAAATGATCTGAACTCCATCCATGACACCTGTCGAGGAAAACAAAACCCCAAGTCTTTGCAGCAGGGTAAGTCCTTGGAAGCGTGAGCCCTGTTACTGAGCCAGAAGCTGCAGGATTGTGACGGGGAGGCACACACGACCCCAAAGCTATAAGAAAGAACTGAATATTGCAACACCAATCTGTGACAAAAGGCAACAGTAGAACCCATCTGGGTTCCTGTAACACTTCAAACTGCACAACTCTCCCTTCTATAGCAGCTCTGTATTTTAGAGGTACAAGCTTAAAACACTGCCCTCTGAAAATGTTACACATCCTAGCACCAAGCTTCAGGCGTTTTGATAAAAAAAAGAGCCTCTAAACACTAGATCAAAACAAACCCATCACTCACAAACAAATGCTTCCTAACATTCCTTACAAACCACTGAAGAGTTACATCGCCATCTCAAATGGTAAGATAAAAGTTAATAGATTCGAAAGCATATCTGTACATGCAGAGATAAGGCTGCACTCTTAAAGCTGAGAGATTTAACACACATTTATCAAAGCAAACTGTCCAGTCCCGCAGAAGCTAACGTCCCTCCTGCAGACCTTGGCACTGATGCTTCACCAACAAGAATGTGAGAGAGAGGCCTCCACTTCCCCCATCATCTGACCACATGTCCCAGCCGGCAGCTTTGTTGGTGGCAGTGCCCCAAAGCCCGGGGCGGGGAAGCAGGGTCACAAACCCACAGCTCCTGGGGGCAGCCCAGCCGGCTGGGGGCAGGCTCAGAGCCCTTGCCGACCCCTGAGCCTCGTCCTTGGCTGGAGCATCACCAGCCTTCGGGTGTCTTGAGAGTCATTGCTGGGTTCACTCTTTGGTGCCTACCAGAAAAGTTAATCACGCAGCACTCCCCAGCATCACTGCACATCCCTCCAGCAGTTCATTTCAGCACGAGGCACCAAAGCTGTCTTTACTATCAGGATTTTCTCAAACACGCGGTACCAAGCTCAATAGGCCCTTTCAGCCAAACTATCGAGAGGACCGATGTAAAATTTTCAAAATATCTTTCCTTCTGATTCTAATCCAAACAACAGACCACAGCTGTGAAAACTGAAGCCTGTGCAGATCTGTGCTGTACAGGCTCCTTCTTTAAAGCACTGGGACAAGATTCAAGATTCTACACTTTCTGATTCAAACTTAGAGTCAGGCACAGAAAATTCCCGTGGACTAGGGAAAAAATTTAAAGATGCTTAACTTCGTAATTTTGTGAAAGATATAAGAAATTCACTGCCATTTTCCGCTGATGCACTGTGCGAGTGCCAAGGCAGGGATACACGCTATTGCCTGACACCCAGGCAGCTCAGGGAGCTGCAGCTTGGTGTTTGCCTGCGTTCCAAAAAGTACTTTTCTGGTCAAAAACCAGAAAAAAATAATAAATTCCAGATGGAAGAGCTAAAAATGGGCAAAAGGTTCTGTTAAATAAATAGTCTCAAATGAAAGGAAAAGAGATTAAAACCCTCTTTTTGAAATCTGACATTTTTTTCTAACAATTTTGCTGTTTGCCTTTGTGCTCTGCAGCTCCAAGCTGGAGCCAGAAGAAGCAGCCCACCATGACACAACTCTTCTTGCAGTGTTCCTCTCCCCAGCAAAAGGAAATACTAGAAAACTGACGACAATTTTTTTTAACATATTTAAAATCCAAGTTCAGCATATTAATTTCACTGGACAGTTCTGATGAATAACAACAGAAATGTTGTTTACCTGGTTTTTTTAACCAGAAGGACTGGAGGGAGGGGTAATTTCCCTCCCCAAGAAACTAGACCATTTTCAGGTCAGTATCATCATCATCGGCTCAGAAAGCACAGTTTAATCCTGACAGCAGGAAAACCCGGTCTCCAGCTACAGGGAAGTTGCAGAGCAGCTGAGAATCGCTCTGGAGAGCCTCCCCCTGCAGCTATTCAGAGAGGAAACGCTGCGTCCCGCTGTCCCCCTGTCTCTCAACACCCAGGCTCAGGGAGGGAACGGAGAGCCAGAAACTTGCAGGCTGGGATGATGTATTTGATGTTGCCCCCATCGCCACAGCGGTCCAGTGCCCTTGGTCCCCTGCAGACCCCAAACTCCTCTGTCCTGGCTTCCAGCCAGCAGACACTCTCAGGAAGAAGCTCCACAGCATGCAGAAATGTTTGTTTTAAATGAGACTATACAAACTTTCTGGATCATCTGTAACAGCCCCAGGGGCAGGATTACTGCCCTGCTCTACAATCCAGTCAGGCACAAGGTTGGTACTGACCCCAGTGGACCTTGGACCAGGTGCCACTGTGAGATCTTCAGGGTAGCCACTCCACCAGTGGGACCACTCTGAACATCATTTCTCTCCAGACACTGAATGAGCGGACAAGTTTTCAGAAGAGCTGAGTCTACCAGGTAAAATGCTCTCTGGAAAAGCCTGGCCCTTAGCAGAGGCTCTGAATACTTGGAAACTTACTCTAAGGTCATTCCGAAAGCTTCACACAAATGTATGGAATAACCATCTCTCAAATCCAAGAGGGAGCCTGGCATGGGAAGAAAGAGGTGGCCACAGATCTGAGCTTCAGGACACTTAATTAACTTTCTATCTGCGTTCAGCTTCTTGGCAGTTCCCATCAAATATATCTGGAGAAAATGTTTTCACAGGAGGAGGCATTTGAAAATTGCCTGGCATGACACAGAGCCAACACCACGCAGGGGTACAGTGCAAGGGCGCCCACCGCCAGCGCTGCAGCGCGGGGAGCCCAACCGAGCAGCATGGCACCCACAGCACCGCTCCATCAGGAACACTCATCACTAGAAACTCAGGTCCGAAATGTAGCGGTTAACATAGCCTGGAAGCATCACCAGCCATTAAGCTGTGAGAGGGAGTGAAATGGCCCCAAAAAGGCCCCTGACCCACTCCAGACCTCCCACCCCCTCCCCTTGAAGCATTCAGTGTGACAGAGCAGGGGAAGCCTCTGAGGGGACAGAGGCAGACAGCTGGGATGGTAAAATTTTTACATTTTAAAATCGACGTTGGAATTATTACCACTGATAATTATTTTGTCAGAAAAGTGGTTACTGTTTAAATGCTCCTGATGAAAACAGGCATGGAGGTTCTTCAGAAGGACCAACGCTTCAGAAGCCATCACCGAACTGCTAAGGTAAGGGTCAGTGCAACGAGATCAACCTAATCATGATGAGGCTGAGTCTAATCCTGTTGAAGCACCATCATTAAAAGAGTATCAGCAATAAACAAATTTTTTTCCCTTAAGATTCTATGCATCAAAGATCTATATTTGCTACTCCAGATTTCCAGTACTTCATCAGGAAAAACACATTACGAAAAGCCCTGTTAGGTCTTTGACACAGTTACAATCACCCACATGTAAAATCTTTGGTCAAAGAGTTCTGGCACACATATTCTGAAACAGCCCAGAAGACTTAACACTACTGTCACCTGTAACTTTTCCAGTTATTATTTGAAGTGCAAATAAGTTGAATTATTATACATGAAAGCACCACGGGGGATAAAAAAAGGCAAGGACTAAACATTGCTTAAAGGGACTTTTCAGCTACACATGACATGTCTCTGGGTCAGACTCTCATCTTGCTTACACAGAGTGCCAAATTGCAAATGAAGTCACCACCGTACTTCTCTACGCGTGAGGATGCTCGCACAAAGCCTCAGCAGCACAGCACACCTCCCACCGCCCAGCTGAAGGCACATCTGCTGTGAACACAATCCTGCCTGGAAGGAAACCGTAAGGCTCTGGACACTACAGTGCTGACTGTCCTGCTGGCTGCCACCAGGGACAAAGAGAAAATAAGAAAGAGGTAGTTAAAAATTCTGAACTACTTAGACTGAACACTTCAGTTTGTCTTCCTTCAAGGAAATCACTGCTTTATTTTTTTTTATTATTTTTCTTGGTCATCAAACAGGCTGTCAGCTTCATAAACAGAAACTAGTAGTACACTATAAAAGAACCCTTAAAATCATTTCCCAGGGGGCTTTCCACAAGGCAGTCACTGATTTTGATTTTCTTTTGGTCATAGAATGCTTCCCAAAATTAGCATTTTTCCAGAGCCATTCATTTTCTACAAAGAATAAGTAACGTAGAAAAAAGGAACTGCCCAAGCTAAGTGGTGCCAGATGAGCTTGCTGGAATCACAGAGCTTTGTTTTAAAGATCCCTGACTGCTGTAAACTCATAGTAGCAAACTAGTGCAAAACCTGATGCCTTGAAAGCTATCCTGAAGCTATATAGCGCCAAAACACTGGGCTGTAAGACTTCGTGGACATTTGCATTCACATGACTCAAGCTTAAATTTCAAATGCTTTTCACTTTTTCCTTCTGACATAATCTTTAACAAAACCAGAGTTCAGTAGTAGTATCAGTCCTGCTATACATGTCTCGCAGTGGTTTCTGCCTAGACAGCTGTTTGTGTGCTTTACACTTACAACCTGTTTGCACTTGGTTTAAATAGGAGGTTTTCCATCTGCTTTTAAAAATTGGAAAACTGTTGTTTCAACTGACTTTACACTGCATTTTTTAACATACATATGCATGCGAGCACTGGACATATAATAGATGAGAAGTTGATTTTTAAGGGACCAATAGCACCTAAAACCTCATCACATCTGAACATATGCAAACATCTGTCATAAAACCACTGCACCCATGGCTACCTCAAAGCCATCACATACACACAAGTCTGCCCAGGGCTGACTTTTCTTGAGTGAAGAGTTTCAGTGTTCCTGACATGGGAAAGGCATTTGATGCGTATACTAGGTGGTAGTGGAAGCATGTACTACGTGTGCATTTAGCACAGAGTCTGCCATCCCAGCGTCTGAAAGTATCAGTAGATTCAGGGTACATGGTAGAGGGTACAGTTAACAAATCCCAGCAAAACAAGCGATGTATTTATGAAGCCTCGGAAAGCAGTGCTCTCAGGCAGGCCAGAAGGTGAGCAGCAACACCCCCAGAATCACTGCTTTCACTTTTTTCACTTCCATTAACAGCTGCGCTGTGTTTTTACTACTGTATCTCAATGACATGGAGGTAAATTACACCAGCAACTCAAAGCCTGTGGTAAAGCAGTCTTGCACAAACATATTTCCCATGGACTTCATAGGGGCTGCACAAGTTACGTGATGGCAAAATTAAGCCTCTGGGTTCTGGGAATCAAACTTGTCCCACTAAAGGAGGGCCCTCCATCACCTGCTTCACTGCACCTCATCTCACCCACGCACAGCTCTCCCCCACAGTATTTCACAGCACGTTAGAAGAGATGTGGAACTCTATTTTATAAAAGAAATAAATCCAGCAGTATGAGAAATACACCGTAGCCACCTGCTACTAAATCCTTTCCCAGAAATGGTGCAAAACTGTGCGTTTCAGTAAGAATATTGGATTTCCAGGTGAGCAGACAGAGTCATTGAAGTCCTACCGTGAACACTTGGCCATTTGCACATCCTCATGAAGCCACTTCACCAAAGGATGCCCAGCCCCAAAGCCGGGAGGCAGCAGAAAGCAAGGGGGTCTCCCGGTTTGGGGCAGTCCCGGGTGATGGCAGAAACTGAGCAACAGCTTAGCCAGAGGCAACTGCCTGCCCAGGAAAAGCATGTGAAAGAGCAGCGTTTTCCCACCTGGACCCATGGGCAGGAGCAGGATGCAGGATGAGAGCCAGCTCCACAACACGGCCCTCCTGTCCGCTCCCTGCTAGCTGACCCCCACTCACATGAGGTGCTACCAACTCTACTACCTGCAGAAGGAAAGCGAGAGCTTCTCCAAAAGCAGGGCTCGTGGGCACAGCTCAGCTCAGGGACGCCCGGCATTGCA
The DNA here is from genome assembly GCF_023638135.1 of Falco biarmicus. Classification (NCBI taxonomy): domain Eukaryota; kingdom Metazoa; phylum Chordata; class Aves; order Falconiformes; family Falconidae; genus Falco; species Falco biarmicus. The sequence goes on along the minus strand of NC_079300.1, from coordinate 18,282,089 downwards.
GCACGAGGCTGGGCAGCACCAGCACTGCTGTGGCTCCCACTCCAGGGGAAAATGGATTTGGACATGGCAATCCCTATTACCTACACGTGTTATGAGAAGCAGGAACACTTATAAACAGGTCTTATAAACAGCATGACCACGGAAAGTATGCACCCACTGGGATTTATTATCTAGAAACAATGTCTGGCATCAAGCTTCCAGGAAAATTCAGGTTTCAAAGCAAATAGCAGTCATCTCTCCGACAGGCATACAAAACTGCACCAAGACCTTGCTTGTTTTCAAAAACCACTTCAGAGTCCTCATGGGAGCATCGCTGAAGCCTGCGGCTCCAACATCCCAGCTGTGCCGCCAGGGGCTCCCAACCCTCCATGTCCCAAACCAGGCACAGAGGGTACATTTGGAAATAATTTTAAAGAAAGATTTCAGAAAATTTTCGGCATTGTTTCAACTAGTGCTGCTGCCACAAACGTCAAGCCAAAAATAAGAGCGCACTGCTTATAACCGTCAATAAGGTCTGCTGCAAACGCAGCAATGAAAACCATACCCAGAAGGTACAGCAAACCCTGCGCTGGAGCCTCAGCACTCCCAGCAGGGAGAACAACCCTTAAATACCTGAAGCCACCCCCACCCCCCCCACCCTCAAGTCGCTGCTCCAGCAGAGGAGGCATGGAGGCATGCACATGTGCAGTACGTCCACCCACATTTTACAGAACACAAACCAGGAATGCTGCCACAGGAATTAAGGGGGGGGGGGGGAAGTCTTCAAAAAAGACACAGTCCCAGATCGTCTCTTTTATATTGTGTGAATAATGCTATTGCCTGTATCACCTGCAAAATCATAATCTTCTTGAGCACTACACCAGAGACTTGCTGATCCCTATGGTATATTCCTGCAACATCCCAGCTGTGCGGTTTCCCATGTAACTGACTGTCCCACTAACTTTGTAGAAAATGCACGTAACTGCGATGTTGTTATAGGTGAAAGAATCACAAAAGGGGAAAGGAAAGGAACCGCAGAAGAAAAAGCTGGCTTCACTGTATTATATTTTCAAGGAAATTCCAGAAACCTGGACATTTATGTTTTTCTAGCTTACTCTTCTAATCCATGTAATTCATTTCAACATATCTTCCAGAAACAGTGGGGCTTCTTCATTAAGCAGCAGGATAACAGGAAAAGCTTCCATCAGAGAGAAGTGGAGTGGAGAACAGAGTGACCAAAACAAAATAATAAAAAAAAAAACCCCACCACCCAAAAAACAAGTAATCATGACTTATTCCAGCAAAGCCAGAAACAAAAGCCCCAGGAAGGGACCATCTCAGTAGCAAATGAAGCTTTCAGCAGCAAGTGGCCACGACAGCAGTGGGGACAAGTCCAGCTCATGCCCCAGCTCACCACATATTTGTAACCCAGCTGCTGATGACACTTCATTGCTATTGCATACCCATGAGCTCTGCTGCTGACCTCACTACTGGAATTGTACCCATCTAGTCAATGCCAAAAATTTCAGCACAAACTGTGAAACTTGACAGGACTGAGCACATTTGGAACAAAAGCAGATTTTACACAAGCGGCCACAGACCAGGAACATGCAGCCTTGTCATACACTGCATGGGACTGGGAAAGAAGATCCACAAACAATAGATCATCATTGCACACCTTGTCTTCATGCTGTGATGCTCGCTATCATTTAAGTTAAACATACACAGTTTGCCTTACCAACGAGGGCAGAACTGACCCATACAAACAGGCATCCACTTCCAAAGTCAGTTCATACTTTCCCTTACTGAACCAGGCCAAAAGAAATATTCTGAAAGATGAAAATATTTTCTCTACCATTTTACTTAGCACAGAGCTACAAGATGGACCAACAACAGACCTGCAGTTCGCCACAGATGGATATTAATGCAGGACACATCCGGGTCAAAATTAAACCACATACAACTTACACATTAAAATGTCAAGACAGCTGTGCCAGCTCCACACTGCCTGCACACATACATCAGCTCCAAGGAAAACCTATAGAAGACAGGGCTGGACCTGCCATTATACATCCCCCAAATAACCTACAGTAGCAACTTGGTATAACCTGTTATCACAGAATTTGTGAATGGAGACCATAAGACGTCATCTACTTTAACCAGTGACCAAATACCCCCCTGCTACAACCACAAACCCAAGCCCAGCACCCCCCCAACACGTGCTTGCCAGCCAGGCTGAGCACTTGTGACACCACAGACAAGCAGAGGGTCTCCCTTCAACACCCCGATGGCGCCAATATTTGTTTCACAGCAGCTGGAAGCCAGGAGAGAGGGACCCTGGCAGAGGGAACAACAACAGCAAAATGGGACACCTGAAACTGAATCAAGATGTTGAGGGGAAGAAAGAAGGGAAAAAACATGCACTTACTGCCTTGCACAAGCTCTCCCCGAGGGGGCTGGGCAGCGCTGCCAGCAGCTCTGGCCAGGCTGGCGACGCACTACATGTGGTTCTTGGAGACAGAAAGGTAGATCAGGCTACTTGAAATGACCAAGTTTCAAAGCTTTTATGGAAAAAAAAAATGTCAAAGGGGTTGGGCATATTAAAATATCGCCAATGCAACTCTGGCTCATGTGTATATGGAGTAAGATCACATCCTAGTTATTCCCAGCATCCTTGCACTCACTGCATTCGTTTTGTCCACTGCTCACCACATTATTTAACCTCTTGTGCGAACCCAGAATTATTACAGGCTCCTTGTGACTTCCCCAAGGCTTTCCCCTTCTCCCCATTTTAAGAGCTGGTACAAGTCCAAAGCATCGTTGAATTCTGCAATTCTGGATCCCTCTGGCTTGTTTTTTTAAGAGCACCTACAGCCGTTCACGTACTTCCCCAGAAACTCCTGTTGGCAGGAACTGCTTTTAGAGGCACTCAGCACTGTGGGAGGCTCGGGATACCTGGAGCCTCCAGCTAGAGGCAACCAACACTAGGTTGCACAAAGCCAGTGGCCACTGCTGAGAACTTTGGTGCTTGTGGCTCCCCTCCAGCAGCTGGGAGCAGCGCAGGCTCCCCTTGCTACAGGCCTGTATCGTGCTGCAGTAAGTAAGTGAGAGGCTCAGCAAGCATCCCCGGCTTCCCACAGCCTTTCCCACCCCCTCCCTAAGGCAAGACCCCTACCAGCACATGGGATACATGAGGCAGCTAAATAAGGTTACTCACAGCTTAATTCTGCAAAACATATGCACCTGGTTCTCTTTAGCTTTGCGTGCTCTTGTAGGCTGCATCAGATATTTGCAATATTAGTATCTTATTCATCTCCCAATTCCACAAAGAGGGCACATAGCCAGTCCGTACGATACAGACCAGCATAGCACTACTAACCTCAGCTTTTCCCTTCCTTCCTCCCCCCCTCACTTTCTCCTTTGCCCCCCAAAGCTGGGTGCAGCCTCCTCAGGTCGTTCCCCTGCAGCCCCCCCTTCCTCCCCCGGCGCAAGATCGTAACTCCTTAGTAGAGAGGTTTCTGGCTAACATGGGGAAACAAATAAATAATAACGCGCTCACATAGTTTTTACCCTGGAATCCATAAACTATGGATGTGGTACATCGCTCCTATCCATGAAAAATGAAGTTTCTCGTAGAGAAAAGTATGGCTTTTTAAACACAGGGATTATTCCTGTTACTGGCTGGTGCAGATTAAAGCCCATGGCTCTGCTCGGCTGGGCTTTACTATCAACTCAAATCAAACTGCTGAATTTTCTGCTTGACGATATCAAAGCAAGCTCTCAATGTGAATTGCAAAAGCAAGTAGTAACGCCTCTTGTCATCTGCTACCACCACTGATTCTCTATTTAAAACGTCCCAGTCTCTCGCACTAGACACTTGCTCTGGAAAACTATGTGAAATCGACAGAGGGGCACTACAAGTGAGTTTTATTGCATCTTGCTCCCTGCCTGTCTCAGATTTCACCCGGAATATGAAATATGCATAAAAACATACATGCAAAGCCGCGGAGGCAGAGCTGGCGGCGCCCGCCCCGCCGCGAGAGGCTGCGGGCGGCCGGCGGAGGGACCCCGGCCCCGCGCCCCCCGCCCCGCCCGGGCGCTGCCGCCCGGCTCCGCGGAGCTGGGACCCCCGCGCCCCGCTCCGCACCGCGGGTCGGGGGCGGCCGGGCCGGCCGGGCTCCCCCTCACCTGAGGGGTGCGGGGGAGAAGCCCCTAAAACAGCGCTTCCCGCGCCGCGCCGCCGCCCGGGGCCGGCACCGAACCCCGCCGGGCAGCGGCAGCCGGACGCGGCCGGGGCAGCGCCTCCCTCCCCCGGCACCGCCCGTGTGTCCGTGCGTGCGTCCCGTGCCGCCCCCCTCCGCGGAGGCGGGGGGAGAAGTTGCAACAAACTCCCGGTACCGGGGGATGATGCTCCGCCGGCCCCGCTCCCCGCCGGCACGGCCCCCGCCGCCCTCCCCGGGCAGCTCCGCGGGCCCGGGCCCCCCGCCCCGGGCCGGACCCCCGCCCGCGCCTACCTGCAGCCGCTCCGTGGCCGGCTGCCACATGGTGCCGCGGCGGCGGGAGGCGCTGCCGAGCGGGCGCTGCCGAGCGCGGCTCTCTGCGGGCGCGCTCCCCTCCGCGCCGCGCCGCCGCCCGCCCCGCCCCGCCGCTCCGCCCACGCGTGTCCGCCGCAGGGCGGTGGGGGCCACGCGCGGACCCGTTCGGCGGCGCGGGGACCGGCGGCATGCATCCTCGGTGGGCTGGCACCCCCCCCGGGATGGGCACCCCTCCGGGATGGGCACCCCTCCGGGATGGGCACCCCTCCGGGATGGGCACCCCTCCGGGATGGGCACCCCTCCGGGATGGGCACCCCTCCGGGATGGGCACCCCCGGCGGCGCGGCCTCCACCTGCGGGCGCTCCCGGGGGCGTGCGGGGGAAGGGGCGCAGCGCAGGCACCCCCGGCCGCCGCCGTGCCAGCCCCGTGGTGCCCGGCCCCGAGCTGCCCGGGCAGGGGCGCCAGCCTCCCCACCTGCGCTCGCTGTGCGCTGCCCGGGAGGATGGAGGGGTCCCCCCAGGGAGCCCTCCCCAGGGGCCGCCTTCCCCACGGCGGCCGAAACTTCTTCCTCCTCCTCCTCTGCAGGAGGCTGAAGCCGCTGAGGAGCCGGCGGGACGCTGCCCGGCTCAGCCAGGCCCTGCCCGTGCCCAGGCAGCCGCCGGCAGCGCAGAGGCACTGAGCACTGGAGGCCAGCGGCTGGGCCCGGGACCCCTCCTGGGGACCCCTCCCGCGTTGTCAGCCCCGGGTGGCCGAGGGGCCTGCGCCACACCAGCGCCAACAGCCCGCTCGGCTGTGCCATAGTGCCCGGCATCGATTCCTCCAGCGGGACAAGGACAGGCTTTGGGTTCTGCCTCCTCCTGCGGTGGGGCAGAAAAATACCCCACGGAGTGTCTCGACCGCCTTCCCCCACAATGAGCCCGAACCTCTGGCATTAGGTTTGTGGAGCAGGTGAAGGAGTGGGGCACAGCACCTTGGGGACCTGCTGAAGCGGCATGGTGCTCGCCCTCACGTGGAGCTCAGCACAGGCCTCCTCCTGCCCCCACCCCGCACAAGGAGCAGCAGAAATATGACCACGTCCACCCCTAAATCGGGCAGAGTAGGGAGCAGCACATTAAGGCACAGCGCTTGGAGTAGACAGATCTGTTTCCGAACACTGGGGTGCAACAGCCCATCTCCCCCAGCCCCGCGGTGGGCCCCCACCCGCATGCCCCCCAGCCCTGCCACCATGCACCACACTGCAGCCTCCCCGAGCCACACCGCTGGCCTCAGCTCCAGCCGCCACGGGGACGTGTAAGGAAAACTGTTGTCAGTGTTACTAAAATAACGTATGAATCGCAACGTTCATATCACCCTGACAATTACCTGACCTGATGTTTCCATCTCCTTAGATGGATCTGCTCCAGGGCACCTGCCAGGCAGGGGGGGCGATGCCATTACTGGCCCCAAACCAGCTGTTGACTAACAGTGCCCTACACCGTCCCGGGACATCCCTTTAAGCAGCAAAAGGCAAAAAAAAAAAATAAAAAAAAAAAAAAAAGCCCTCTTTTGCTATCCAGGAGGTTAAAGGCAAAAGCTCCAGAAGTATCTAAATGACCTCGGTGCTTGGGCCACGTTTTAAGCCGTGGCAGAGCCACGTGCTGGCTGCCATGCATGAGGGGGTGGCAGTGCCAGCAGAGTAGTGCCCACCGACAATGAGGAAAGCAGTGCGGGCGGCAGGGTGCCAGCTCTCCCATGGCATGTCCATGCCAGCTTGGGCAGGGACACACAGACACTGCTCTTCCCTGTGGAGATCAGAAATGCCACAGAAAAGGGAGAGTCTCTGCAGGCTCCTGAACTGCACCAAAGAACATTTTTCCAGACGCAAAAGCTGTCCCCAGTCCTCCCTGCTGACCCGGGACCACCTAGGCAGTGCCTCATTCTTGGGTGCCAGGAAGATCTGTTCAAAAACCAGAGGAGCATGTGTCACGCTTGTCCCCAGCGTTAACTGCCCCACCCCAGCCTTCAAGGCTCCCAAACTGGCTGTGACTGCATGACCGCAGGGGCAAGTGTGCTATCATTTGAGCGTTGGTGCTTTAAAGAGCAAAGCGAAGCACTTGCTGAAGGGCATCTGCTCAAAGAGCAGGCACAGGTTCACCCGTGAAGAAGCCATGACCCTGGCAGGGTGGCCCTGCCACATGGCCAGCCTCAAGGACCAGCATCCTGAGGTGCGCTGCAGGGTCCGGGCCAGGCTGTGTCTGGTCAGAGTGAGGCCTCAATGAACATGAACTATTAAACCGTTTCTGAAAACACTTGACCAGTATATCCCTTAGCAGAGACGGCCTAATTACAGCGATTCAAGTCTTGCAGCTTCGTTTACTGACGCACCACCCTCCTCTCTCCACGAAGGGAAGCGCTAACCCTGCACCAGCTCCCAGCCAAGATGCCCACCAGAGCTCTCCCCTTCCCACTTGCCAAGCAAACACTGTGTCCCTGTCACCCTCTTGTTTTCTTCTGACTGATGATTACACCCCTGTGCAGGGGCATTTTATAAAAGCCTTGTTCTTCCTCAAGTGACCTCTGGAGCAGTCTCACTGATCCGTCCCATACGGGTAAATCGGCCCGCCGTCGCTGCTTGAAGCAGCTGGGAGCCGGCACAACCCGGGCTGTCAGCAGCAGCAGCACACAAAGGAAGTTCGGGATCTGCTATTAGCAGAAGGAGACCACCCCTATGGCGGAGGGCTGCCTCTCTCTTAGTTTACATGACTTTTATACAAACTAAAACAATTGAGGGGGAAATCTGCCTTTACTGTGAAATGGGTGGCATGCTATTTGAACAAACAGGAAGAGTCACTTAGTCCATTTCCAAAAGGATATGAAAACAGAGAATGAACGCTGTAGGCTTCAGGCTGAGGTTGTATGACAGGGAAGTAGAAATACAGTTACAGGTGGAGAGGAGCAGCTTGAGTGCAGATTTCTGAAATCAAAGTGGTTGATTAAAAAGCAATTTGTGAAACCTCCCCCACACACCCCCTGAGCCTCAGCAGCATCCTTCCAAAGCCCTACCTCTCACCACAACAGCAAGCAGCACTGTGGGGACAAGACAGCTACAGAGCCACCCTGCTCGAGCTTGTTTAGTCTCCAGGAATACTCGAGCATCATGTGGATTACAGCTGTGTCAGGAAATTCAGCCCTGCTTTTGCCCTTTGGGACGTGTCCTGTGATGCCTCTGCAGGAAGCTCTTTTCGGCTGAACCAGGTGCTGCTGGTGTGGCCAGGGCACCAGCCAAAGCCCAGCTCAGGAAATGACCAATTAAACTTGGGTGACTTCATGTCACAATCTCACTAAAATGAGGTCATTTTTACCGAGGCTTTCTAATATTTTAATCCAAGCATCATTTTTTATTGGGTATCTAAGCTGTTCTGCATTAGGTAAATCCTGCTTCCAGCCAGTCAGAGATCTTTTGCTTTTGCTTAAAAAAATAGTGTGAATTCATATTTCCAGGATGTACTGTGTTCCAAAATGTGCCTGTAAGAAAATACAGATATTTTTTCTATTAATTTTCCTTTTACTGTGCCAAATTGTGGGGTTTCTCTTCTTGTAATGAGTTAATATTAAGACAATTCTTTCCAAAGACTGCAATATATTACACAGGTTGGTCCCACATCTCTCAGTTTCCTTCACTTCTGTGCTCACAGGACAGAAATACTGGAGCCAGGGGAGTTCTTGCATTTCAAAAGGGAGTATTTCATGCAATAGGACCAATTTCACTTTTATTCACATAGTAAATTTGAAGCATTTCCAGTGACTCCAGGATTTTCTCTTTTAATGGCTCCTAGTTATTGAGTTTGTCTTCCTTTTGCACGAGCTCATACCATAATGTAAGGTGCTTATAGCAACACGGCGCCCTTGCATTTGAAAACAAAAATAAACCTTTTATTTTAAACTGTAGACATTGCCTTTTTAATTAACTAGAATTGTCTAATTGCTGATCCCAATGAATTAGACTTCAAAAGCTCCATTTAGCTTTAGCAGCTCTATTACTTCTCACCAAAACATGACTAGGAGAGTCATTCGGTTATTTAAATGCTGCTTCCCCAAATATTGTGCAGACTTCACAAGTCCTGTTTCCAAGATCCTCTTTTTGATTACGCAAGTCTACAAAGGGTACACAAGTCATTAAACGCATTCGTTTTTTTTACTTTAAAAATCGGTTTACCTTGGATTTGCTTTTGCAGAGTAAGAGTTTGCCTAATTAGCAAATCTAATGTTCTGTAAAGTGCTGTAATTAGTAACATAGTTAAAAGATCTAAATACGCTTGTTACTCTTAAACAGGTTGTCAATTTGCTCCAAAAAAAAATGCAGCATCTTTGCACAGATGAACATCAGATACATCATATGGATTTTCCAGCATCTTTCTGAAAAAATGTTTTGTGCCCAAGTAACCCAAGACACACTATCCAAGCAATTCAAACTGTTTTCTTTGACAACTATCATATTTTAACATTCAAGTTAACAATAAATAAATTTTTATGTAGACCTTCATCTCTTGCAGGTGGCAAAGCTAAATGGGATGGCATGATCTCAACTTTATGTCATATAAATATGGCAGATTAAATACCCAGGTTAGAGATTTCCAGCTCCCGGGGCAGACTGCATGCTTCGGAGACTTGGCATGGGGGAGCCACTGCGTGGGCATTGCTTGGGGAGGACACAGCCAGGCTGGGCATCCAGCACCGCGTCCAGCCATGGGATGCCGGCAAGTGGTAGCCAGGGGCAGCGTCAGAACATCAGCAGTTTGCAAAGAATGACAACAGAAACTCGAATTTTGAGGGGACTCAAGTCACCTGCAGTGACCCCTGAGGGCTATTGAGAAGCAATTTAAATTATGGTTACATCTAAATGGCAGATATACACCCTTCCATAGGTACGGCTTTAAAGATCTGGCCCTGTATTCCTTACCTGGGAGCTACCTAAAACACAGTTTCTGTTAAAGTATCAGCAATTCAACAGCAAAGATGTTTCATTCAAACGCTGGAAAAATGCAGATCTTCAAGGATCCTTGATTTCCTTTCAGTACTGTGTTTTTCTAAATTGAAAGGAAAATTATTTACATACTTGCTTACTTGTATAATCCCAGTGATGCAGTACCATTATTTAGGTAGTCATTTTTATTCTGATTATGTAGGTGATTGAGATGATTGCACAGACACAGGAGTGCAGCTCCACCAAGGGTGGTTCAGCTGAGGCTGCTTCTGCTGGCAGTACATCTGGCTCACCTTCACAAGTATTTTAAAATGGCATCAGGAAATGCTATAAACCTGAAAGCAATGTGGTGTTAATGATTTGTGAAATCGAGGCAGCAGTATCCCAGGGAAGGGAGATAATTCAGGTTTGGCTATGCCATGTTCTCCCACCCATCTGGGCAGGGCTTGCCAGGTGTAATGAAGTGCTGATTTCCTGATTTCCAGTCTGTTTGAGATGATCTTGCTGGGGTTCCCATAGCAACCAGGTGTCTTTAATGACCTGTGTTGGTGCCAAAAGAGGTTGTGTTTCTGATTACCTCTTTAGCTGTAACTGCCCCACCACCTTCCCCAAGTACTAGGATAGCTACTTCTCTTCCACTACCAAAAATGACTTGGAGGATGGTATTGAAGGTGCCTGGACTAAATACATGCATGCAATGCACAGGTAGTGACCGATTTGGCCATTTACGTAATATCCCTTTTTTCTTCTCACCGTTTGGCCTCATCTTTAGAAAAGCAGATATTCTCCTTCACATTGGCGCTGTATCGGTCCCGCTCACAGCAGCGAAAATAAACCACCAAAGCCATGGTAGGTCAACAGGTGTAGGAGGGAGGTTGCTGCAAAGGCCCTGCATGGATTTAAAAGGCCCCATCAGTTCTGTGCAGGACAAAATATCAGATAATACAAGGGCAATCAAATTTTATTCTTAGTATTTCCATCACCTGCGCTGGGCAGCACCTCCGTGGCAGCCAGCAGGAGCCTGCGGTGAACGAGCGAAGCAGAGGTGTCAGCCTCCCAGCAAACACAAAGCCCATTTTCTGGAGCTGCCAACCCCCTCAGATCGGTACCGGCCATGCCCCTTTTTTCCTAACCAGCATCAGGAAAGGAAGGAAAAATCTGTGGATTTTGGCAGCGGCCGTGCTGCAGGGGGAGGGCTCGGGCGCGGGGTCTGTGGCTGCACCAGCTGCCCGGGCGAAGGCTCCTGGCTCAGCGCCGCGGCGGCCTCGTGCCAGGCAGCAGGAAGCGCCGGGCTGCGGGGAATTCAGGCCGTCTAAATCTGGGCCACGGAGGCGGCGAGGAAAGCGCCTGGAGAAAGCGGGAGGAGGCAGACGCAGCTCAGAGGCTGCGGGCCAGGCACCAGCCCTGCGGTGGGATGTGGGGGGCAGCGGGTGTGGGGGTGTGGGAAAGGCAGGGCAGGCGCAGGGAGCAGTGATGGCAGCCACCCACCAGTCTCCAGCTGCAATGCTGGGCAAGGCTGAGCTCTCTGGGGCACAGGGACGTGTCCTGAGGCGTCCCCACGGATGGAGCAGGACTGGGAGGAGAGAGGCAGCAAGGATGAGAAAGGGGAAAAACCCAAAGAACAGAGCCAAAGGACAGAGGGGCTTGGGGGGGCGATGACATGCAGTGGGCAAAGGAAAGGCCAGGGAGATGGGACAGGAGACGTCATTACTTCTCCAGGGAATGCTCCAGTGACACAGCTGGTGGCCAGACACCTCCTTGCAGGCACATTGCCCAGACAGCCTCTAGCAGCAAATTTTGCGTTTATGTACCCAAAGAACCTCAAGTCCAGCTCTTAATGCACGATTCAATCTTGTAAGCAGCAGAAAACAACCAGCATCAAATCTTCAGGTTGACAAGTGCCAGACACATCTTTGTTCTCTCCTAGATCCAGAAGAACTTGAAACAAGACCTACTAAGATCCCTGCCAGCTCTGTGCACCTTTGAATATATTGTCTTTATTTGTGAATTACCCCTGATGATTATTAAATATTCATTTGTCTGTGAAAAACAGAAATATGTACGTCCACAAATCTGTACCAAGATCACGATCATCCTACACCAATTTTACACCAAGCTAAGTCCATGGCATCTTCATAGCTCCTGTCCATGATTCTTATCTGAGTTGCACAGGTGAGACTCTGAACTTTATTAAATCATTTCTTCTGATTTTTAACAACATAAGTGAAAGAAGAATCATGTCTGTACAGATGAGCTGGTTTTAGAGAGAGCGCTGAAGACAATGGAATGATGGAAAGGAATAGGGAATCAGAGGTGATAAATAAATATTTGGGCAATTTTATATGCACTGCATGTTCCCTCGGAATGAGAAACTACCAGGGGAAGAGACTTTTGACAGTCTCCATTCAAAATTTTTGGTTGCAGAGCATCACTATACCAAGAAAAAGGTTTGGCAATCTGTCACCTAGATTTCACAATTTCCACCTACCCAAGTTTATCCATTAAAACAGGAAGTTTGCTAGAAGCCACACTTCCTATTTCAGTGACTTGTACCCGCTAGTTATTCATAGGCACAAGGAGGCTGGTCAGCTATGTGGCAATCTGGGAGATGTTTCTCCTTCCCCCACTTGAGCACAGGGATGTTATGAGGTACTGTTACAACCACCCAAATTCTCCCAGAAATGCCTGTGCATACTAAGGTTCTTTCACAGCTAAACCCAGATAATTTTCATATTACACTGCTCAGATATTCATGGCAGAGGGTGTAATAGGATGTGTAACAGCACCAGTGTCATTTGTTTAATGCACTCACTGTGCTCCAGAATCAACACACACTAATGTCTGAGTATGTCAAAGGACATGAACGGGCAGAAAACCAAAAGCTCTGCAGTGGTTCTAGGCTATAAAATGTGTGAGACGGGACACAGAGCAGAGTTCAGGGATGAAACCACGCTGCAATTCACGCAAGTCCTAATTCAGAAAAGACAGATGGGTCAGTGACTGTGGACGGCCTCCTGCTTGGTCTGTAACCTGGGCACTGCACTGATTATTGGAAAGATTTTTAACACATGGTGCTGGATGGATGAGAACTTATTTGCTGGCAAATATCTATAGAGGTTGTAAATACAGATTTACAAATAATCCAGAGAATCCCAGGAATCACCTTCTTGTGTACAATAATTTAGTGGTACTCGAGTCCCAAGTTTTTGGAACCAGAGTGAATGCAGAGCCCTCACTGAAGTTATAAGGCTGATGCCATCATCATTTCACACACGATTTTATCAAGTTTTGCAACTCGAGGAAGAATTCTATAAACATGTAAAATGTCTTCAATCCTAGAAGAGACAAAAATACATAACAGAAAATTAACAAACCTCAAAAGTCCTTCATTAAGCTCGTTTAAATTTTAGCATGACAGCTAAATGCAGCAATGCAGCTGGACTCACATGCTTTGCTCAGCACCACATAGGAAATTGTTTCAAGCTAAAAGCAAGAGACTGGTTAAACAGACTGACCCATGGCAGTCAGTCAGAGGGGATCTCAGTGGATCCCTCACATAATGTGCCACTGCCATGTAGCCAGAGCAGCTCTTGTACAAGTAACGTATCTATGTGTAATTATGAGATGGACTATTATGAGATGGTATTTGCATTTTTCCTTTCAAAAAGCTTATTAAGCATTGTGTTTTTAAAGAAATTTAAGGGTTGTGTGCCTCTTTGGTGTGTAACAAAGAAGAATACATCCCCAAGCTGAGGGAAGGGATTTGCCAACTATTGCTGCAGAATATTACACAGAAAATTGCACTCATAAATCACGTCTGATGCTGAAGTTTGAAGAAGAGGGACGTAAATCAGAGATGACACATAAACGAAAAAGAGAGAGAGAGACAATGACTTTTCAGAAATCTCAAGGCTGAGTTGCTTTTGAATGAAGAGCACATTTAACTGTTAATTTGAAGTCTAGTATTATTTCTCTGCCCGCAATTTCTGCCCTTCTTGAGAGGTACTACAAAATGGAAAAAGAGAAGACAGCTCTATTGCTTATGCAAAATCAGGGCTCCTTGAAAAGCAATTGAAAACAACACAGGTAGGGCCAGCCCTACTGTCAGGACAGGGTAGTGATTTTGTTGGGAGATTTTGATTTTCTCTGCAGACAGGAGTCCCTTGAAGTGAAGCAAAATTAGATAATGTTAACCAATTCGTACAGAATATTTGTAGTGTATTGCACGAAACTTTAAAATGTCATCAAAGCATCACCATATTTTCCCGTCAATAATCTATTTCGAATGAAATCTTTCAAAATTTGGCAACTTGTATCACTAAGTAAATCACAGCTGTGAGACATTTTGATTTAAATTTAAATTTTGATTATTGACACCGCTGTCAATACTGCTAGCTTACTACCCTGTTTTAAATCTCACTTGTATTAAAATGTAATACAAAGTTATCAGGACTTGAGTTATCTCCATGAAATTGTGAAATATTCTCTCTGTGGAAATGAAATGGGTGAAAGACGGAGGAAAACTGATAAACTCTGCACCTAATTCAGCACTCTAAAAATCTCCTCCAGTCTTTGTCCTTATTGCATGCAGGACAGCACAGGGCACAGGGAAAGAGGGGAAGCAGTGTGCTGAGTACTGGAGGTAAAAAGAACTGGTCATCATCTTTTATATGTAGAACAATCTCAATTTCAAATTCATGGCAAGATGAAAGTGGAATGGCATACTATGCACATGTGAAAGCTGATCCTCTCTTATTTACACGGTGTTTTGCCAGTTTTGTTTTGACACACTGTTCCAGCAAATGCCATCCAAAGGGAAAACAACTGAAATATGTGTTCACATTAAATTGATAGGAGGTACTGGTATCATGTATGCACCACAAATAAAACATTATGGACAGCACATCTTAAGTACAAAATCCTCAAAAGAAATTAATGTGCATCACGGCAGTCATTGCCTGGTTGCCTTCTTCACATGACAGATGCAATGTAGTGTCAAACAACCTGTAGAATAAATATCAATGCAATACAACAGGATCTCCAAACACAAAGTTTTCAGCAAGTTAATACCAATTTCAGCTCTCTCTAATCTATCCACGTGTTGCACTGTCCTCTTGGAGAAAGAATCAGAACTGGAACCTGTTGTATGTATTCTGTGTCGCGATACAGCAGAGGAAGGAAGCTGACTTCTAGGAGACCAAAGAAACTGTACACTTGAGCCAGTGTTTTTCCAAAAAAGAAGCTAAATCCAATCTTCTGGAAGGTGGCTGGGGTAAATGAAGCTTTATTATGCATGAAATTGCCCTCACGGCCCTCACTACCTAGGAGATTTCCTGAAGCTCATAGTGGTCAGAAGTGCAGATGAAAGAGTAAGAACTGAGGTTCTGTGCTTTGGTTTCATAGCTTTGAGAGCATAAGACATAATTCCCAGAAAGATACTATTGTATTTCAATTATTTTAATACAAGAATGTATACTAACCCATCAGATGGGTGGTTGCCCAAAGGCACGTATGCTAGGCAAAGAGTATACAAGAGCTGGCAGTGAAGGTCTGTCATAAACAGTTTCCATATTCAACAAGGCATTGAGCATATTTTTCATCCTGGCTGAGATTTGTTTCATATGTAATGAAACACATTGTAAGCCATTAGCTAAATGGGAAGTTTTGGGAAACTTTTTTTTTTTTTTTTTCAGAATCACAGACATACAAAACAATGAAAAGATCTCATAAAATTTCAGAAACATTCATTAGCTCAAAGAAACATTCATTAGTACAAAGGAGGTGAATTTAATTACATGCAATTATTTGTATTTAGACTAAATAGCTACCCCATCAGTTTAAGGACTGTGCTGGTAGTCAGTAGGAATTCATGGTGAAAACCCATGAATCTCTTGTGATCTCCTGCAGCTATAACTGTAGGACAGTGCTCATCAGTGCTGCTGTTGCATATGCAAAGGCTTTTACTCCAACGTTGGAAGCATCCCAAACTACAAGCCTGAGGAGTGAGGCTACATTTGTTTTCCTGTGGATATATTCACAGGTCAAATCCATGTGGTCTGACTGCCATCAGAAGCAGTCCTATCTTTTTTTATTATTAGAAGCTGTAGATACTTTCTTCCCAGGAAGAGCTTCAAGCGATCTTGGCTTTATATTTGTGTGCCAAGCACCCCAAAAGGGGCAAAAGTGCAACTATGCTGAAATCATGAGACATTGAAACAAGGAAACAATAGGGAGCTGTGGCTTGGGGACAAACAGGGGCATTCGCATAGGCTACAGACCACCGCCTCTATTAATGCATCGTTTATGCACTAAACAGTACAGTCCTGGTTGAGCAATGTCATGCTGAGATATTGCTGTCCTGATGCAATACCAGATGCAGTCTTTCATCAACCAAAGCATTTATGGGAATGGAGGAGGAAGAGATGTAACCGATCAAAGACTTGCACAGTTAGATGAGTCAGGAGTGTCAGAAGTTCATCCTGGTCCAACTTACCCAAAAGATTCACAGCCAGGAACTCGTCACTGACCTATTTTCATGTTTTTCTTGCTTGTCTTCATCTATGGTGCCAACATTGAAATTTTCCCATAAGATGCTAATGCCCTAGAGTAGCAAAGCAGAAGATACAGCACAGACAAAGGGAGAAAGCAAAGGCCAATGAGATACATTACAGCAATGATCACCCCTCAAACCATTACGACTGGGGGTGAGAACTTAGCCTTCTACTGACAAACATCATAATTGCAGCTGCTACATGCCAAAATCATCTAAATTGCATCAGGCTGTTTTCTCTTTCCACAGCAGCTACACACATTTTTGTTAATTTGTGCAATTTATATCTGGTTTATAGGCTCAGATTCCAGGCAGATTTCCTTCAGATTAGTACAAATCCACATAAGTCAATTAAAAATTGCAGTGAAGATCAGAACAGTTGCACTCTGATATCTTTGAGCAGTGGTAGACTGACATCCATGTACGATCACATGCAGATGCACACAGACTTGCTCATATGGAAACATTAAAGGAGTCCGGAGTTTAAGGCATTGCAAATTCAGATTATTGTCCACGCGTGTACTACTCCCAGGAGGTGGAAGAGAAGTTGCAGCTGGCTTCATAAGAGATCTCACTTCTGTTGCAAGGAGCAATCTCTGAAGGAAAGTAGCCCACTCCACAGGAAAAGAAACAAATCAAAAATCTAGACTGAAGGCATCTCCTTGAGGAGATAACATTGCTTCCAGAGTGATAAACGTGATCTCTCCTGGTCTATGGGACTCTAGCAAAAACTCCAGGGTCAGCGAGTTAGAGCAGATTGTTTCCCTTAGACTCTTCCCAGTCTGTTATTGAAGAAAGCACAGCAGGCCAGCTTATTTTCCTAAATGATTAACTTTGCTGCCTTTTCTGCTCAGTGCACCAGATAAAGAAGTTTATTCAGTTAGCTTATTTATTTACATTCCTTTGCCAAAGATCTCACCAAACAAAGCCTATTTGATGATTTATTCTTTGCTAAAGGGGAAGCTTATTTACAATAATCATCTTATCATAAACTTCTTAAAAGGAGGATTTGGAACTGGAATTCATAACAACAGAGAAATCTGACTTTTCCAGAGAGGTCATTTTTGTTATCCATTTTGCACTGTAGAAGAAATGAAACCAGCTGAGCCCAGATGAGGCTGGATGTGGCATAGCCACTTTGAAGCTTTGTTTGTTTTCACTGGTTGACCCACTTCCTATCAGAAGAAATCACCTTCACCTAATTGGAGCTCTTCCAAAATATGAGGAGGAAAAACGATATAAAGGATTCAGATGCTGGGTCCCATAAGGGTGCTCTGCAGCGCGGAAGGTGCACAAGAGAGATCACCTCTAGCGCAAACAGGAAGGAAAGGGTCAGGAAGAACAAAGTGACAACTTCAGACAGAGAGGCAGCTGGTGGGAGCTGAAAGCACATTGCACTCTCCAGCTACTTCAGGTCACAGCAGTATTCTGTTTGCTCCAGCAGACTCAGGCCGGTCCTATCTCCCTGATGAAATAAATGTTTAAGATGGACATAAAGGCAGCTCAGAATCAAATTTGCCTTATGCCACCCCTCCTGACCCCACTCAACGACAGTATTTTGGCAGGTGCTCAGCCAAAGTCTCAGGGAATGGACAACAAACTGGCAAAGAGGAGCTAAAGCAGACTGGCTCCGTATCCCACACTTGGCACTGGCGAAGCGCTCTGCCCCTCGCTCATTGCTCACCTGCTTGTACAGAGCATTTCACAGGGTAACAGACTCCAAAAGACAAAACATAATTTAAACAAAAAAACCCTAAGAAACAATCCCTCAGACTCATTTTTTTCTATTATAAAATAAAAGGTGCCTGAAAGCCATGACCCGGTGGATCTCTCTCTCAGTAGCCTAAGTATAGAAGAGAGGTTTTGAGGAACACACTGGAGTGCCCAGACGCTCCCATTTCTTATGTGAAGAACATGTCTGAACCCATTAGCTCTTGGTAATACAGTCATTGGTTTAACCATCCATAGCAGGGAACGGCTTGGGAGACTAAACTCTTCCCTGAATCAAACTGATTTTCATCTGCCTTCCACGTTCAAGCAGGAAGAAGAGGTCCATGGGAGGTCCATACTTTTGCACCCCCTCTGAGATCAGGAATATCAGAGCACGGTAACATACAAATAGCAATTTCAGCCCAGCCAGTACTGAGCAGCACATGAACCCTGGAAACATGGCAGTAGGGAAAAAAGAGGTTCCCAAAGCTGGTCAATGCAGCAAACAGCTCACACAGACACGGGGCTGGAGGCACCCAAAGGGAGGATGGGCTGGATCTGCTCACCTGTAAGGCTGGGCACAGCACCTCTGATGCAGGGTGCCCATCTGCTCTGCAAAAGCTGAGTGGCTGTGGGCAAAACAAGACGGGAATCTCAGAGACATTTTGGATGCAGAAGGATTTAGCGACACGAAGGGGCAAAGAGTTCCCTGTAGGCATAACTCTGGCAACACAAGTGAGGAGGGGCTGTTTAACTCCTCTCAGCCATCTACACAGAGTAATATTCAGGGGCGTTGAATTTATTCCTCATCAGGTGTCTGTCGCTATCAAAAGAGAAGCTATACATCTTCAGGAATGTCGTATCTGCTCAGGCATCCCTCCGCAAAGCCCTGCTGGAGAAAAGCCAAGCCGTTTCAAGAAACGAAGCTGGGAGAGGATGGAAACGGCAGGGCTGCGACTGAAGTTCCAGCGCGTGAGGCTCCGCTGGAGCAGGCCGTGTTTGCGGCAGCACCGGGTACCTACGGGCAGGTTTTATGATACATTTAGATGCAGAGACACCAAACCAGCTTCCCCCAAAGGTGACAAATCTTCACTCCCCCACTGTTTTCCAAGGGATTGACCACGGCAGGGCTGTTGCTATTCGAATACGCACTTGCCTGAGCTGCCGCCTCTGGGCTCCCGGCTCCGCCGCCCCAGCGGCTGCGTGTGCAACGGGGGGTGACGGCAGGATCGGGCGGTGGCGCCGGGGCGGGGGGTCCCCGGGCCGGGGAGCTCGGGGTTACACACGGCAGGGGCTGCCCGGGTCCCCTGGCCACCGTCACGGCCCGCCTGTGCCCCCCCGGGCGCTGGGCTCCCCCCGAGCCCACCGCGAGGACCCGCCGCAGCAGCGGGGGAGCCGCGGGCGGAGCTGCCGCCGGGAGCCACGGCCCCGCGGGAGCGTCGTGCTGCCGCCTGCCCGGGCCGCGCCGCCACTGCACGGCCGGCACCGGGACACGGCGGGGCGTCCCAAGCGGATCCCAAAGGGACGGGGCGGCTCGGCGCTCGGCAGCCCCCTCCGGCCGCGGAAAGGCCGCCCCCCCCCCCCCCCCCCCCCCCGGCAAGGAGCAGCGCGGCGGGGACGCAGCCTGGCCCGCTGGGGGGGACGGCACCCCCTGCACACCCGCACCGCCCAGCAGCGCCCCTTTCCACCGTGCCTTCGCAAGATGAGGTGTGACAGCGTTAGGGAGGACCGAGGGGCGACATCTCCCCCGGGTACGAGGTTTGCCACCGTGGCTGCGAGTCCCCCGGCACCCCCGGAGACAGAGCACAGAGAGGCTGAAGCTGCGCACATCATCTCACTTTCCTCAGCTCAGGTTAGGGTTACGTCTGTAGGTTTTAACAGGGATAATCTGTACGGGTTTAGTCAACGTGTTTCCTGGCCGTGGTGCCCAGCTGCTCCCTTGGGCCCTGGCTTTGTGTCACACCGCAGCTAGCCCAGCCACACGGGCAGGGCACCTGCCACCCCACCCCACTGGGCGTGCAAGAACCGTGCTGCTGGGGGGAAAACACTGTGAGATGCTAGCCTGTCTCCAGGGGGAAGAGGAAGAGAAAAAAAGAGCCAAACTTGTGGACCGCACAAGTACTGGAGGTTGGTGACAAGCCCAAAGGCTCATCCCCATCTGCAGGAGGCCGTTAGCCCATTGCCGGGAGGCAAGCACGTGCAGTCACCCCCTTCTGCATCTGAGTGATTTACAGGAAGAAAACCCCATCTATGATATACTAACAGCAGGTGGTATTTGCTATATGTCTATATTTCCTCCTCACACAGAACAAACCTCCTCTGGTTGGGAAAAAGGATATGCAATAACCAGTGTCCTTTGCCCACATGCATGTATATCCTCAGAAAGACATCACCTGGCATATAAAGACAGTAATCAACCATTCTAGCAGCTTCAGAGCGGGGAGAAAATCTCAGGATGGGTTTGCTCCCTCCAGGTCTGAGGGCTGCTCCATCTGGCAGGCAGGGCAGCGCCTCACAGATAGCGCGGAAGTGCAGGGAGGGATTCAGGCATAGTGCATGCATAACATGCCATCAGAGTTCAATAAAATAAATTGGGAGAAGCAAAAGTAATTTTCAAAGCACAATTCACAGGAAGCACGGGATGATTTACTGAAGCTAGAGGCTGCAAGCTGACAGGAAAATAGCTCCTCACAAATTACTTATCTTTCAGGTCAGTCACTTGAGAGAAATATAGGATGGTCAAGAATCACCACTAAGGTGTGATTTGTATGCAGAAGGGCTGCAGCTCATTGCAATGTCTCTCTTGTAAAATATGGACTATGAATACATACGTTCCCTAGAACAACAGAGTTCCTTGTTTCCCTGCTTTGTATAGATTTGCAGTTCTTCAAAGACAAACCAATATTTTACATTTGAAAAGGCCAAAAACTCTGAAAAAAAGTAGTGTTTCCGTTCTATCTCATTAACAAATCAGTTATAACAACAATGTATTTGCCCCTGTTCCACAGAAGCTGCAAAAAATAGCATGGAGTATAACTTGTTCTTGACCCTTGTTTCTAAGGGATTCTTAAAACATTCCTAGAAGTCACCATAAACAAAAGTTTCTATACCTGCAATAAAACAGCAGCAGCAAACTGTACCAAGGCAAAAAGCGAGTCTGACAGCCACTGAGCACCAATGCACAACCTTCGTCATAGAAAACTCTGCCTGAAGAGGGAAAGGGAGGCTCAAATATAGTTTCTTTAGGTCTCTTACTTAATAGTACTTGTCATCTTGGACCAACATCACTGAAAGCCTGTGGCAGCAGATATGGGATGTCAGGAAAGATATTCTGGATTTCTAAGATGCATCTGGCATTTCCATAATTGAAATACAACATGGTGTTAACTAACCTGCATATTCACCATCCAGCCATTCCAAACAGTAACAGAATAATTTGAGCAGCGCTTCCCTTCAACAGATGACAGTTCTACTAAAATAGGTTCTCATTTGCTTTCCTTTACAACATGTCAAATTTGGCTCGTATCTGCTGCATTTACTCTCTTCTTTTTTTTTTTTTAATTATTTTTTGGTGTGCAAACTAGAATGTAACCCCACAATAAAAATTATATTTTACCAACTGTAACATTGATTTGCAATAATTTTTCTACCTCTTGTCAGCACTAATTATGGAAGACGTAGAAAATAATTCAATTGCAATAACTAACCAGAAGCCATAACAATAATAAAATTAAAAATTAGAAGTAAGATAGCACGCACTCTGTGCACCTAAACAAGACAGTAAAACCAGTAGCAGCTTTTTTATCTTTACAATTCTTAATTATGTTTGCCTTTAGTGACTGATCTGAGGTCTGGAGAGGTCAGCAGTTGCAATGAAAGGGAAGGACTGCCCCAGGCAACGGCTGTCCTCACAGAGAGATGATCAGAGTTCCTGGTGACATGTCCTTTTTGCTGTCTGGAAACATTTATGTGAAATATGAAGGGGTTTGATGCATTCCAAGATTTCCCAACATTAGGATGTCAACCGGAGCTTAGTCCTCCAGTGCTTATCAGCCCGTAATAGTACTGACTGAATGTAGCACAGCACCATCCAGCAGGTAGCTACAGCAATTTGCCTCTATACCATGGAGTCTTGGCTTCCCCACTAGCTGGCCTCTTTGAAACACAAAGTTAGATCAAGCCTACTCACATGAACACGTTGTTCTGTGACAAACCCTTGCTCCTGTTGTAGCTTAGAGCCCAGATTTGCAGTCAGATCCACTCAGGAACAGGTTGCGGTACATGTGGCCTGGACTGCAGGACTGCATCTTTACTCTGGTGCTGTATTTGTCTCCCTTTTGAGAGATTACCTTGATAATAAAGCTCATTTTTTCCTTTTCAAATTAACAGCTGGGATATCTTCTTTCAGCATTATTTATAGCACATTATATGCTCACATCCTTTCAAATTTATAGAGAACATTGCACTTTCAAATGAAGAAAAACAAAGAAACAGCTGCATTCTTCACTTGATAACATTTATTCAATATTTTCTTAAATAAGCAAGAACTTTAAGAAGCCCATAAGCAATCAAATACAGCCACAAAAACCCCATACTGATCCTAAATAAGAAGCACTATGAGAGATACACAATATTTCATGAAACAATACTGTACATCAACAACCCTTAGGAAACGAACAACTCAAACCATATGCTTAGTTTACTCACAATATAAAAAACTTTAACCTTTAAAGAAAAATATAGATTCAGTCCAATTGTAGGATCCAATCCCATGCCCACTGAAGTCAATGGAAGTTCCCTCATTGATTTCAGTGTTTAAAGGATCATGCCCTTACTTTGCCTCAAGAGGCACTTTAATTATTATACAAGGCCTAGCCTGAATACTATTACAAAAATGTCAAACATCAACTCAAGAATATGTTTCAGCAACTTTCAGGAAATAATGGAGAAATAGGTTATCTATCCATGCATGGAATAAGGCAAAAGCTAATTCATTCAGGTTAGGAATAATAAATTTTACTAGTTTCTTTTTCACAACACAAACATTTTAGACTTTTTTAATTAATGGATATATTATATATCATATTATGCTTCACATTTTTCCTACCTCTACTGAGAAAGCTGGCACTGACATGTCATAAAGAACTCCTCATTGATTATTGTCTTCTGTTCTGTAACAACCACAAGAAACTCATCTGGGTTTAGTAATAGTGTCTACCAAGAGAAAAGCACACACTATCATAAGCTTATAGTTATAGAGCTCAAGGTACATTAAAATGTAATTCATGAAGTTCACAAATTCTGTTTTAAAATATTTTTCCAAACTAAAAGCTGCAGAAAATTGGTTCTTAAATATTCTACAGAAAATTCTGAAGCATCTAATGGTTTAAATTACTTATGCTTTCTTCTTAAAAATATTTAAATTAGGTTAGTAGCCCATCCTTTTGAAAAATAATCCAAAAAAGATACACTAGATTACAAATCTTTTGTCTTAATCAGTGTAACCAAAGGTTTGTCATCTGGGCTGTAATCTTCATAAGCAATGGGCGTTGCGTCGTACATTGCAGGTCGGGATTTCTTGCCAAACCTGGAAACAAAAGAAAGCTTTTGGTGACAAACAGAAGTACAAATGAGTTCATGGCAACAACCCATTGAGTTATGGTAAGCAGTCAGAAACAAACCCGGAGAGCCTAGAGAAATCCTGAATTGTATTGCAACATGCCAGAAATACAGAATTTTAAGTATCTGAACTGTGACTTTTGAAATACATGTATCAAATAAAAAAAACTTTAAAAAATCTTCTTGCAAACAAGAAACAGATTTCATATCAAAGGCTAAAGGAATCCTGCTGCACAATTCAGCAGTATCAGACTATGGGAAGACTGTGGAAGGTGAGAGTGAAACTGACACAGTTTTAGCAAGGCCAGAATTTTATTTTACAGTTTGCTCTAATAATCAGAATAAAGGCCAGGTCATATATATTTACAAAGAGTAAATAATAGACAACTATGTGACATTTGCATTTGGAAATGCAATAGTTGTGCACTGAATTGCCTTATAAGCTATAGACAAAGCATTTGAAAAATAAACTTGAAACTTTCCCTTGCCTAACATCCACTTGAGAAGCACATTTAAATTATCACCATGCTGCACGTTATTTGTAACACTGGCAAAATTAGTGGCAGTTAGGATATTGCAGTGCCACGTAAACATAATAACCAAGCAAAGGTTCAGAAGCACCAGAATCACATCAGCAGCGTGCTGCTCCTGGGCAGCCATCACTGCTAAGCACCAGCCACTGCGGCTGCAGCACGGCCCCA
Organism: Falco biarmicus; assembly: GCF_023638135.1. Taxonomy (NCBI): domain Eukaryota; kingdom Metazoa; phylum Chordata; class Aves; order Falconiformes; family Falconidae; genus Falco; species Falco biarmicus. The sequence goes on along the minus strand of NC_079300.1, from coordinate 18,258,032 downwards.
TGGCTGGCATATCCAGCCCTCCTTAAGGTGCCTTTCCAGTGCACGTAGAGAGTCTATCACCCTTCTAATCACTTACTAAGGTACACAAATAGAGCTACAAATGCAACTTGAAAATGGAAAAATCACTGAAGTGTTCTGACTGCAAAAAGGACCACAGGAAAATGAGACAAAAAAAGGGTCAGTTCTGCTGTCGTTATGGACTTGATGCAGAGAAAATAGTAACACATAAACAGAAATATTGATATCTCCTTCTTATGTACCATATTAAGACTCTATTAATTTAAGTTGTGCACACTGGAATTCAAAAAAATCAGATTTTGAGTATATTATTTAGACCAAACCAAAATTAACCTGATTTTCTTCCAATATTTTTATGCAACTTCCCAACTGTTCCTATTTAATTCTTGGCTGTTTTCAGTGATCTAGAATTGTTGACAAAACTATAATGGGTGGAAGCATTTTGATCTATATGGTGGAAATTTCATTTTTCAAAGTACTTTAGCTTACTTAGTCAGTAAGGCCACACTGGATAAATTTCTATGCATGAATGTCTGTTTTCTTCTATAGTTTAATAAATACAGACAAGCCACATTCGCTCATCAGCATCATGACGGATAAACCTGATTTTCTGTAAATGGGATAAAATTCCAAGAATCAAATGAAGGAATCAAGTTATGGCATCTTACTAGATCAGAGGCAGCAATGAATCCTTAGTTACCCCTTTTCTTTAAACTCCCAAGGGTTTAAAGGAAATAGAGCTTTGCATAAATACAAATGATGATGAACATTCTCCAGTGATTTAAGTAAAATTTTGCCCTTTCTAATAGGTAGAAAACACATGGCTTGTTGCACACAGTGAAGCAGGAATCTGTTCTCGTGTAGGTCAGGGTTGACATGTGCCCCTAATGGGAAAACACTGAGAAAAGACCACAGCACATGTGTTAGCTGTTTGTGGCCCAGCTGAGCCATCTAGCTGGTAGACCACATTGCTTTCATCAGGCAGTTCAGAAGCCAGACCCTGCTCCTAACAGTGATCAGAGTTGACACAAACCTTGGAGGTCTCAAAACAGAATTACTAACTGGGAAGTCTTAGTTCAGTGGGCGTGTTGCTGGCAGGATTGCACAAGGATGCTATTTTATCATTTAATTGATGACACAAAAGAAAACAAAGCAATTACCAATACAATCTGCAAAAGACAACGATTCAAGGGGTAATAAATAGTGAAAAGAAGCAGGTCCCTGCTACAGAGTGCACTGGATCAATTAATAGGCAGCTTACAACGAAAGCGCATACAAACAAATGAATACAGATTTCTTCCAGTGCAGCCAAATACAAGATTATTCATCTAACAAAAGAGTATACACTGTGTGGGGAAATCCCAAGCCTGGAAGCACTGAGGCTGCAAAAAGACAGTTTAACATTAGCTTTAATGCCATACTGTGTCTGATGAACAATTACGTGCTTAGGTCAACAAACGGTGTACCAGTAGGGCTAGGAGAGTTCGGTGGCCTTTACTTTTAGCATTGATATGTCCGTTCATGAGTGGTGATACCGTTCCGATGTGTGTATCTGACATACTTACCAGTGACATAGGGATCATCACAAAGTTAAGCAAATGGCATGAGAATTAGAAAATATATTTTGCAGTGAAACATTGATTAAGAGTGACCTCTGTAACTTGACAAAGAGAGACCGAGGGTTCCATGACAGTTTTGGGGACAGTATCTATTCAATGTGGGAATTCATCTGGGCACAGGCAGCCCCATGCTTCCGTGTGTGTGTGTGTGTGTGTGACAGAGACTGCAAATTCTGCTTCACGTCTGGAAAGGGCTCACCCCCACACTTCCTTAGAAGGACATTTCAAAAGATGGCTAACCATAGAGAGTCATTAACCTCAACAATTCCATTGAAGTAGAAGACTTCTGAGAACACTGGACAGCTGAACCCTGAGGAAATGGAATCCTCCAGCTTCTGTGGAATAGGCTGGAGTTCAGAGTTCTCCCAGAGGCAGAAGAAACAAACCATGTGTAGCTACTTTGTTCAAAAACAACAACTGGTAAAAGGAGTCCACAAAAAAAGTTTAAACAAGAGAAGGAAAAGAGAGACCCCCAGAATCTTTTTGAAAAAAACAAAAACACCACCATAAAAACCACAAACGTGCCCACAGGAGGAAGGGATTATTTTTGCCTCCAAAGGAGGACAATGAGAAGATTAAGTTCATCTGCATTATTCAGAGAAAAGGCCATGTGCACAAGTGGTGTTTTGTGTTAACTATAATCCTAGAGTCCCCCCCAAAGTTGAGACTCTGGCAGTGGATGTATATAGGCAATTGGCATGTGCTGTGGAGACCAGAATACTTGTGCACGTGCTCAGATAAGAGGTACCTGACAAGCTCATTACTGAAACTTATGTCAGGAAACAGCAAGAAACTAGCATGTGCTGAAGCTCATCAGGTTCAGGAAGCTTAGGGCACTGCAGCCACCTCAAACACAGGAAGATGGAGAATGTGCCGTGGAGAGAAAGAAGCATACCCTGCTGTGACAGGATCATTTAATCAGTCTGGTGAGCCAGGCTCTTACATAGAGCCATACCCACACACAGACAGAACAAGGGGCAGCACGTGGAGGTAAAACTTAAGAAACTACCCTGTAAGCGCTGCATGAAGTCTGCTGTTAATGATATCTAGACACACAAGAAGTTTAGAGTCAGTCTCTGTAACCAGATACTCTGTGAACTCAATGCGGATGCTTTTCTAAAGTGAACAATCCAGTTTCAACAACAGATCCTGCTTCCAATTCCATGAAATCTTATGGCTGCAGTAGCCAGTGGTCAACTATTTCATTACAGTGTTCCCTTCTAGCTTTACAATGTATAAGCTTTAACATAAGAGGAGTATGTATTTACTGTCTGCATAATGAATATTGAAGAGAGCTATGCTTCACCGGGTTAGAAAACTGTCTCGTTCTAATCTGCTAATCTTATGAACATTCACTAGAAGTAGACATTCATTAGTAATGATCCTTGAGAACATTCATTTTCTCTTACAGCAAGTACCTTGATTAGTAAAGATCAAATTATAAAAAATGACAAAGAAAAAGACCTGCTGAGAAACATTAACAAGTAATTTTAAAATAATTTACTGAATATGCAACAGGCATTCGCACTCCCTGGACACCTACCGACTTTAATAGAAACCTTACATTTAAAGAAAATAATCTACTCACTTTTGCTTAGGTCTCCATTTTCCAAAATTACTAATAAATTTGGGTATCTAACTGGGAAAGGGGATGATTTTCAGAAAAAGCTGAGACTGTTATTTGAAAGTAGATCACTTAGATAGATACAGCAATTCTGAAAACTCAGACCTTGGTATTTTTAATATGCAGATTTAAGATTTTATGCAAAGATGGCTATAAAAGTTGTGCTCCTTTTCCTGGATTGAGTGTTATATATCTTCCTGAAACCAAAATAAACACAATAATCTTCACACTAGACCTCTGTGAATTACCTGACTTGGCAGCTCTATCTTGGATTTTCATAAGGCATCCATTCTCTGAGAGGCACAGAGAATTATTTGGAATGAAAACATTTATTTTCGTTTGCATTAAGTAGAAACATCTTTCCCAAGATAGCAAAACCCTCTATTGACAGGTTCCAATAATGTGATTTAAGTGCATAATATGGATCTGAAAAATCATCATGAATATATCCCAGTCTAAGAACTTCTTCAGAGGTTATTTAACCCTGATGAAAAATTGTTTTCCTAAGCTTCTGCCTTCACTAATAAACAGAGATTCATTCAGAGTAATCCAGACAGTAGTGATAAGTACCTGAACTAGCTCAGCTCAGCTTCCAAGATTTGAAAGGTTTCATACAAGAATTTTTTTTACTGTCTCCATTACCTGCCAGTGAAACTATGAAAGGCAGGGAAAATTCAGATTAAAAAGATCCTTCCTTGCTGGTACACTTTTCCTTGGTACCCTTAGATAGAAAGCTGCCAGATTTGTTTTAAGAAATAAGAAAGAAAACCCAAGTGTTTCACGCTGTACCTCGGGAGACTAATTGCTGTCCCTGGGGAAGTGCAAAGTACCACATTCATCACTGCTGTAGCAGTAGGAGGGAGCTGATTAATTTGAAAGATTAGCAGTATCATTTTGCACCTTGCTCTGCACCCTTGGAGATGTGTAGTACATAACAGTAGACATTCAGAAGGCCAAATAATAAAAAACTGTATGGCTTTTTATGGGCCATAAAGCAACTCCCTCCTCTCCCAATACACTACTAAAGGCAAAAGGAGTTCTTAGGGTGGGTACGGTGTGGAGATGCTGGGCTCCTACTGGAAGAGATGTAAGGCTAAGTAGCAAAGGAAACTTCAAGAGAAGTCTTAAAAGAACACTGATTAGTTAAATCAACTATACACATCTTTCTTTTTAAAATATTTACTGAGTAACATATTTTGACAACGAACAAATGTTTTATTGTAAATCTAGTTGGAACAGTTTAAAGAGCTACTGCCCAGTGCTGCGATGTGATTAACTGAGTCTGTGGTAGCTCCTCATCCATTTCAGATAACTTTGAAGACTTCAGCAGTGGTACAAATTAACCTATTCCATTTGCACTGAAACAGAACTGGAGCATTTGGAAAATGAATTACCAGCAATCACCAACAATTACGCATTCATTTCTCCATGTCAGTGCACAGGAACGTGTCTTCCTCCATTCTTTTAAAAGCATTTTAAAGGTAACACACATGAACACTCTTGTTGGAATTTGAAGTGATCTTGACAAATCGAAGAAATGGGAAAAAGAAACTACAAAAATTAAAGTTCTACCCTATTAGGAGAAATGCCAAATATGAAAGAAAAAATACTGGCTAGGAAGCAAAACAGCACAGAAGATCTTGGGGTGACAAAAAGTTCTAACAGGTCACAAAATTAAACCATCAGTAGCTAGTGTAATGCAAATTAAAAGAAAAAAGCAAGCAGGTTTTGTTTTCACATATACAAACAGGGATGCCATAAATAAGATGCAGGAGATGATTACTTAGTTCATTTGGTACAGGTAAAGCTTCAGCTGACAAACTATTTCCAGCTTCAGGGACCACCCTCCAAAAAAAGAGAAAGACAATCTGGAGCGTGTCCCAGGGAGGCAATAAAGAAGCGAACATAATCCAGGAGGAGATACTGGAAGAACGGGTTAGTTTAGGAAGAAACTAACTTTGTCTGTTTTTATTATAAAAAAAGGGAGGGGGGACAACACCTGATGTACATGACAACCTGAAGAGCAGTAAGAAAGATGCAGTCTAATTCATAGCAAACAAAATCTAGGTTGGATTTTAGGAAAGTCCTTTCTAGCTCTTTTCAACTACTTTGGAGGTTTTTAAACACAATTGCTGGCAGGGAGCTAGGCATGATTAATGCTATATCAGTGCAATGGTTTACATTTGAGCTCTTGAATCCCTTCCAGCCCTACCTTTGTATTATTCTGACACCCAATGCCCTGGCTGCAAGTGCTCCATTAAAATTAAAAGTCAAAGAATTACTACCTCTAGGAAAGCAAGTAAGAAAGATCCCAGTTTTGAGGCAAACTGGAATACAAAAACTAGTTATATGAAGAGTCTCACTAAAAAAATCTGTTAAATTAGTCACAAAAATCACCATGCCTTTGCTATCTAATCAAATTACTTTTGTGTATCAGTTAAAGAGTATTTACATCCCAAACAGAAGACCTTACAGGCTAAGAACTCTGCACATGTCCCTCTTCACCAGTTACACCAAATACATGCAGAATAACTCCCCTGTTTTCAAGGAGTTGTGCTGGATTATCGCACTTCACATGAGAACAGAATAGGGATCAAGAAAGAACAATGAGCAATGCCGGTGATCCTGTCTTTCCACAGCGAAGCAGCCCATTCTCCACCAACAGCAGTTAGATGCACTACAGATGGACTGAAATTACGTATCATAACAGATTTCTTTGAAATTACCATCCCAGAACAAACCTGGCATGTCGGATAGAAGCAATTGCACTGCTGAATTCACTGTCAATGCTTCTGCAGTTGTAAAATTCTTCATAGGCTGGCCTGGAAGAGCCTTGATATTCAATGCGGCTGATACGACATATCCCCACAATCAGAATGATCAACATCAGGACAAACGCCACGCAGAGAGCCCCGATTATGATGTAGAGGGAGTGACGAGGCATGTTCGTTAGACTCTCTGCCATATGCCCGGACTTCCACTGCAGATCTGCCAATAAGAAATAAAAGGCTATCATTAATCAGCGATCTATAGCCTTCCGGCTGAATAGGATTATTTTACGATATTAATTTTCAATATTTCTGTGGAGACTTTTGAAGCTAGGTGTATGTGTAATCTGAACCTTCCCAGGCTCTGTTACGGATATGTCACCATGCCTAACATGCAACGAATTTGAATAGCACTGTCTTGATCATTCACCCATCTTTTCTGTAGATTTTTAAGGTCATATAGGAACACCTGTCTACTTTGATCCCCTGTATAACCCAAGTCGTAGAAAGTCATCTAGTTACTCTTGCATTGTGTTATAATATACTGTAAGGTCTCTAAAGGCAGGCAGGTTTTTTTATGTAAAAGCTTCTAGTAATTCACCAGTGCTCTGTGCAGTTCATTTGAATAGAGAACCCTTCCACTAAAATGTGTGATTTAATATATATTAAACATGCTTGGGTTTGAATTTGGAATGCAGGCTTTTGTTATGCCTGTCTCCACCAGACTGCAGAGACTTCAAACCCAGCATTTCAAGGACAAAAAGGGCATCTTATAAGGTGCTACAGTACTGAGCCCACTAGAGTCTTCTCTCAAGTATAATTTCCCTGCAAGGTCTCAAAGCAGATCTTCAAGTAAAGCCAATCTGGAAGAGGCTTCTTGTATTTATGTATTCCAGACCATCTTTATAAATATTCTTGATGCCCAAACTATTGTCTATAAACGCCAACCAGATTGTCTATCAATTGCCTATGTCATCAGATCTGTTTTTCTGTAGCATGGGTCAGAGTATTTCCAATTAACCTGTACTTCCCTCTAGGAGTTCATTTTTTGGCAGTCTTTTAAAAGCCTATGGTCTCATAAATTATTTCAAACCAGAATCATTTCAAACTTGAATCATTCTGACTACAGAAGTCTGACACATTGCAAAATTTATTTCTAGCAGGCGACTGTTCCTTTTTCAAACGGATTTCTGCTTTGCACTGGTTTAGAAACTCTTTTAAACACAGTCTGGGGACAGGGCTATCGAGCATATGCTTTGGGAATGTTAAGATATTCTTAGAAGCGACCTCTTGAGGATGTGGATGATGGCCGATTACTGACTCGAGCGCCCTGAGCTGAAATCACAAGTTTAGTGGCATCTGTGGATATGATCTCCATCTATGCTAGAAATACAGGGGAATGTATAAGTAGAGAAAAACCAAAATCTGTTTTGCAGGAAGGTAGGGAGAATGCCTGAAGCTGTAACACGTGGGATGCGCATGGGCAGAAGTTGTTAGAAGAAGTGCTTGCTCTTTGTTCACAAGAGTAAAGGTTGTCCCAGAGCACCTCTGAACTTGGGCTTGCTTAGTCTTTTTCTTTACCAATGTGAGATGAGTTTACAGGGCTGGCTGCTTGTTTGTGTCACCCTCTTGAGATATCAGTAAAGTTTTGATCAGCCTGAACCATTCAGCCATTTAACATTTCTGAAATGCCATTTAGTGCAATTTGCCCAGTTGGGGTATGAGGCAGAGAATGCAGTGGTGCTCTGCGCACTTGGGGATGGCTTTCTATTTCTGTTCTGCAGCACATTCGTCACACATGGTGGTTTCTGTCAGGCTGTCAGACTAGGCCAGATTCAGATCCAGCATGTGCAGATATATGGCAAGGCAGTTCTGGTTCAGATTCCATCTGATTTAGTCTTCTATCTCTGGATGATAAGGATGAGAGAAATTTCTTCCTTTCTTCCTCACCAGATAAAAATATGAAGATTAACAGCTTATAAATCCAAAGATTAGAAGGAACATGTGACAGCTCAAAATCACAGTATTCTCAATCGTCATAGTAATGTTCATGAAATTAATTAAGAATTAGATTTCAATGCACAGCACACAGCTTGTACCATATATTCTTCATAATGTTAATTTTCAACATGATTTCACATGATTTGGCTCACTTTGGCAACTACATTAATGATTGCAGAAGTGGCAAAGGTAATGATATTAACAAATAACCAGCAGGCATCAGAGAATTAATATGAGACATTTTGTAAGCATTTTTATAGCTCCATTAACTTTTTAGACAAATACATTTAATTTTGAAAGGAAAAATATCTTCTTTAATTAGAACAGATTTAATCCTATTTAAATGATATTGCTGACACTGGTAGGACCATAAGATGATATAATAAATATCACAGTTCATTCATGCAACAAGCATCTTGTCTAGTTTGTTGTGTACAGAGCACTTGAAAATTAAAGAGTACAGTTTGGCAAGAAGATAACCCTGAAATCCTGTTAGGGCAGTCACATCAGGCAGATAAAACAGCTGGTGACAAATGGGGAACTACTAATAGTAAACAGAAAGGAGTTCTAAAAAATAAATAAAAAAATAATAAAAAACCAGACTAAGTACCAACAGCCTCCATTATGGCTAGTTACAGAAAAATCACTAAAGGCAAAACGTGATCTATTTAGTCAAATGACTCCTGAACACCAGCGTGTCCCCCTCTTGAGAAGCCTGAACCCTGGCTTCATCATGTCTTTTTCTAGCATTCAGAGGGATGGTCTAATACAAAGGAAGCCAGTGTGCAGTGTTTTAATTTAATTTCCAATACATTATTAACCCTGATGTCATAACTGCTGAAACATGACAAGGAGAAATGGAAAGACAAACAGAAGCAGATTTACTATTAGATTCATTCTTTAGAGCTGAACAGAAATCCACTGCACCATTAACTCAACTCCAGTGAGATCAGAAGTTCTGCACCTTTTTATGAAAGAGTAGGATATGGTCTTTCCAGATATAATTAGAATTGGGTTCACACTAGCTGGTCAGATCAGCTCAGGGAAAGACAGTGAGGGCAAAGGCCTTCCAATGGATACGTAGCTCTGTAGAAAAAGTCTGCAGATCAAAATGCTTTTAAATCCTTTCTGTAAAGTGATTTCTTCAAAACTCAATCCCTCTCTATTTGCATAATCCTTTATATACCTGTTAAAATCCAAGTGTTTTATGAAAGCTTCCACAGCTTCGTGTATAAGCCACGGCATTGGTTAGAGAGGCTGCAGGTCCGTACTTCTATCCGACTACGGTGAAGTATCGTGGCACCCCGTAACACCACATCATTTTGCTTTGATGCTGTGTCAAAGTGACTTTAATAGCAAAGGCACGTCAGACGTTTGCTGATGTTAAGCTTATTGAAGAAACTACTGGTAACCCTGAAATTTTAAACTTAATTGTTCTTCAAAGTTTACCTTTATGCAACTATACAGAGATATTTTTTTTCCTATTGTCATTCCTGTAAAACCAATCCAAACCAGATTTTTCTAGACTGCATTTTTTAATATCTCCTATGTTGTTATTACGTATGCACACTTAATTAGCTATCCTGATTTGCTGCATGACAAACACAGTAATTTCAACCTCTTCAATTGAGAAGAATTGCCATGAACAATAGTATGATTTATTCCCTAAATAATGAGATGGAAATAAAAAGTCTAATATTTCTGGTTGCATTATCAATGCCAGTTAACACTCAGATAATTCCCTGCCTCCTGTCATAGCAGTCACAAGAAAAAAGAATAAATCAGTCAGTAAAAGGCTTAAAACGGCAACAACAAAGTACTGTTGCTTCTTCTCGTCATTGTAATTTACACAGTTTGCAAATGTGTAATACAAGCAGAAAATCCAAGTTCTTGAGCAGCAGGCAAGGCCACTGCAGTTCAACTACAAGCAGATGCTGTGTGTAAAGAAATAAGCCATAAGCAGAGACAACCCCCTCCTCATGAGGACAAAGTTTAAGCAGAGTTTTATCCACTCTCTCATACACTTCGGAATGAGGTCAGAGAGTTAATATTGACCAACCGCAGATGTAAGCTTGAACCTACCTGTCATATATAGAGTATAGCGGATGCCTCCCTCACAGGGGGAAGCAGGAATAATTGAGTAGCTGAACAGTAAAAAAAGGTTCCTTCCACCTTCTGTTCTGCTTCTCTCCTTTTCCCATGTGTTTATATGCACCTCACTATGTATCTGTGTTGCAAACAGCCAAACTCTTAGTGACTGAAGCATGATGGCCAAAGGAGGACTCCAGAACAAGCATTGCTGATTTGATATAGCACATCGGCAGGGTTCAGAAAGCATGCAAGCCCGTCTGCCTCCCTTTGGCATCTATTCATTCCGTAACGGAACAGAAAAGTAATTGTTACTACGCTGAGGTACTCCAGTAAGTGTGTTTCCAGGATTGCTTTCCCCAAGAACTAACCTCATCTGTATGTCAGATTATTAGCTAAGGCAGGCAGAATTACACTGCCTTGCTGGTCAACTTGGACATGCATGTTTCAGGTATCATGAACAGCAGCCTCATCAGTAAAAGCTCATCTAAGCATCTTTTTTAGCATGAGCAATATGGCATACAGACAGCATGCAACATTGTGATCCAGCATCCTAGTGGTTCTGTAGCACACAGGGAAGCATGCGTGCCACTCACAGAGGCAACAAAAAGGCAGTGCTGTCATCATCTGTGGACTAGCTAGCCATGTGCTTCTGAAGTCTTTGCTTCAACAGAAAGCACTGAAACTGAATTCACAGACAACAATTACAGGGAGAGGAGGTCATAATCCTGTGAAGATAAAACTTTTGTTTCAGTCCAGATGTGAGCAGAGCTGTCTTCTGAGTTAAAGGACTAATGTCAAGAATGGAAATTAACTTAAAAAGCAATCAATATGTTTAAGTAAAGTTTAAGTAAAAGAGAGTAAAAAAGAGAAGCTTCATATGCTCATTGTGTAAATGAGATGCAGAAAACATTTTTTAGTCCAGTCTTTATGTAGGTATTTTCTGGTGAATGTACAATAGCAGCTTTCTGGGTCTCTTCTGTTTATTTTTTAATGTCACCTATGCCTGCAACATTAGCTGTGCTAAAGCGGTGTAAATCCCCTCACACAAACTTGTGTATCTGTTTAACGACTTGAAGGGATCTGTGACAACACTACCTGAGCATTCAAGCAGTTTAATACAGAACTAAACTCTAGTAAAGACAACATTTGTAGCCCAAGAACAAGACACCAGGGAAATGCTAAGCAGCTCTGTGAGCAGCAGAACTAATGAAGCCTAATTTCCGTTTTAACTCTTCCACTGTTGGGCTTCATACTTTCTTCCTCTCAAGGACTCCCTCCTGCTCCATAAGGGTGCACTTACATTGAAGCTTTTTTCTATGCTAAGAAGCGAGATCGCACTGAAATTGTTCCTTCACTAGAACCACCAATGGAACCTCTCTAAATCTTACCAAATGCCTAGGAAGTATTTTGGTTTGGAGATCTTTACCTTTCTAAGAAATTTGGTGGAATTTGTCCTATGGCTGGAAAAGCCATTCCTGAAGAAGTTGATAAATACATGCACACACAAGTCACAGCATAACTACACAGGACTTGATTCCGTAGGTGAGCAAGTTCAAAATTGTCTTGCTGAAACATCACTAGAACTGCAGGTGCTCAGAAGTCAATGCAAGCCTGTTAGGGCCATGCTTATAGTGCCATGGAAGTACAACCTTACCCAAGGGAAGTATGAAAGTAAGCTCAAAGCGTTAAGTGCAATTAAAAGGCAAACTGCTTAGTGCCCAGCTGCGGGACAGCATCTGTGACAATCTAGTCCAACACATCTCAAAGTAGTATGCCCAGAAACAGAATTTTCTAACTTTCATAGACACTTCTGAAATGTTATGGCCTAAAAAAAAATGCATTTAACATAAATTTGATAATGTAGAAATAATTCAGCGCATTTTTGCAGTTAGGTACAGACAAATAGAAGTTTTTATATTATAATATATGATTCTTAGAAAGTTTTAGAAAACTACAAAACTTACGTATTTCGCAGTTTGCACCGACCCATCCATGTGGACAATGGCAGATGTAACCACCAGGCTGATCTATGCACGTTCCAGCGTGGTGACATGGGTTGCTGTCACAGTCATTTACATCAATTTCACATTCTTCACCTTATAACAGAAGAAAAACCAACAAAACCCAGACTTCTATGTAGTTGGGTGCCTTGTGTAGCAGGTACATCACCAATCATTTAGTTTTTCTTTAGCTGCAAAATATCTTATAGCTCAATAGCACGCATCTTTATTCTCAGAACACCAGAAGTATTCACTAACTGTTTCAAGAAAGAAGTCTCACATAGCCTCCAAGCAAATAGTATACTCATTCAAGCAGGTGAAAACAATGAAAACTAAGTCTGAGGGCTGTGACCTGACTAACCTCACCCAGGTGATGTATATCTCATTTCTTTAAATACAAGTTCCGTCCCAAGAAAATGTGGTATAACAATTTATCATGTATATTCTGAAGTGCTATACCAAAGGTGCTCAAACTGTTTAACCAGGGGGCCGGCGCGTGGATGCAGTGGCAGGCAGTCATCTGCGGCTGCTTGGTTTCCCCCCCCAAACCCCAGCAGGGGGTGTCTGTAAATACCGGGGGCTGGATTGAGGACCCTGGGGGGCCGTATCCAGCCCGCGGGCTGTAGTTTGAGGACCTCTGTGCTATACAATAATGTAGATGATCAGTTCCTCTAAGAAACAGCCACTGTACAACGGAAAGCTAATTCTTTTGAAAAAAATGCCCTTTAACTGGCACAGATCAAAAAGCACAATTTGATCTACAAAACAGCTATGAATGGGTTTATCTACTACTATCGCATTGGGTATTACCTTACATGACTAACAAAGCATCAGGCTGTAAATTATCTTGACAGCAGGTAGTTGGATTACACCACTCATGCCAGTTTAAATACAAGGCCACAGGATTAAATGGGCTGCTTACCATTACCCTGAAAGTGTAAATCAATTCATAACAAGCACTTCAGAGTTTTTAGCAATTGCATGTTAAGGTAATGGAGTGATTTGTTTCTTCAGCTCACGGTAACTAAGGTCAATGTTAAAACATTTTCCAGTTTCAACAGTGTCCAATTAGTATATTGGCTTACCTGGAAGTCTTCAAAACATTACTTTTAAAATGCAATCTAGTCTGAAGCAGTAAGGTCATAAAGAGCGTTCAATAGCTGTTATCTTAGTGAATTCTCTTTAGTAACAGGGGATTTTTTGCTGCAAAATTTTCTTTTCATTCTTACTAGACTGAATACAATTCAGCAAAGTCCAAATTAATTTATTTCCTTAAGAGGCACAGTCTTACCTGGTATTTGTCTTCTTTTGGACACAGTGAACACTGGCAACTAGACATTCTGTGTAATGTACAAATTACTTGCCTGTATATCCAGGTGCACAGATACATGTAGCATTTAGACCTTCACTGTCACAAGTGCCGCCGTTCTGACAGTTGATGTTAACACAAGGATCTTTGTATAATTCACAGTGCCTTCCTGAAAAGGCAAAATTAGTAATTGCCATTAACATGACCTATAGTGACAGCATGAAATCAGTACATGGTGATAACTTAACGCCTGGATGAGCACAATGACGTGCAGCCTCCAAACCCGTCCTATTAGGCTAATGTCATAAGATTAAAGCCATATATTTTATGGTGGCTAAACCTTTTACACACCATGCCTTCCCTCTGCTCCTCCCTCCCACTGAGGCTTTGGGATGAGCGAGGCAGGGCAATTTCTGCTAACAAGAACTGCTGGGGTGTCTATGAGAACCCAATGGTACAATAACACATAATCTGATCAGCTATCCAATATTCTTCAATAAAATGTAAACAATAAGTGTCTTCAGTAAGAATTTTATGTAATAACTTATTTAATATACAAAAGCATTCTGATGCCTGTCATCGACTTTTGCAGGAAACTGAGGAGTATAAAACTAAGGCAATTAAAAGAGATTAATTAATTCAAATGTATAGCTAAAAGTAAATAATTCGGTTGCTCAGCTTCGTGACACTACCTTTGCTCTTCTGTTCTCAGGTGTAGGCTGTGTGAATTCAGTAGCTTTGCCTAGCAGAAGACAGTGCAAGCCATGTCTGGCATACAGAACTTAAAGCACAGCAGATTCCCACCCAGGGATGGGGAGAGAGGCTCTACTGCCACTGCTACATGCATCACTTTCCCTGGGTCTACTTTTCAGATAAAACTAGAAAAATCAATACGTGAATGATCTAATCAGTGCATGGATGACACTGAAACACACACAATAAATATATAAATAAATAAAGTACATATGTGAATAATGAATGATTGGCGGGACTTCCTTTATAATGTATCTATAAAAGTGAATTTAGCTTGCGTTTAAAATGCCTGCTTATATTTATCCAATAATATGTTTTAAGTCTAAATCTAAGTCTTGTTACCATTTTTTACTGGGGTATGAATCCAAAGTAACCACTTAGCTAAAATTCTATCTTCAAGTTTTCCATTCTTATACTTTTTACAGAAATTTCAACACACTGAAGAGCAGTAGAAGATTTTGAATGCTTCCATGTGATAACAGTTACAAACACATTTTTCACTTTGTAAGGTGGTTCATGTTTCTAAATCCTTACTGTCCTGCAAACTGTAAAGATGCATAGTCAACAGAAGCATAAACTCATATTGTTTATTATGTATAAAAACTGCAATAAAGTAAGATAGCATCAGGAAAATGTTTCTAATCATGAGGTAGTGAACAACAGTGAAGGAATTATGTTGCTTGCAGAGATTACAGAACCTATAATGATGGAAGACTAGAAGAGGTTAGACAAACACATGTGAAAAGTGGACATGAAGCTGATCCTGCTCTACTCCTTCACAGATCCCTTCATGAATACCAGTTGTCTTGCACAGAAATTGGGCAGATTGTGAATTTGAATTTGGAGAGTTTGAGATGTAGAACTATATGGACATAAAATTAGTGAGAAAATAGTCTTTAGAGAAAAGAATATAAGAAAGAAAAATCAATTCAAAAAAGGAAGAAATTGAATGTGTAACATCAGATGTATGTAAACAAGCAAATTTATATAATGAGTGATCGAATACAAGGAATGAACTTGGTTCTCTAGTGTTCAACGCTGCAGTTACGGACAGCAATGCAAGCTTACATGAATTACACAAAAACAATAATCTCAAGTTAATAGTGATAACTCAAACATATATAAAACCTACTTATTTGAAATATACATACACACACACACACACACGTACTCACTCGCCACAGACCTGCTGAAATCATTTGATTAGTCTGTCAGCAGCAGAAGGGCAGAGCACTGGCCTGAGCACCCTGCAGCTCAGCAGCAGAAGCCCACAGGGAGGTGCTGGCACATACTGCAGTCCAGGCCAGGGTAACAGCTCCTGCCTGTTTGCCAGCCAGGGGGGTACGGAGGCAGGAGGCACTGCAGGCAAGGGGGGTACGGAGGCAGGAGGCACTGCAGACAAGGAGGTCTGGGCTGGTGGTGGCAAAACTGAGGCCTCTAATGGCCCACATAGCATCCTGAGCTGGTACCTCAGCTGCATTCATTAGTGCCACTGAATACCTTAAGTACTGGAATGAAGAAAGCTCAGCAGTCAGCAACAACTGCTTACAGGACCAGGTTCCCTGTTTTCCTTTAAAACAAAATGTGCTTTCAGCTGCATTTACAGGTTGGATGAGAACAAAACGTAAAGTCATAACATGGTAGTTAAGTGTTCTTTATATTGTCATGAAAACCTGAGGGTCATTTCCTCACTAAGCCTCTAAAATGATGAATTCTGTGTCTATTGTCAAAAAGCAGTGCCATCACCAGCATGAAATACATGTTTAGCCTCAAGCAGCTGTTAAGTAAGCATTACTTATCAACACAGATAAGGATTGATATGCTTAATGAGAAAATGCAAGGGTAATGTTCCTTAAAACATAGTCATTCTATGAGAATATCTATATATCTATCTTAATACTAATAACATACACAATTACATTCAAAATGTTCTCCCAGCATGATTCAAAACAGAATACACAAAAAAAGGTATAATTTTAGCCTTCCACAGAGGGACATGTCACAGACAGCTTATATGTGCTATTCTGTAAAGCTGAAATCCACTGCAAGATAAAAGATTTTGTACAGCAAAACACATACTTTTCTCCTCTATTTTATAAATTACTTAAGAAATGCCACAGACCAATTCCATTCAAAAATATCCAGGAATAGCTGCAGTTCACATGGGGAAGTAGTTACTGACCTACTACTATGTCTGGGCTTTACAATCTTCTAAATGAATAATCAACATAAAACTTTCATTTTTACTCCTTGTGTTCATCTGTTTCAAATACTAAACTTTTATTAGTATGTTTTTAACTCACTTCACTGGAGAAAATAAACAAATATTTTGGAAAGCCCTCCACATTATGGCTTCTAACTATAACTGATGAAAAATTTTATTTAACAGTTATGTTTTCTTCAAAAACCTCCTCACTTTCTAACATACCTTAAAAACAGCAGAAAGGTACACCTAAGAAAGACAGAGATAAGTCATTTGTCCCCAGACAAGGACATGCATTCCTCACAGAGCAGCTAAATCTGAACTACTCATTTGAATAAAGATTATAGGATCATGATCTACATAGAAGTTTGTTTCCATTCATTTTAGACGTGGGATTTATTTCTACTCCATGGATTATATTGTGTATCTCTATAACAGAACCTACCATAAAAAATATATAGAACAATTAAAAAAACAGGAGGCAAACCCCCTCCTACCTTCATATTCTGCAAGGCACACACACTCATAGCTGTTGACAAGGTCTCTGCAGGTGGCTCCGTTCTGGCAGGGTGCAGAAAGACATTCATTATATTCCTCTTCACAGTAAAGGCCATGGTAACCTACATCACATGAAGAAGAAATAAAACAACCTATGAAACACTTCTCAGTAAAAATTAACAATTAGGCAGCTATAGACTGTGGGAAGATGCTTGCTGATTGAAATCTACTGTGCAGACAGATACCTGTTAAGACACTGATTTTAAGGACATCTGTTGCCCAGGTGAAAATTACAAAAATGATCCTGGAAGCAGGGTGTTCTGAGAGAAGCTCCAGCCCCAGGCACTGCCCCTGCGACAAGCCACAGCCAGGCCGTACGCACCGAGGCTGGTGACCACTAGGAACAACGTGAATACCTGCACTCTGATTGTAAAACAGAATAAACCAACATCAACGTATTTCCTAGCTTTCTTGGATCCTTGCATCAAAGCACTTTTCATCAAAGTGCTGATAATTGTGTAACAGTAGTTATAATGATAACGTATTTTAACTTTAATGCTGTGCAATGTCAAAACACTGTAGAAGCATTAAGATACTTGATTTTTTACAGTATTCCCAAGCCATAGGCAGATATTATGGTCTGATTATGCAGATATAGAAAGTAGGAGCACAGAAAAGCTACGAGATCTGTTAATGGCCACTGAGTCATTTGTATCATGAGGTAAGAAATAAGGAGTTAATCTACTTGAAATAGCGCTTTTCTCATTATTTAATGTGCCATACAATCATTAGTCTTAACAGTAGTTGAAATGACTTTGTAGACATAGTGTATCAGGTCAAAGTAGCACCTACTTACATTAAGAAACAACATTCATTAGGATTATGCAACTGAGGAAACGCTAATATATTTGCCTAATAATATTGGTTACTTGGTATTAAATATGAAGAATCATAAGCCTTGTAATTTTGAAGGCTATTTGAGAGTAAGAACCTTATTTAATTCCTTTTCAATAGACTCATGGTATACTTCTGTTAATGAAAAGCTTTCTCACTTCTTCCCTGTTACTTTTTTCTTTCTTTTTTTCTCAGTCTAAATTTATAGGCAATTAATACAGCAACAAAAAAAAAAGAAGGAAAATAGATTGGTCATAACGCTTAGTAAGTACAAATAATGCATTTAAACGCAACATAAACACTTCTTGCTTCATCCCAATAGATGAGCATTAGCACAGAAGAATTGTAAAACCGCTGGTATGTTTGACCAGTGAAAAACAGCACCAGGGAATTTGCTCAATTCTTTCTAAATAGTTGTCTCCCCCTCTTTGGGGGCACAGGGACTGCTTCGGAATTACCCAATGACCTTGAGGGGAAGGTTCAGAATTTAATAGGTTAAACAGAATATGTTCTTATCTTTTTGGAAGTACAAATACAAATAGTACAAATATTTCTACTCAAACATGCATGTTTCATAATGTTTACCCCCTTCCTGGAAATTACAGCAAATAATCAAGTGACCAGACTTTCACATTTTCTACATCTCCAACTGTTAGCTTCGTGCTGCTAACTACAAGTGCTAGCATCTGACCTGGGGCACCACACAGCATACCTCTCTCAAGCAAGCCAAAGATGTGCAGTTAACATCACCTCAATTGACTGGATAATTAGCACAAATTAGTGCTTCAGATGTTTTAGTAAATGGTTTGGCTTCATGAAACCATAGCACTACCTCTTCTTTACCCATCCATGAAAAGATGAGGATAGAAATTCTAGCCCATGCTGTTGTCCACAGAGTAATGCCAGAGACTCTTTATACAGTAGTTACTGTGCACTCTTTTTTCCTGTTGGGCCATTATTTTATAATATATGCCTGGTACTGAAAGCAATGTAGGCTGGGATTTTTTTTTTTTGTTTTGTTTTAAACAAAAGCTTGCCTCTATTTGTCAACGTTGCTCAATATTCTTGAAATTTCATTGTGATGAAGGTCTATATTACAAATTTGATTCTGCACAAAATTGTCTTTTCACAGGAAAGGGTTAGTTGGACTAGTAGCTTAAGAAACATTTCAGAAACACTTTCTCCAAAGATGTTAGCCAGGCAATACAGAATTAATTATGGTGAGTGTTACGGATTCTCTTAGTAGCCTATGATTAAGTTTAGCTTATGACGAAGGGAAATATCCTTATGTAGCGACATCTGTAGCCAACATAAGAACCACCAAAATCAGAAAACCTAAAAGAAAAACATAAGGGAATTCCCTGTGTTGAACACAGATGTAATTAGATATTTTCAGAAAAAATGCTTTCCACTTCTCACCTTTCAAAGCGAACAGAGGGAATTTTGTGACTCAATAGTTGTCTGGTTTCCAAAATCAACATGAACTATAGTATCACCTCCTTAGTTTCCAGGCTGCCCACACTGTCAGGCACTGCACACAGTGAGGGAAAGAGGTTTTCTCTCTCCACGAGAGGGCAGATCTCTCCTACACACGATTTCACCCTCCTCGTCCTCACCCTGGTGCCAGCAGCTCCCTTCTGCTGGGACTGCTGTGATGGAGAAAGTGCTGCCTCAGGACCAGGCACCCCAGGGGAAGGCACGGTTCTCCTCAGGGAGCTCAGAGGCACCATGTCATGCTTAACAAGCCTTTCTCTTTGTATTACTGCTTTTAAATTATGGTGATACATAAAACATCTATTATACTATTCATATAATTTATATCTTCAAAAAGACTACATAAATAATTGCTATTTTTGTTAAAGGATTTACTATTCATATAATTTGTATCTTCAAAAAGACTACATAAGTAATTGCTATATTTTTGCTAAAGGATTTAGATGGAAACAGAAGTTTGAGTAGATAACTTCAGAGTAACAGATTCTAGTATTGTTGCTTCCTGTCTTTCTAGTAACATTACAGTTCTGCTGCTTTTGTGTTCACAATGCCAAATGCAGCTATTTGCCTCTTTTGTGGTGTATAACATTTCTGTGGACATATTCAGAAAGAAAGAACCAATACCTACGTGAACAGCACTGTGTCCTGAGCAAGAAAAAACAACACTTTGGGCATTGCAGCTCCGAAAAGGGCAATTAATATTACCAAGCTTTTTTCCCCCAGGTCACTAGAAATTGGGTATGCTTTCAATAACAGCATGAACTCAATGAGAACTTGCCAGTAACAGTCCTATTCTGATGCGTGCTCCTTGGAGACTGGGGAATATACAGAAAATCTAAAAAACCCTCTAAAATAAACATGTCCCTTCATTACATCTTCTCTACATGATTGTCCCTCAGCTACTGGTCTTTACAAAGGCAGAAACAGATCTGTTGCCACTATCCTCTGGATTCCTAAATCTTTTTTTTCTACTTCGTAAGCAACAAGAAGGCTGCCTTGAAGAGGTCAGGATATTTGCCTGATGCTCTCTGGTATGCTTTTCAGACAGCTACACGCCAAGCTGTACTGTCTTTGCACAAGGCTATGTTAAAAACTGCAAAGCGAGAAAACGTGAAAGGCAGCACACAATCTGTGTCACACAGGCTGGTGAGAAGCCATGGGGTTTGTCAAAGCCTTTGAGAGCAGTTGACAGAGCAAAAGATACAGCAGTGCAACCTTTTGAGAATACCTTCACTATCAGGTTAACAAAAGAGAGAGAGGGAGAAGCTTACAGTCCCTTTATAAATCAAGAAAGAACAAAGTTGAAAGCTTTTGAAGCTTTCTTAGACACTAGCTCCTCAACAGTGATGCCCTGGGCTTACCCACACTTAACAGTTCAGCAAATCAAGGCATCAGGACAAAAGCCCATCTTGATGGGAAGGTCTATTGGGATACAATGCGAGAGCGCTCTATTTTTCCAGGGAACAGCAACAGTTCATCTGTATGGCTGCTCACTAACAGAGAGCTGTGTGTTATATAGTCAGGAAATAAATGTGTTCAGTTAATGCCTGACCTCATATAACAATTAAATAGGAGAAAGAGAGAAGAGCTGCTCCAGATGGCAGGAAGGTCAGAAGGCATGCTTACCAGCTGTAGCCAGATTGCATGGAGGGTTGTCTTAATGTAGAAGTGGGAAACAAGGTGAGGAAACAGAAGCAATAAAGGGCTCACAGACAGTCTAGAACTGGAATTAACCTAAAGTCACTTTTGCCAGAGCTTGCATTTCCTGCCCCGGTTCCTAAATGTGGGAAGGGAAAATACAAAAGAAAAATTGCTGCTGCTGTGATGTTTATTGTACACTACAAACATGGCACTTGCCTCTGCAAAGGCACTGAAATAAACCTGCACTCCTACAACCATCCATCAAGCTCCACGATCGA
The DNA here is from genome assembly GCF_023638135.1 of Falco biarmicus. Taxonomy (NCBI): domain Eukaryota; kingdom Metazoa; phylum Chordata; class Aves; order Falconiformes; family Falconidae; genus Falco; species Falco biarmicus. The sequence continues at coordinate 18,236,841 of NC_079300.1, read as the reverse complement.
AAAAAATCACAAAAACCCAACAACAAAACCAAGTGCAGAGGAAACATACTCCATGGTCATACTCCTGAAGTACCATTCAGATCCTGTAGAGTTTTTTCTGACACCCCTCTTTTTTTTTTCCCCCTCCCCCTCCACCACATGTTCTATATGTGCTATCATATGTATTTATAAAGTAGAAGGGAAGTGTTAATGTCTGTACATGTGCTTTGTAGTTTCAAACTCTATGCCCCTCTCTTTAAGAAAGCCAAATACAGAAATTTGCTGCAACATTAAGCTATTCATTTTCTAGATAGATTTCTTCACATTAGGCCAGACAAAATTGAAAAGAATATATTAAATATTTGCTTTTGAAATTGATAATAGCAGCTCTATTAAAATAATGGAATATAAAGAGAAAAAAGTTTTAAGAGGAAAGGTTTAAGAGGAAGAAGAAACTGCTTTGGGATTCAGGGACTAGATAAACTTTCTATGAACACACACAATGAAGTCCCTCGGGTTTCACAAACCAGGCTCTAGACAAGCAATCCAACGAACAAGCATAAGAATTTTTATCAGGATTAGTTCTTTAACATGGGGTAAGCATGCAAGCACATGGCACAGGCTATGAATCTAATGTCCAAACACTGGGTATTTCTTTGTTACCTGTAAAGGGCCAGGTGATAAGTATCAGTAATTGAGGTGTGTAAGCATATAACTAAAGATTTAAAGGTAAATTTTTCATGTGTTATTGAAAAATCACACACATAATGCAAAGTAGGTATGGTTGCACAGGCTTGTGAATTCCACACAGCCCTCTCAGCAGACATTTGAAAAATAAGTACGTTCAAGTTGGAAGTAACTTACAAATTTCCCCCCCCCCATTCTGGAAATAAGAACATTCAAAAGTATTAGACTGCTTTCCAAGGTAATTTACAGAAACTAGCTTTTCTATACAAACTATTAGATTACGTAGGTTATCCATGACAACACCCACAATAAAAGCCCACACATTAAAAAAAATAGTTGTAAATGACTGTGTGTGTTCTGAAAATTGTGCAGATATGCAAATATATTAACTACCATTTATCATTTTTCAAATCTGTACACTGGCCAAAAAAAAGCATGGAAACCAGACTGCCTGCCAAAAAAGGAGGCTTCCACAGACCTTGGGCTAATTTGAACTGTTTAAAATTCCTCTCTTGCTTAATTTTTGAGGCAGAAGTAACACAGATGAAAATGCAGCTGACACTATGCCTGCTAGTAGAAATGGTGCATAAAGGTGCATAAAAAACCAGTGCATTCAGGTCACACATATAAGCAAAACTCTGCAGCGTTTTGCTTGTGTAATATGAAATGCTATCCTCTGTAAAATACCCCAAAAATAAGAACATGGCATCCTAGAGTTGACACACAAAGTGGCAGGTTCTAAAGATTTTAAAACAGTATGTTTCAGATATATTGTACAACCAATATAGAAGAGTTCGGAAATGTCATTTAATAGGCTTACCATTAATATATTTAAAAAAAAAAAAAGAAAAAAAAAAAAAGAATTCAGGGACATGTCTGAAAGTGAAAGACGACTAGTACAATGAAGTCAGAGGTCTAGGAGCTGGCACACCAATGCTGAGAGCCAGAAAGCCTCGGGGTCAAGACACACAGATTTCTTTCTACTAGTGTATGGTAATATCTTTATTTAGTTCAGTATGTTTATTATTAACCCTTGATAATGCTACTAAACTGCACACAAATCTCATTCATCCACCATACAAGTAATGTAACCACTGAAATCTCTCCAGGCAAAACTGTAAATAGAATCCAGCTTTCTAGTACACCAGAGATGTAATCCATCCACTCTATCAAACTGCTTTTTGATAGAGATACCAAAAATTTATTAGACCATGCTCAATAGTCATTACTTCAGGGCTTTTTTGTTTAGGAATTGCAACCTAGGAATCCTCAAGTTTAATTGCTCGTCTGCCTTACATGTAATAATTACACAAACCACTGGCAAAGTTTGTGTTATGATGCCTCCTGAATGCTGATCTACGCAGAAGTTGACTCCCATTTCTCTACTATCCGTTTAATTGATGGGAAAAACCTCTGAAGATACTTGGTTCAAATTCTGCTGCTATGACTTAAAAGAACTGGAAAAAAAAAAAACATGATGGTATGTTCATAATAATCAAAGAGCACAAAAGAAGGAAATCAATGATTCGTACTATTCCTATCTTGCTACCACTTAGGTGCAGTTCTTTAATGGTCTTTTGAAATAAGTTATCCAAGTTTTTAAATTATTGACAGATGAATGACAAACTCACACAATTTGGCCTTTAGTTCCATCTCTATATGAAGCAAGTAATGCTATTTGTAGAGGGAATTCCTTCCAAAACAAATTGTCATTTCAAAAAGTGAAGTTTACAGAAGTCAAAAAATAAATTACTTTTTTTAAATATCCCATTAAATTTCACACATGGAGCAACACAACAGGTTTAACTGAAGAAGTGCCATGTTTGGTTTTGGATGCAACCTCCACGGCTTCTCATCTGGCTAACTTTTACGTGCACAAATATTATTTAAATAAAAAGAAGTTTCCATAACATAAGAGGTCTGAGACTACTTTTGAGTCCTGAGAGACACTGAATGAATTTGAACAAACCTAACCAACAAGTATTAATTAGGTTTAGGTGACAAATTTCAGAAAAAGAGCTTTTATTTCTCCAAGAATATTTAACTAGATTTTTGTTGTTTGAACCACAGGCAAAGAACATGCTGAAAAAGATTAAAACTTCCTTGGTTTACTTGGAAAAAGAAATGCCTAGTTTTTCCTACCATGGATGTCTCGGGGAAGGCCACTCATGCTGGACAGCTCCCAATACTACAGTGCAGAAATTGGATCCCTTTTTATAACGGAGTTGGGAAGAAATTTTTTTTTAGACTAATTGGGAAATTCAGGCTTCTGTTGATTTACCTGCCCATCACATATACAAAGGTAGGCTATCTCTTCTTGTGTTCTGATTTCTACAATTCAAAGCATTTGAATCCTGACAATTCTTTTCAGAACATCCCAGAGCATACGCAGTACTGATAATCTTAAAAATGCCCTTCATCAATCTCTGTGTTTTTCAGGCAGCTGTGGTTTCAGTCATATATTAAAAACCACTTACAGGTCAAAACACATTGATACATTTTGATCACGTGTTGTCCAGACGCAGGCAGCTCCTTATCTCAATAGTTTCTCCACCTTCTGTAGAGATTTCTCTTGACTGGACTCTAACTGCTGGTACCATTCAGTAGCCAGAAAAGCAGCAGGTTTTTGTTACAGCTCCAAAGAAGTTAACAAAATACTTGCTGGCCAGTCAGGGAACAGGTTGATGCCACCAACTAACTTTCCTAGTCCTACCTGTTGAGCACTTCTTTTTCAAGTCTTTCCAGATTTTTTTTATAAATGTCAAACCTTTTTTTCCACACTGCACTCCCTTTACTATTTAGTCCTTCTGGGGACTGGGTGGGGAGAAGAATATCCCAAATGAAGGGATAAATATTAAATTATTGAATTCTCGGTTCCAGAAATGAATTTAGGAAAACAGCACCTGGCAATTTCAACTACCTGCAATCAAAAAGATATTTTGTCAGACATGGAACTAATTATCAACCGATATGAATTCTATTTTTTGCTCTTGATAGGACAGGATATGCCAGCTTTATTTAAATATGATTAGGCCTGTTGCTCTTCATCTCAATACCCAATCCTTTTCTCTAAGGTTTCCTCTATTATGCAAATGAACAGCAAAGCAATTAAACACTTCAAAAAGGAAGACGGAAAATTTGCAATGAAAGAATTACCATCTTCACCTCCTGAAATATATATAAAACAAACCACATGTTAGGAATACTCTTCTGCATTACATAATGTTGTTATTCTGTTCAGATGAAAACTGCCCTCACCGTTCAAGGAAACATCTGAGTGGAAAACATTTGAGGTCACTTAAAACATCTGGACCTATCTTGCCACAAAAATCTACCTACCCTTTGGTTTCTGAAAAGTTGCAAGCAGAAGAATTGAGGATGCTTCCTGAAAAACTGTCCATAAAATGGAGGCTTTTTGCTGGTATGTTTGTTTGGTTATTGTTGAATAAGTTAATATGTCTCAACAGCTAAAGCTCTTACATGAGATACTTATAATCCTGTAGGTATATATACACCTGCTGGACAACATTATGAATGAATTATGAGATAACATTGCTATGGTATTGTCTGCATTTCACTTTAAGATTTTTCTCCTTTATAAAAAGTATTATGTAATTTAATTATAAATCTGTCAAATCCAAACTATAGATTTCCACTAGCTTCTGTTCTTATAAGTACCTCTCTAAAACCAACTTATGGTTCTTTCAATGTCTCTAAATAGCAGTGATTAATTCTGAGACTTTCTAAAAATGCTGCATTAGTAGGTTTTATTACAAACTCCCCATATCCACAAATAAAACCAATCCATTCTGGTGGAGAAGCAGCTCAACACAAAATACACAGAAGGCTAGTGTTTTCCATACCTGTTAAATTCAGACATATCAGAATAAATGTAAGAAAACTAGACAATCTAGAAATGCCAGGACTGCTCAATGAACTGAATCCCAAAAATTTCCTTTTTTCAACAGGCTTTACAAAACTTAGTCAAAACAGACCACTGTTACAGCATGCTCTGGATCAGGATAATTGTATTACATATGTAATATGTAACTGTACTAAGTACTATATAGCCAGTTGTCTAACCTGTTACAAAAAAGCATTTTCATTCCAAAAATCAAAACATACTGCAAGAAAAAAAAAAAATACTAGCAAAAAAATTGTGAAACACCACAACCATGTGTTGGCTTCCCTCTCAGGATAGCATACCTGAATGAAAATATTGCTGCACAACACAAAGCCTTATGAGGAAGTATTCATAACACTGAAACCTGTTCTTCCCACATTTATTGATTTGATGAGTGATGGATGGCTTATTTTCAAAAATCAATCCATAATTCCTACTCCTTTCATCCTTAAGCAGTTTCAAACTTTAGTCTCAACATTTGGAAATTTCCTTGAAGATCGCATGCATCACTGAAGGCAACACTTTGAAGTGTGCACTCAATATAATATCCAAGACAAAGACATCATCTGCTAAATCTTGTGTCTTCAGGGACCTTTCTTCAGATGAGCTACCAGTTTTATGGGCTACGGAATCTTAGATAAAACTCATTCCTTTCAAGGAAAATAGAGTTCTCTACATTTCACCTTGCTTTAAAGCCAGAAGCAGCGGAAAGCAGTGACATCTATCTTCCTCAAAATGCCAATAATACATGGAAGTCAAATTAAAGAGTTATTTTACTTTCTTTTTGTCCTAAGCCTCACTATCCTAATGTGAGGTGTTCTAGGCTTCTTTCTTGGGAGAAACTTCTTTTTGGAATAAAAGAAGCTGACTTCTTTCGACACACAGAATAAAAAGAAAAATCTGGATGGATGTGGCATGTAATAATGTTCAGACTTGCCACCTACAGGACTACTCGCGTACTTCAGGCAAAACCTTTGCAATTGGTAGCATACCTGCACATCCTGCTAACTGAGAAGGAAGGAAAAAGAGCTGGAGAGTTGTGACCGGTTTTCGACAAGGCAAGGCAAAGCAGCACAGAGAAGGTATTTCTCTGAAAAGAACCTTGTAGAACAACACACATGTCATAGCGTTATGTATATGTAGAGCTACTAACTACGTAATATCACTCCTTAGTTAATCCCTTGAACACTGATGATTTCTTTTTCCCTTAGATTCTGCAGTTTTCAAGTTTACAGGTTTATAAGAATATACCTTTTTTTAAAAAAAAAAAAGTGGCAAAATGATTCAAATGAAAACAAAGATTATTGGCTTTCACTCCATAAGTGCTTAAGCAGTAGTGGATGTGCAGCACATGGTATCATTCATTCTAACTGCTACTTCAGCTATTAATTATCATTGCTAAATGCATAAAGGGAGTTGTAAGCACCCCAATATTCAGTTACATTAATACAATGAAGAAAAAAATCTAGAGCTAAGCAAAATGCAACCCAGATACTATGCACTGTTCAGCTCTATTGTCACTTACCAGCTGAGTCTACTAGCTATACTCACCTCAGAAGTTCCAGTGACACTGCTTAAGAGAGTTAATTTATGCAACCAGGAATGGCAGAACTCAACCCTTCAGGGTAACCAATTATTTTTTTCCTTCTCTACCTTTCTTTGTTCAGCTACTTTGTTTCTACTCCTTCCTCAATGATTAGCACCACATTTCCCATTCTCTCTACCAAATTTTGTAATTCCAATGACACTGATACCTCGCCTTAAAAAGATTTATCCTGCAGGCTATGGTTTTATAATACAGCTGTAAATATCAACAAAGCCATGTGGATCTCAATGGGTATTTTCAGTGCTCACTCTGCAATTTTTGATTTTCCAAATAGAATGTGTAGATTCCTATCTTTATTTCTAAACAGACAGAACATCTGCTCAATGTGTATTATTCACTGAAAAGAAAAAAAATTGAATTAATTTTAAACTATATATGGAATCTACATATAAAATATTAGAATATTTACAAAACATCTAAGTGTTTGGTACAAACCAGGGATACAGAGGCATCTGTAGCTGGTTCCAACACTGCGACAAATGCCATGTGCACAAGGATTCAGAGCACAGAAGTCAATCAGCTGAGCACATGTAGGTCCTGTAAATCCAGGACTACAACTGCAGGAGAAGGCAAGTCTGTCCGCGTAACAGGTTCCATTGTTCTGGCAGGGAGATGACACACAAGGGTCTATTTTGTCTTCACACGAGGTTCCTAAAAACCCTAAAAGAAATAAATGGTTTTGATAAGTAAGCATTCTTCTATACATACAATTTTAATAACTAAAGCAAGTTAAAAGCCATTGATATACCTATATGCAGATTTTTTTAATTCTAGAAAAAAATATTAAAATACAGATTTCCTATATATATTAAACTCTATTTTTACCCATTAAACATGGTATGATAAAAGATGTTTCAGGTAGAACCATACTATGATATGATTAAGGCAGTGAACTGCAAAAATGTTTGTTCAAACTAACAGTGTTTATCCACTTTCCAGAGTGCATCTGACTAGAGAAGTAGAGGAGATTTTCTAAAGATCAGGAACAGACTAACCTGGAAAAAAAAAGAAAAGCCCAAACTGACCTTTTTTTCATTACTGTTAATGTGTATGGTAAGAATAACAACCTCTGAAGCAGCACATGAGTTTACTTGAACTTCAATAGCTTCAATATTTTAAGAGAATATCTTTTACAAAAGCATACTTCTCCTTAGCAGGAGACACAATGATTTATTGAAACAACAGCATGTAAAAATTAGGTATAAAGAAAAGGATCTTCTTGCAAGGGAGTTTTTTTAATCAGATGTAGAAAATATTTGAAAAAATTGCAGTATACAATACACATATATTGCATACATAGCAACATGACAGATGGTTGGTACCCAAAAGCAAGTCAGGAAAGTATATTCAAATTCTACCACCCTTCCAGAAGAAAAGAGAAAACTGTCTTTTCCATTCAATTCTAATATTTTTTTACTGAATATTTGGTCTGTCTGTACAGACCATCACTTTTCAGGCTTAAAGTTCTCTGGAATATCCTACTTTGTAGAACAGCTCTTAACACTACAACAGACTAATCACTGGGACTCAGAAATTAGAAGCAAATCAAGCCAGCCTCTACTCAGGACCCAGCAAACTAGCTTTACCATCCTACTCTAACAAAAAGTGTAAACTATTTCAGTTGTGCCAGTCTAAAAGACGAAAAACAGACCGCATTGCCACTGCTACTCAGGTGACTGTAGCAACATTTCAAACACCAAGGAAAACAACTAAATGCATGAAAAAACATGCTAGGATTTGAAAAATATTTAATCAAAAAGACAGAAAAGCAAATTAAGAAAACAAACAAACATAAAACCAAAAAAGCCAACCACAAAATGTACCCAATGGTGAGAGAAAGGATGAAGATGGAAGAGATGTCTCTTGTTGTATAGCAGCCTGCCATGACTCAGAGCATGAAAACAAAACAATGACAGGTGACACTTTGGATTAACACTCAATATTGAAACCTTATCCCTGATGGAATTAAACAAATTTTTGGCCTTATTTCTATAGCCTCACTGCTGGATTAAAAGCAGTTGATGTATTAGAACTGAGCCCCTGTATTGTGTAAAGCTTGTGATGAATACCAAAAGTGAGACCAAATACCATATTCTATGCATACTTTACAGCATCTCATTATCTTTTACTGACTCAGTAAATATTTTTGTTTTAAACAATGTCATTCTACATTTCAAGCAAGGTACAATTCATCAGCAAATAGTTTCTAGTTAATTTTGACAGATGTGTTACTTTCTGGGCATTTTTATTTTCTTTTCTAATTATTCACGATTCACATTTGGGGAGCTAAACTGTAACTTTCTTCAACTGTAGCTCTCGCACTGTAACCATGGGAAGCAAGCTGGCATTTCTGAAAACAAGTGCATAAGAAATAGATTAAACTCCATTTTAAAGCATAACAAAAAAAAACCAACCAAAAAACAACAACCAAACATTTACTAAAAGGCTTAAATTCTATAGTTTGTTCTTCATTGATTAGATTTGTTGAAAACCTGGGGCAGAAAGATCTAGTGCACTGAGCATAGTCTGTCAACTTGACTGAGCTCCAAGACTTGAAGAGGAAGCGAGGGCTGAGATAATCAGCCTGAAGACATTCAAATTTCCAGTAAACACCAAAAAAAAGGGAGACCAGCAATTAATTTTAAATATCCTGAGGAATTCCTTAAGGAGACACACTCCATGTTTTATAGATCCACAAAAGCTCAGTGAACTGCATCAGAAAGAGAGGGAAATGGACTTTCAAGAAAGCTGAGTAACCCACAGCGAGTGTACTACACATATCTACTCAGAGAATTAACAAAACTTAGATTATTGTAACTAAGAAAAAGATAGAAAGGCCACAACCACCCTGTGAGTTCCAGACAAAACTAAGATATTCTTGGCCACTGTTGGCAGCCGGATTTTAGGAGCATCTTCAAAATATTAGGTCCTGGACAAGTGACTTAAAAAGCCACGTTTCCTTCATATGTTCATAAATGTTTCGTCACAGCTATGGAATGAAAAGCAAAGAAAAAATAATCCAATTTTGAAAAAATAGTAAAAATAATAATAAAGAAACAACTTACAGATTAAACGTTTAACAGTTTTGTCATAAGTAACTCAGCAACAGACTAGGAAAGAAAGGCAGGTCTGGCAGGGCACAGGCAAAGAACTCTCCCTTTTGCTGTCCTATGGCTCAGATCGCTTCATGGGCTGTATCAGGATGGCCTGTACACCCATGTTCAAGAGGGAGAGCTTAAAAACAGATGCTTTGGAATCCTGTATTAGGGGTCCCTCCTGCAGACGGCAGCTGCAGAACTATCTGAAACCGAAAAGAATGGAAACCCTAAAATCAAGAATCAAACTGCAGCAATGGTTTTCTGACAAATTAAAAAAGCCTGTACTGTTACCATAAAAAAACAAGCAGATTTATAAGAATCAGGAAGGACTTTTAACTATCACCAGGAGGAGATCAGCCAATGAATCTGGTGAAATTGCTACAGTAACTCTGAAACCAGATTAAAAAGGATCAAAGAGATCTGAGGTCACACAATGACACTAATGCTGCTTTACTACAACCTTTGCAATAATCTTCCCTACAAAGAGAAGCTTACTGGCAGATGGCTAATGTTTCAAGTGACAAAGCACTTCAAGAACATATGCAGGTTTAAAATACATTAAAACATGTTGCCCTTGTGCTATCTTTGACTGCACTGTGAAATGTGTTTAGTTGATTTTGGAAGTTCAAATCTTATGTATAAGTTAAATATCTGAAACTACTCAAAACAGGAGTAGTTACACGTCTGAATTGAAGATCTATTATTTTGGCATTTCTGAATGTACATTTAAAACAATATCAATAAAATTGTTGAAAGTAAATAATGCAAATCAAATTTAAAAATCAATTTCAGAGGTGTATTGATTGCAAACAGAATCAAATTTGGGGGAAAAAATAATAATCAGGGTTAGTTATCTGTAGATAAATATTCCCGGAATTGTTCTTCAGCCAGCTAGCATAAACCCAACTCTGCATCTAGGTCGTTATTGGTGTAACAGGGACATGACTGAAATGTAAAGATTATAGGTGAGTTGAAAGATCTGAATGCAAAATTTACCAAAGGAATAACACAGAAGGTAAAGGGGAAAGGCAATATTACAAAAGATTCATACTGTATAGAGAACACAACACAATATTTGTGCTTACACACATCAGACTATTCGGCTAGTTGTCAAGAAGAATAGCAGTATTAAGCCAAGTGATATCCTTTATATATTGCTACAGACCTCCAGGGCAGTGATAGAAATTAGATCAGAAAATGGTTTCAGAGATAGAAAAGCTCTGGATAAAAGCCAGATTTCTCATCATGGTGGGATTTTAATTACTTGGCTATTGAAAGCAAGAGAGCCATGTACAAGTCAAGGAAATGAAACATTTTCTGAAGATACCGTACAATTGCTTTTTTATACAGTCTGCAGAAGAACCGACTTTCCTGAATGTGATGTTTTATTCCAAGAATTACATAAATGTGAAAAATTAAGTCTGTGAATTGCCAGGACTTGTGACTACACAACCTTTAAATTTTAAATACAGGGATAAATATTGAAAGAAATACTGGCAACTTATTATTTTTTTCTATATGAAATTGTTTTGTGAGGAAATACAAGAAGTCCAATGGTGTTTCACCAGAATTCTGTAAAAGGAAAAAAGACGCTCCATCATAAGGAAACAAGAAGTCATTAAAATGTAGTTTTAAGATTTGGATTGAAATTCACCCAAGCTAAGTCCTTATGGATAAAGATGAACAGAGGCTAAACCTGTTAAAGCATTAAGGAGAAGTCTATTAAAAACAAGAGCAATTTGGGAGGATGCCAGGTAAAAACATTAGAATAGCAGAAAGTACCAGAAACTAAACAGCCATAAAAAATTTTAATTAAGAGCAAAATGTTCTTCAGGTAAATTAAACTCTGTTATGGTAATATGAAGAATTCTGCATTCTCCAATCACCAGTAACCTTGAGTAATCTTCCATACGCAACAGCTGCGTGACCTAGTTTCCTGGAATCAAGATAACAGGTTTATTGTATTTAAACTTAAAGAAGTTAGAATCACATCTACAAGATATGCTATAGAAAAAGGCTTTTACATGGACAATGAAGCCCAGAAAAAGGTAAGACCTTGAAACTTAAACTATTCTTAATGCAGCAAATAACTTCTGTTTTCCCAGGCAATTAAAATTCACGATGACAATGTGCATTTTCTAGCTGCTATTGCAAAACAACACACACCAATCACAACTTAACACCTTATATAGCTGTCAAACTATTTTTTAAACTACAGAAACCACAATAAGAGCATTCATAAATTTTCTGCTTTCCAGTATTTCCAGAAATACCTTCAGGTATTTCAGGGCACTTTTGCTCAGTGTGTTGCCTAGCTGTAGTTACCTGCAGCTAGACAAATCAAACAGTCGATAGTAAAATAAAATCAGTCCTCAAACGTGAATTTCAAGTAATCTGTATGTTCAATTCCTAATCATAGCATTGTTATATCTCTGTCTCCTTTACCATTATTTTTTCCATTATTGCTGATGACTGTTTTTCAAAAATGTATTAATCTGAATGAAAAGATTTCTTCTGTCAGAGCTGTGACTGACCTCCGCAGAAAGAAAGTAGCAAAATCCCGAGAATCCAAGCTAGCTTCATGTGGTTGGCCAGCTGAATGCTTGCTATTTTTCTCAAACATTAATGTTTTCCTAAAACACTAAATGCAGTTCATCTGTACATATAATCAGGACATTAAAAATGCACGTAACAGAACTTTAGAAACATTTTGCAACAGAAGTTCATTTCTTTGTTATTATAACTGCTCTGTAATCATAATAACAACTTTGCTCAATATTGTCTGGCTTTGTTCAAAACCATATTCCACTACAGAATTATTTTAATATTGTCTTATGAGCAAAATTAACAAAGGCTCTTCAAATGTTTGAAACACATTAAAAAAATATATACACAAGCGCAGTCTTTCATTCCATCAACTTTAGAAAATGTGCACATGTAAGGAACAAATTAGTGAGACTTGCATTTCCTTACCATATGATCAGGCAATTTCATACACTTTTTTTTTTTTTTTAACCTCTACGAAAGATTTCAATGAATTTAATAACTACATAAATAAGGTTAACTAGCTTTTCCATTGCTGAAACATTTACTGTAACTTTATTTGCTTATTCCAACCAGCTTTTTTTATGTTTCTGATCATTATTTGTATGATGAATTCCACTTCAGGGTGCTCTGGGAATTCACATAACTTCTCAGTGACTTACAGAAAATGAAGTAACAAAACTTACAAATTGATGGACAGTACCCCAATCAACTCAAATAAAATGAATTAATATTACTGTCAATACAGTAGTATTTTTTACATTACAATAAATGGAAGAAAATCAGAGGAGATATTTAAGAGCGACATGGGTATTTATGGAATCATTCTGAATATTGATTTCAAATATCCATGTTAAGGTTGACAAATGTTTACTAACTGTAAGTTTTTAGAATTTCTAGAAATTTCTTTGCATGATCATTTGAAGGTAATACTTGCTAAATATTTCTTATCATAAAACTTCAAGGATGATGATCCACGATCCCCACCCCATTGTAAGTACATCCCAAATGTCCTTTTCATAATAATAAAAGGTCAAAATTTTGAACAAATTCCTCAGTCCTTAGTATTTCTTAAGCTTCTTCACTATAAATTTAAGTATAAAATCCAATTTTCTCTTCAGTACAGGTGACTCAACATTTTAAGATAGCAGTTTATTTTCTGACATATTTTGGACATTAAAGTCTACAATGCATCACACAGAAAATAGAATTTGCAAGCATAAAGAAATTTTCTTTACTAAAGGACTCTTAAGATTGTAAAACTGTCTAAAGAATAATCATGAAATGGTTATATCTGATCTAGACTGCTTTTTCAATGTCGCAGATCTCAACTTCTGTACACCATCACATGCTTCTTTCATGAACCACAGATCCCATTTGTAAAAGAAATACACAATCTTGAGATCATTCCTCGTTTCCATCTCATTTCTTTTTCTGCCATTTTTTTCTTTTCCCTTTGTGATACTTTCCATCTTCTCTCATCCCTTTCTGCCTAGCCACATTTTATCTCCACTCTTTTAGGTTTTACACATATATAAGCTCCTTGGCCACCTTTCCACCACTGTGCTGAACTAGCACTACAGAAGGGCAGGCATCTTCTCAGCAAGAAATTACTATTAAGCACATCAGAAGAGTAGCAGGAGAGCAAGAGACCTCAATTTAGAAAAATAGGGGTTTGGGGCGGGGGAGGAGGTGTTAATGGAAAATTTGAGGACATGCTAAAAATATCAAATCTGCAAGTTATTGCATCTGCAATTTTCAATTAAGTATCCTTTGTTGTAATTACAAGAATAACCACATCTCTTCAAAACCCAAACAAAAGCTCTCAAAATATGCCTCTATGAGAGGATAATAGAAGAAAGAAGAATCATGGGAAAGGCAGTCATCGGTAAATTTAGACAATATATTTTGTTAAATCAACCCTTTCTTTCCCTCCACAAAACACCTGAATGCCTGAGCTCACTGGCATTAGTAGATCTTCCAGAACAAGACAGAAAAGCAACACTTCATTGCCCACTATGCCCATTTAGGCTACTCCAGAGCAATAGTACTGGCCCTTGCAGGCAGATTGTGACACTTCTGCACCAACTCCTGCACCTTTATGGTGAGGACACCAGTAGGAGGCACAGCTACAAAGTGTGCACGCTTTGAAACAACAGTAGGTATTAGGGAGCCAGGGAGAACCTGTGGGGCTGCTGCTGAGTTGTCGCTGGCTTGCCTAAGAAGAGCATGCACACAAGATGGCATTTGTTCCTGCAAACCTAAGAATGATTTTGTCATGTTTAAGGAACTGAGAATCAGACATGGGACATTACAAGATGACTCTTTCTAAGGGAAATAACCCTGGGCAGTCCAGAAAGTGATTCCTGAAACATTCTCTCCCCTCCAAAGGCTTTTTCTGCATTGGAAATACTACAGGTCAAGGTACAACAACTGATTCTAACAGGTACTGTAAATGTACTTCAGTAAATATTTTTTTCTTGTGCTGCCCCAGTGCTTTTTGAACACATTTTTACCATGTGAGCATGTTAGACATACAAAGCAATCAAAGTAATAGCTCTTCCCCCAGTTCTGTCCTTGCTCTATAGAAACACGGAAATTATACTGGGAGACTAGAACTGATAATTCTGCATGGAAGGTTTCAGACAGGTGAACCAACAAGCATGTCTGCTGTTGGAAGAAGGGTTCGCCGGGGTCAAGAAGACACTCAATATGAGTTATGCATCTTGCTCAACTTTATTAGTTTCTAACACTACTTATATAGAACCGATACACATGCATATTCGTAAAGCAGAAATATAATTGGTTAGTAGACTCTAAACGCGCGCGGTTCTCACACCCCTAATTATCATGACTAAAATAAGCATTCTATCCATGTAGCTAATTGTGTTGCTGTGCTTCAGCCTTGTAGTTTGTTACTCCCTATTTTCCCATACCGCTCCCTATCTTTCTTGGCCCTGCACCTGCTTTCCCAGCAGCTGTATCTTGTTACAGCCACGGCCTGTTGGCACAACATAATTACTCAGTCTCAGGATTCAAGAATAGCTCAAGGCTACCTTTCTCGTTATCTTCAGCACAGCAACTTCAGCACGATTCTGATTGCAGGCCTGTTCTAATACCAGGCCTGGATTGTGCAGATCTTCAGAGATTCTAAGGCCATGCCTCTGCAGCCATTCTTCTACAGTCTGCCTATCAGCAAAGTCTATATGCAGAGAGGTAATTCCTGAAGTTGCTAATTGCCTTTTTTATTTTTTTCTTCCCCCCACTGGAAGGGTCAAAAAGCACATTGTATCTTTAAGGAAAGTCCAGAAACCATAGAAAACCTCAACTCCAAGCAGAAGAAAAGCACAGGTTTACAACACAAGAAGAACAGAAGTGCTACCAAACAAAAATACCGGAATACTGAGAAAATGGTACCAATGTGCCCAGAAGGAAAAAGAGCAAAGCATACAACCTAAATACTAAGATAGTACAACACAGTGCCAAAAAAAGCCTAAAGCAGCACACGCAACAGAAACAACTTGGAACTTACCAAACACAAATATGGATCAGTGGCAAAAAAAAAAAGAAGATAAATATTCAAGAGACAAAGCAGGCAACAAGACGGTAGGTCCAAGTGGCATAACCAACACGAGTAAAACTGAGAAAAGACAAAAGCGAGTAACGTGGTTCTCCTGCACCAGAAATGCTGCTATCGATAAGGGTGCTACACAGCCAGCAGCAGAGCATGAGGTAACCTCCGCGTCACTCCCTCTGGGGAGAGCAGCTCTGGAAGGAGATGAAGGGAAGGTTTTCCTCTCCTGCGCTCCGGGTCTCCCGTCCAGCACAGGGCCCTCGGCGCAGCCAGCTGGTGCACTTGCAAGAGCAGCGTGGCTGCCCGTGGCTGTGCCAGGCCTGCGGGCCAGGCGGAGCTGGCAGCCAGCCCGCTCCCCCTCACAGGCTAATTGCTGCTGGCATGAGCTCCCCGAGCAGGACAGCAGCCACAGCCCTGCACAGCAACCAAGGCACAAATGCCATTTAGCAGGGCACTGCAGAGCTACGGTACAAGCACCGTACCCCAGCCACCTCACCACTAAGTGCCCACAGCAGAGGACGGGTGATGTGGCCATCTAGGGACCTCAGCCCACCAGTAGCCCTGTCCCATGGCCATGGTCTCAAATGGCGGTAGGAGAGAAGTTGAGAGATGGTCAGCATATTCATTAGTAGGTCATCAGGAATGATCAATGAAGAAAAAAATATGGCAGTACTAAACCAACCAAAAATCCCAGCAGCTCTTTTTCCAAGTATTTGTTACTGGAAAGATCATTTCCTGCAAAACATCCTTGAAGATCCTTGAACAGATTCCCTAAGAAAAAACGCAAGACTGAGTCTAACATCTAATAATTTTCTCACTGAATTTTGCTACTAGTTATAAAGCTAACAATTTTCAAAATTCCTCTAAATGCAGATATGCACTGCTGTCAAAATGTCAGTGCCTCTGTTTCAACACAGCTGTTAAATGGGTCACTCATTAAAGCCTAACAGTCTAGAAAAGCCAGGAATCAGACTAAAGAAACCACAAATAATCTTCATTATTAAGCGAGTATATATTATCAGAGCAGTTATCAAAGGCTTGTGCCATTAGAGCAAGCGTAAGGTGCTGGCAGAATAAAACCAACACCCACAGATCAAGTAAGAACTGAAATATAATTAGTTCAAGGTTTTAATCTTCATTATAAATAGCTAATAGAATGCTTCATAATTGAGAGCTTTCACTCCTGTTAATTTTTTTATGAGCAATTTAGGCCTCTGCCATTCCAGTCAGCAAATTGTTATGAAAGCATACACTTCAGCATCGTGGTGTCCTCATTTTACATCCTTACATGTACAGTGCTCACCAGTGAGAGTCACTGGAAGGCTTTCATGTAGAGAAAGGAATAAGGCCAAGTAGAAAGGAGAATGAATTAAAAAACTTCAAGGGATTGAAATGATCCCTTTACTTTTTGAATTATTACTCTTACACACATATTAACCAACTGACCCATATGCAGAAATATGCTAATACTACAAGGGAGACATCTTTTTCTCACACATTTACTGGGCAACACGAAAATCAGATCACACTCTAAGCCTCTTCAGATTCACCTTTCTCACAGTGCTGGAGCCTGATTTCTACTGTAGGGGTGCCAGAGAATAAGAACATTTCTGCTTCACATATGCACTGAAACTCTAAGCTCCCACCGCACTTCATATACTATTGCTGCTTATACAAAGATTTCTCATCTGAAGGGTTTTTCCTGCTTACAATTATGGCCTAAGGCACAACTTTAAAAATATTCAAATAAATACATATATATATATAAATTAGAATATAAATTTTATAATATAACTGAAAATTTAGACTAAGTACTCCCTGCAAAACACCTGTTTGTCT